>NC_140218.1:33476305-33908805 GCF_951802725.1 Rutilus rutilus
TTGAGAGGTGTCATAATGGCAATTTTCACCTGAAATTTGGAGATTTTGGCCAAATGGTTGGGGTACTGATATCTCTGGACTGATATCTCTGGAATAGGTGGGTTTCAGTCACGTGAACCATATAGGATTTAAACAATTAAGATACTAAAAGAAAAGTTTAGAACCAGACCATAAAAGCATATTTAATACTTCTTGAGTTACAGGCATGCAATTTCCCCATTTTTGTTTTGGAATTATTATTATTATTTGTTTACATTTTTGAACTGTCACCGTTGGCATAATGCAACAAAATCAACAGATTTACTAATATTAGCATCAATCTCTGTGTAAAAATAAAATAATGATACTGCCGTTTTTGTAAAGTCCCCCCCCCCCCCCCCCCCCCGCCCCACAAATACACTAGTAATTTGACTCCAAATAGCCATTTTGACCCCCCTCTACAGAATAGTGGATTATTTTGTAAATGTCATCCATGACATTAAATATTTTAACTTCATTCACGATTTATGTTTGCCTTTGTTAAGAAAAAAAAAAAAATACAAAATTGGACATGCTAGTCAGGGGAATATTCAGAAATGTAGTTGATTTGAAACGGAATGACCCTATAAATCATGAAGATATTAAGAAAAATCATCTTGACTTGACCTGACCTCCCGACCGCTCGCTCCTCGTGGTGCGGTGATGGTCAATATAGAGTTTATTTGTTACTAGAACCCGTAACCACATACCACTCTTTCTCTCAAACAGCTTTGAGAAATTATTTTGTATCCGACACAATTGTGTTTGTACAATTGGGAAATCTGACCTTCGGATTTCACAGACAAGAGGCCCAACATGGAAAAACAAGCCCGGACTCTCAGTTTTCACCGTCATCTTGGATTATTTTCCCTTCTATTGAGGTTTGAGAAGCTTGGTTCTTTGACACGATAGATGTTCTCACCACTTACAGAAGACCGTGATGAGACACGGCCTCTCCGATGCTGGGCCTGGTTTTCATGTTCTTGTAAGCTACACCTAAATTACCCAGGATTGCTTCCAGAGGCAGATCTTTAGCCACTCTATGAGAGAGAGAGAGAGAGAGAGAGCATGTTACATATACACCACAATGGATTGAATCCAGAAACAAGCCGTTCTTGTTTTCTTTGAAATATCTTCATAAATTTGCAGACACTTAACTCTATATCCACGTTCATATGCGGGCGTATGTGTGTACATCTGAGTAAGTCATCCCTAAATTGCCGTGCGGATCTCTTCCAAAGCCTTCGTGATGACATGCAGACTATTTCATCACTCTGTAAACTAATAAACAGGGACAACACAGCAGCCCGCGCTCCTAATCAAACCTGACGACAAGTGACAGGAGGCCATTAGCCTCCCATTCAGCAAATGATCATCCTGCTCTGAGCAAGGCCAACAGGCACGCCAGCGGGGCCTCCAGGATCCTTCATGGAAGCCATTATATGCCCTGTCCGACACCCAGCTATGCCCTGACAAGGGGAGGGGGGTCAGGGGTCAACTCCACCATTAGCAGGCTATTACAGGGCTTCACTTTATATTTCCAAGACTCAGAGAGAGCCAAGAGAGTCAAGAAGACACTGTGTGAGGAGTGCTGGGGAAAGACAGTGTTTTGAATAAGCAGTTAGCCACACCACAAGTTACTAATAAAAAAAGGGATTTAAAAATGTAAAACAAAGCATGCATTTTTTGTCATATTATTTTGATGGAAATTAACATTTTCCCTCCACAATGTCATTAACTCTTTTCACGCCGTTGACGGAATTTTCAGGTTTTCTGTGTTTTCACTGGTATACTGTAGGGGGCGCTATTACCAGCTTCTGAAAGAGCACTGAATCTCCTGATTAAAAACACAGGTGAAAAAGAAACACAAACAAGCCATAGCATATGTAAGCAGATGCATGTGTAAAATAACGCGATTATTAACATTAAACAGCATATAAATCAAAACTGCTTAAAGGAGTCATAATGTTGTGTTACCTTGGATACCCAAATGCTCTATTATAGTATTTTAGGCACTTCTAAAAAAGAAAAGTGAAAAAAAAATCAACACAGAGCCCCTCAGACCCTTATTTCTAAAGGCATTATTGTCTCGCGAGATCTGATGCGATGTTTTGGCTGTCGTGGACGGTCATTATAATAATGCAAATGAGGGGCGCGTTGATTGGTTGCAGGAATGTATTTTACTACTTCCAAGCGGTACAAAAACATAGACAAAATACTGCAATAGCTCAATAAATGTGACGGTACTTATTGTTAGTGAAATTGTAATCACAACCAAAGAAAAAAGAAAAAATACACCATTGCCATATACATTCTTACAGAAGCCCCACTAACTGAAAGCTATTTTCGATATTTTAGGTCAATACTGCCATAGCCCAAAATAATATCTGCAGTTATATGCTCATGGACGTGAGTTGCAAAAACCATAAACAGCTCAGGTAAACCTCTGAGAAATGACGGCTGCTCTGCACACACACGCAAAGGTCTCTCGCTCCCTCTCTCTGCCTACGTATGCGCGCTCATGCTCGCTCGCGATTCCGGGAGATTTAAACTAATTTGCGGGCATTAGGGAGCCGGTATCAATACGCGGGAGACTCCCGGAACTTCCGGAAGACTTGGGATGTCGGTGTTTTGAAAATCGCTGTCCGTGGGTCACTCTTAGATATATTTAAATACGTCCACACCGCAGATATGTAATGTTGCTTCAGACAAGCACGTGCAGGTCGCGGTGTCTGCTGTTTGCGTCATCACAACATTTCGGCCGTATTGTTTCGGTGATAAAAGTCTTTCGGCCGAAAACCGAAAATGTACTTTTGGGCCATTTTCGGCCGAAAATTTTCGGTGGCCGAATATTCGGTGCATCCCTAGTGGTATATTGTTTTCATACTTGCATTTAAACAGTTTTAGCCACTGAGCATGGACTCCTGTACCGTCACTACTGTAGCTGCTAGTGTAAAACAAAGTCGAAAGATGTGGCTAGCATTCGTAGAGTCCATTCCCCGTGTTTACCTCGAAGGTAACGTTACATACAATAGCCGCATTAGCTGTTAGCTGCTATTTGTTAACCACAGTAGAGCAATAAAAACACAGTCTTACCTTTTCAATTTCTGGTAAGTCCCTGATGGTTGGGATGGCACCTTTTCCCAAACGGAGCTTCGAGGCCAAGTTCGCCTGATATTGCCCCAAATTTGTAAAAGATTCCGGTGTAAAATGTTTAGCACACACACCTAACGATACGCCACTTGAAAGAGTTGTTGGGACAGCGTCATTAAAAATGAATTTCATCCACTGTTCCCTGATAGTTTCGTCCGTTTTTGGTAGATAAAACACATTTGCATGTTGTTTGTGGCAGTCACCCACAGAGCATCTCAGGTGTGCACTCGATTTCTCCATCTTTCTCGAGTCAACTAAACTGAATCTGAGGGGGAGAGGGGCGGGCTTCCCGCGGCATAGGTTTGCGGTGTCCATATTTGGTATATCCTCCCCCATCTTGACGTCAAGAAGGGGAAGAAATCAAAATCTCGTTTTTTCGTGCGCGTGCACGTGGCCTATTTTACAAACCCCGAGGTAAACAAACGCTTCACTTTTAAATATCGGCTTCCCGGCCAGTGTACAATCATTATGCAATCATAACATACATTGATTCTCGTGGAAAAGTGAAATTTCTACATTATGACTCCTTTAATGTTACTGAGTGAAATGTCGACCCAGGACGAGCGACAGGACTGTGAAGCTTTAGGGGTGTCGATGGACTCGATCTACTCCATCTGTCTTTTTATCAGCGTTCTGAATCTGATCCAGATGTAGTCTTTGCAGTTTTTTTGTTAATTTTTTGCTTTTTATATAAAATTTACTCACATTTCAAGTGTTGATAAAAAAAGAAATGCATGAAGCTAGAATAAAAGTTTTTTTTTTTTTTTAAGCAGAGGGTCTGTTCTTTCTTTTGATATATTGCATGTTCAGATATTCATACAAAAAATATTCTGAGGGACATGAAATGTTTGTGAAAATGATAAAAAATGCTGGAGATGGCTGGCAACTTTTTTCAAAAACACTGGCGGGGAAAGAGTTAATTTTCAGATTCTCAATATTTTACATTTTTTTTTTTTTTTTTTATGGAAAAGGCCACAGGAAACACTGCATTCTCTAGTAAAAACGCACTCTTACAACTAACATCTCTAGTTTTTAAAATAAATGTATAATTCTGCTGATTATTATACTGATAAAAGCTGATTATGGCCCTGCATTAGATGTTTAAACACAAATGTATCAAGTGTCTCGGATTTGGCTGCATTATATAATAACATAAGTTATGCAAGCTGGTCTATACTCTTCACCCCAGAACCATTTCCCAAAGCCTTCTCACTGATCTCTGTAAGCTTTATCTCTCATTTACAGGCTTAAAATCAGTTCAGAACTGATGTGAGATCAGCCCTAATGGCCCCGGGAGGATTAGAGCAGCAAAAGGAAGATTTGAGAGCAATGAGAGACTGAAATGAGCTCATAGGTGAAAAGTGACACTTGAATCCCAGCTGTTGGGTTAAATATATTGCTGTGCTTTGAGCATCTCCGTGTGACTTGTGAAATATAGGCCTGGATGTTGTCACAGTCGCTGTTTGTGTAGGAAGGTGAGACTCTAACTCAATATTCATGGCTTAGGAGGGCGGCGGGGAATGGGCTGGTCACAGAGGTTGTTTTCGGATCAGAGAGACTCGTGGACGTGGGTGACTGACATGTCAGCCATGTAAACACACTTTTATAGAGGCGCAAGTGTGATTTTACTGTGGGAATCTCTCTCCGCCTTCCTGACACCCTCATGCACTCACAGACGTATTTTAGAGATTTACTTTTACAATGAAAACAAACATAAACCCTGTAGAGAATCTTCAGAGATGATTCAGAAATCATTCATAGCACTTTTCACAAAGTGACTCAAGATCATGTGTGTGTGTGTGTGTGTGTGTGTGTGTGTGTGTGTGTGTGTGTGTGTGTGCGCGCACCTCCCCCTTTGCCCCTTAATTATGGGGGTCATAATCTCCATGCCTAAAGTGTCACAGTGTATAAAGGTTTATTATGGCCGTCGTGGGGTTCGAGGGAGGATAAAGACCCCACCAACACGCATGCACGCACACACACACACACACACACACACACACACACACATTTTCTCTGTCTCTTGTCTCTCACACACATTTTTTTAGAACTTTCTCTTTTTCACACACACATTTTTTAACTCTCTTTGAACCCTGCCAAATCTCACATATGCAGACTAGTGTTATTTTAATATTATGTATGCACTATTATAGCATTTATTAATATTTTGAATTAGCTTTTTATATTTTCAGTTTTTATTTCAGTTAAAATTTTAGTAATCCTGTTATGTCTTTTTTTCATTTTTATAAGTTTCAGTTTTTTTTTTTTTTTTTTTTGTGCTTCAACTTAAACTTATTTGAGGAAGTTACAGTTAACAAGGCAACATTTCTTTTTATTATAGTCCCCCTGTGGTGAAAATTTAATTTTAAGCCTATGTGGTGTTTTTAAAATGCTTTAAGACAAACCATGTGTAAATTCACGAGTCAACACCATTGCTGAGTATTTTCTCCATAAAACTGCATTGAAAAAAACATGGTTTGAAATCGCTGGTGTTTCTGACGTCACAAACTACCTTGTAACCAATCAGATCAACGTGTCATCGTCAACGAGTGGATCTCTGAGCTGAGTGAGTGAGAGGAGGTGGGGCTAATTTGCATATTCATAGAACCACGTATACTAAATGAGGCAAAGATGTAGTTACAATCAAGCTATTTTTCTTTTTATATTTTTATATTTTCAAGGAAAAAAAAAGGTTAAATATGTCATTTTGGTGATTTAATTTTAAGGATACAATTATTGACTACAGAGGGACTTTAACAATAATAACCCACACTACATTATGGTGTTTTTGTTGTTGTTGTTTTTTGGCATTTTTGGAGTCTGGCAGCATCATTTACTTTCTTTGTTAAAAGATCAGAAGGGACCGTCTTCAAAAGAAAGGACCTTCACTTCCTTTTGTGTTCGATGGGGGAAAGAATGTCAGATGGGTTTAGAACAACATGCGGGTGAGTAAAGAATAACATATCTTCTTTTTTGTATGACCTAACTTTATAAAGTCAGCTATATTCTATAAACTATATTCAGTACAACAACTCAACTTGAGCAGAAACAATTCCAGATTGTATCATAAACAGCATTCAACTTTCTCTTCTGAAGGAGTGTGTGCATTTGTGGAGCGGGCCAGTGACTTGATTTGCATCCTGTTCTGCTACATGCACATTGACATGCCTCATCACACAACTTTGTTTCATAAAATCTGTTTCAGATTTCTCTCACCTAATAATAGACATAACATCATGCATCCCCTCGATTACGCCCCCAAAAACACCACCCATCAAACAACCCGCAGTGAGAGTCTTTCCCTCGTAAGCCTCTTTAGATCCCTTGTTAGGTTCCTCTTTCGCTCTGTTTGCCAGAAATTACGTAACATTATAATGTATAATCCCACCACTGGGTTTTCACAATTAGTATATTTATATGAAAGCTGTGTTGAATCTAGGTGATAAATATCTGATGAATGAGAGAGACTCCCTTCGACAAATCCCCTCACCAGATGCACAATACGTCACATGGTCCTGGAAAGAGCCGTTTGGCTTTGATTCAGCTCCCTAATGAACACATAATGCTCGGATGGAGAGGCCTGGCAGATGAGCCACTCACCATAAAGAAACCACATATGAGCCAGAACCATCCGGACCTCTGTTCCTGGATCCCGCTGTACTCACAAACGCCAGGGATGTGTTTCCCTCGTCTTGAAGAATGCCTTTCGGCTCCCGCCGGCGCTGGAGGGAGTGACTGTGTATTAAACGAGTGTTTGTCATGGCACAGTGCTTGCGGGGAGAGTTGCTGTTCGGAATGAGATGGTTTGCTGGAGTTCAAGAGTGTTTGGATTGGGAATGTTTCACGGAAAGGATTCTAGCAGGCCTGAGGAAAAGGAAGACATTCTCCCAAGGATGAGGCTCACTAGAAGGACCAAGAAGGTCTGCTGTCTTTCAGCATTCCCATTCATCTCAATGCAGTTGCTGAGTTGCTCAACTGCCAAGACCTCCCTGGAAATACACAATTGAAATCTTCCATCTTTGCTCAAGGGAGAGCGGAAGTTTTTGAGCCAGTCATATAATCTGTAATGGTCATGTCAAGAGCCATCAACCAACAGGAGTTAAAGCCAACCAGCCTAACCATGACTGCTTGGGGAAGGATGTGTTGGGCAGGATGAGGTCTGAGGGATGTCCGGCCGAACTTGATAATGTAATGGAAGTAGCCTAGTTGAATGTTTATAAGACGCTTTTATCAAATGATTTGTCTGGTTTCACTGTCTTATACAAAGTACATGCACCGTGATTTCCCTCATCATCAGGTCTGTGCATGAGCAGGCCAAATTGTATAGCCTTGCACAGATTTCCACATCTGAACTTGTCATTGGCTCTAAAGCTTGGAATTGACTGCAGTAATGGGTGGGCCCACTAATCAAAGACATTTTTTTTTTTTTTTTGAGATATGTGCCTTTGCTTTTGCAGTGGAAAAGGTTTGGCTGTTAACCTTTTTTATGCTGACAGGCATGGTGAGACAAACCAATTACCTTCATTTTTTTTAATGATTATACAAATAAAGCAAAGTTAACATTACTTGTGGGCCACTAGCTTAAAGCAACACTAAGGAATTTTTTTTTTTTTTTACCTTAAAATAATGTTTCCAAAATCGTATCAGTGGTTCATCAAGTCGTAACAGGGTGAAAGGCACTTCTGGATTTGCTTTGCAGCCCTATATCTGCTATAACCACACTATGCAAGTTTGCCAAACCGGGTCGCGTTACTGTAGTTTGAATGAGACATAAGAAAACTACACATTTGACTTGCTTTACGTCAAGCGTTACAATAGTCATTATTTAGGTTTTCTTCGTTTCTGATGTCGCAATACATCATACTTTCATGAAATCATGCAACATACTCTACCTTGTCTGTGGACATCGTTCATTCCAAAGCCGGTGCTGGATAAACAGCGAGCGTGCGTGCGACAGTGCGATGTCGTAAAAATAATTTACGACAGCGGTAATGGACAATTCCGCTTCCAACCTGTAGGGCGACCAAAGAGGAAAAGTTCCTTAGTGTTGCTTTAAGTTTCACTGGTGCTGATGGTGCTTCAGGGGTCCTTGTAATTGCCCCCTGGTGCAGTTAGACTATTATTTCACCAAGTCTCATATAGATCCCAAAACAATGTAGCAATCAAAGACTATCGGCTAGAGCGCTTGTCCATTGGGCAGCTCAAAATGCCTTCTGGTGCAGCTAGGTTCAATGTTCACAATAGCACCGTAGTTTGGGGGTGTCCCGGTGGAACAGACAAACAGCAGCAAACTTGGCCAATTACTGTACTGCTGGGTGTGAAAACTAGGAAACCAGGGGATCCATCTTGAGGACTGTGCTCCCCCCCCCCCTTCCCCTCTTTCTCTTCGGATCGAGTCTTAATGCAGTGCTGACCACATAATTCATCTATCCATTCACAGGGCAGCAGAGACAAAGTTCCCAGCACCTCGACTCAAGAGTCATATTTCATCATGAAAGCCTCTGGTGGTGTTTTAAATGCTTTATATTAACTCTCTCTCTCTCTTTCACCCTTCCCTCTGTATCTTCTTTTATGTCTTTTTTTATTCTTTCTCGTTTTTGTATGGTGGGTCACAGGTAATTGGTCCAGATTTTTTCGATCACCCTAGAGACGGTCTGACTTGGGCCTTTAATAGGGCCCCTAAAGACACCACGAAGGGGTTCAAAGGCAAGTGTACACGATTCGAATGGAACAGTGAAATTAGTCTTCGCTGCAGGAAAGGCTTCAGAGAGAACAATGGACCGCACTTAGAAATGAAATAAGACCCATACGTGAATAGTTAGGGACCCTAATCAGGGAGAATGGACATGTTCCCAAAGGAATCGGTCAAGGTTCTTAACAAGGACCTGTAAGCAAAGAAGAAAGAGTAGGAGTTTGAAATGGTGGGTCTCAGTGGACTTGCTCCACTCAAGCATGGTCCAGTTTTTCCCGACTTCCATTAATTGACTTCACGTTCAATGGATAGGGATAATAAACTATTAATTTGAGGCATTAATTGAGACTTATTCCTGAAAACGTTGCAGTTTTATGTTTCTCTGACTGGAGTGGACTTTTGTTTTCTTTGGATGGTCAAGGTTATGATGGCTGCATTGCCATGGTTTCTGAGTAAAGGAATGCAAAGAAGAAAGCGAATTCAACACTGGGTTCTTTTTCCCTGTCGGAGGGACAGAGTCACACAGGGAGGAGGGCCAGGCCGGCGGTCTCTAAGGGCTGTTTTATTGGGGGCTCGCTCACTAAAGCATGTAATTCTGCTGTTGATTTTAGTCCGAGCTGCAGTTGGCGTAGTCAATGGTCCTGTTCAGGCCTTTCTCCATCATGTCTGTCTCTTGGGGGCAGTGAATGCCTCGTTAAAACGCACGTAAACGACCACAGACAGAGCCAGCTATGCCCCCTGATGCACAGAGTCACTTAAAGCCATTTACTGCCGTACTTACGCCATCTATTACCACGCACAAGCGGGCATAGGCAGCGGTCAGGTGTCTTTACTGCACAGCGTGTGTAATGGAACCGATTCTGATATGACAAAACTGCTGTTTTCTAGTGATGAATAATTAATACGAATATTTAAACAGAATTACACCACATTAGAATGACGTGGATTTTTTCAAATGAGTTCATAAATAAAACGATGTGGTTCTTGCTGACTGCATATAATGCAGGGGATTTAGACAAGACATACTAACATAAATATGGTGTGTTGATGCATTACAATATTGTTTAAAAGATCTGCTGCACTGAGTTTGGATAAAGCAGTGGGATATAGCTGCATTTGTGTATATGTGTTTATTAGTATTGTGTCGATTTATTATTTTTGGTTGACCAAGTTGGAAAGAAGTCTGAATCAGCATAATCCTGAGAGAACAGCCAAGCGTGAACTGGCAGGCTGCAAAGAACTGTTGAAGAACATCTGATTGAACATTTGTCATGTCGAGATCTGGATATGTCAAGTGCCGTTAGAAGAGAATCCACTCCCTACGTTGAACAAAATGGATTAAATTCTCCAGTTAAGTTTGATTTACTGGGTGAGGAATGTTTAATATAAACTCAGGGAGAGATAATCGATTTCCTGAAAAGGCTAGTTTGAAATTTTCCACATGCAAAGATTGGCAAAAAAGTGCTTCTTATTTCAAGGGTTCAAAGTTTTTCTTTGACACAATTCAAAGTGGGAAATTGCTGTCTTTGAATAGAGGAGCTGGGATAAGTAGAATTTTACGCATTCACTATGAAGTTTTTAATTGGGTAAAATACTGATGTTGATAACTCTATTCAGAGGAGAAAATTACTGAGCAAATTACCTACTTAAAAAAAAAAAATTGTTAAAAAAAAAAATCTTCCGTCTAGATGGGAAGGTCTTGGTTGTATTTTATTTTTTAGCAACAGTTTTTTTTTTTTTTTTTTTTACCTTTGTTGAATATAAATAATAGACAGTCAGTAATATTTAGAGATCCCAACCCAACACTGTCTCAATCAGTACATGAAATCACAGATGTCCTATGTTAATAAACATATCTTAAATGACGTTTGGAAAATGAACCCTGTTCATTTGGATACTAAATACTGCTGAAGATGCTTGATACCAATATCTGATAACGAGGAACAAAGTATGTGTCTGAATGAATTGAGAGAGGTTTAATTGCTAAGTCATTTACAACAAAATCATTTCACCGCATACGCTGACCTTCATCAAATGGGCAGTGGCTCTGTTCTGCTTTTCTCTCTAATGAGTTTAATTGTTGCAATCTGAGCGGGGGGTCTGATCGGACGGGTCTGACATCTGTTAAACCCTAAACGCTATAGCTGGGATTCCCATTGGAATATAGCCACCAGAGCGAGCGGGCGTCACATTCCCACCAGAGTAAGGGAGAAAAGAAAATGCGGACTGAAAACGAGGCGCCTGAGGTTGACACCCTGACGCCCTTTTCTTACTCTTGGTCCCACCGGTCAATTAAAACAAGAAAAAACAACAGAGCAGAAAAAGAAAAGCCCCTAATCAACTGGGCTTGGTAGTCCCGGGTAGACAAAAGAGGTCAGAGGGTTTTGTGTGAAGCTCTGAATGCTGGTGGAGTCTTACAGACAGAGCTGCATTTACCGTCCTTACAAAGACCCAACATGGCCGTTTCCTCATCCTTTAGGGCCGTACTAAAACCCCTATCAAAGCACATGTTAATTTCTCCAAATGAATAGACGTGAGAAATCCCAAAACGTCTTTACAGCGTGTGAAAGAAAGAAGCAGCTAAATAAATGGACAGACTGACCGCCAGGTGAAAATGATGGGTCGGATCTTTGGTTCCTGGGATATGTTCTGCTGTCTTCACTGACTTTGGCATGCTAACAGCCTGACTTTTGTTAACGAGTGTTGGTGTTGACACTTGTGCTGTTACTTAAACGTTTCTATGTCAAGAAAAATACTTAAAATGAATGGTCAATGTGAAATGAGTGTCTATCAAGGACGTAAACAAATGTGTGCCAGCTGATAAACAGATTTAAGAAAGAAACAAAGGACACTGGCATGTGAAATATTTTATAAAATAATTTTATATAAAAACTACTGAATATTTCAACCAATACTACCCACGAAATATATCCTACAGTTGAACACACAATAGCCGCTTTCCGACCGGAGGAACCTTTTCACAGTTCCTAGAACTATTGGCTAAAGTACCCGGATGTCTGCGTGTTCGCACCGCAGGAACTAGGAACGATTTTAGTTCTAGGAACTCCATTTGGAGGAACTAATTTAGCTCCTACTTCAGAGTAGGGTCTAAACCAGCACTATATGAACTACCCGTGACGTTAGTGTACACTGATTGACCGAACGCACGCGGAACACCAGCACCCGCCATTTTTAAAACAGCTATAAACACACAGATTATAGCCTATATATTTACTCCAAAAACTAACTATACAAACATGGAAAACAGTGATAGATGGGTCTCTAAACCTTTATGGTGAAGAGAAAATCCAACGCAACTTTGAGGGGACCAAGCCAAACATGATTATGTTTATCTGCCCAGCTAGCAACACTGGACATCAACCACACGGCATAGGCTAATAACCTTTTTTTCATATACTGTCTACTTTCTATAACAGTTCTATCTAATAACATATTAAACAGTACTGTTAGACAGATCGCTAACTAATAAACACAGAGAATGCGAGCATTGTTTGCTCTGGCGTTCTCAGCTCCACCAAAATAAAGGTCCGTCGCGCCGTCAAAATAAAAGTCACCGTGCTTTCGTCACTCCCTTACCCCTCCTACCAGTTCCTATGGCCACTTGGCCAGTGCGAACCAAGCGGCAACATTTTAATCTGAAAAATGAAGCTTACCCGGAAGTGCGAAAAACTGCAATACATCGAAAATCCGCTAGGGGCAGGTCCCAAAAGGGAGCAAATGTCCATAGACCCCTATGTTAAAATGTCCGTTTTCACAACATAAATTCATGTTTTTACAGGTTGGTCCCATGGACTTTTATTTTATTTTTAGATAGGTTCCGAGTGCCTGACAACTGTGAGGGGGGTGAATTTTTTTCTAACTCGTTAGTTTAGATCGTATTTAGATATAAAATGTATGACAAATAAGGGCGTGGTTAACTTTGATTGACAGCTTGATTGACAGCTGATAACGAGCATAGGCTGCGCTGAGTGGAATTCCTGAAATTTGACGTCTCGGCCATGATCTGACACAACACATCATACCACCTCTGTATCCTTTCTGAACATTTGTATTGAAATATCGTACATACAATGGGTTGCTCTGCTATAAACTGCACTAACCGACACTGTAGGAGGACTTCGCTCAATTTTTTCCGGTAAGTGACATTCCACTACTAAGGCCACGAAATTTAAAAATACTACTGTTATTGTGTCACGAAATGTAGTTTTAAGAGTTTTTCAGTCGACAATGTTGTTTAAAGCTCAAATCTGTGGTTTATTTATAAAGATAGCGCCTATTTAAAATTTTTATCTAACGGTTTCGGAGTTGTGAGATCCAGCGATCACCGGGCGCTCAGCGCTCATGTACCCCGCCGAGAACAGCCTTACCTCGGCTAGTGCTTCTGACGTTCGCCGCTGGATCTGATGTCTTTAGTCTAGTGGTTAAACATGTGAATAATTCGTCTTGTGTATATCTAACAGGCGATCTTTGGTCTCATTAATATATCATTTGTTCCTTGGCAAATCGTTTTGGCTGAGGGCAAAGTGAAGTTTCATAACTTTATATATTTAGGCTATTTAACTTTAACGTTGTAGCCTGCTGTATGTTTGACTGAATCGTTTACTTTATTTCTTGACTTGTATAGCTTCTTATACCATTTAAAAACTGAAATTTAACAAAAAGAGACAGAGTTGCGTCATTTTATTTTATATAGCCTATGTAAGAATATTTTAAAATATATAAATTTACATTATTTATTATTGTTATTATAATAATATACCACTGCTTGGCTGAAGAGGCGTGTCCACCGGCCGGCTCAGTCTCACACAAAGCCCGCCCCTTTTACCCATATATGGATTGGCCAGAAGGTGGGCGGGGTTAGGATTTCCCAAGATTTTCCAAGATGGCGCCGCCCATACCCCCCATAAACGGCCTCAAAACCGTTCTTCAGAAAGTCTATGGGTGACGTCACAGTTTGTCCATATTTTTTACAGTCTATGGTGCGAACGCAAACAGCAAAACCGAGTTTGGGGGAGAGAAGTGGACAGTTCCTATAAGTTCCTGGAACTACTTGGTCGGAAAGCGGCTATTGATAATTGATTCCAATACAGGAACCTGCCATTAAACAGTCTGCAAGATTGCTATACATTTTACAGTATCTTTCTAATACTAATATGCAATGTTGGGAAAATGTTTTTTTCCCATGTTTTCCCATGTATTGACTGACAGCTCTCCTGTCCCCATGTTAAGAGAATCGTGTTTGCTGGGTGAACATGATGGTTATTGTAGATCTACAGACTAAATGTGAGCATGCATTTACTTATCTCACTTGCTCAAAAAACAAATTCAGTATTCCTCAAAATCAACAAAAACGCAAATATTAGAATATTACGCAACCCTGCAAGTTAAATATGTTAAATTTCACAAATATGCTATGTTTTTTGGGTTTTGTTATTAAGAAACAACCATCCAAGCCCAGCCCATGTGAGAAAAAGTAACGCAAAAGTAATGTAACATTACTTTCCATGAATAGTAAATAAGCAACACAATTAGTTACTTTGTAGGGAGTAATGCAATATTGTAACACATTCATTTTAAAAGTTACTTTCCCAAATACTGCAAAAACATATGCATTTATGTTGATACTTTCAAGTTAAAGTACAATTTGAAAACATAAATAAAATTTAAATGTAATATATAAACAGTATAAATATAATACAATTTGGTTGCTACCCATATCAGTAGAGACATTTCTTTGTGTGATTGTGTTGAAAGACTAGGAAAATCTAGTGAAACCAGCGCAAAGAAACACATTAACCATAATGGAACTTGCACGTCTTTCTCTAAATTCTCACTTTCAAACACAAACTTTCATGCACTAATTTTAATAAACTTTTCTTCCATGAGGCCAGCGCTTAAGAACGCAGTGCGGTGAGTTATCGGGTCTCTCTGGGCGTGTGTGCCGGTTCTGGCACATCTCCATGCAACCTGAGACCGGCTCTCCTCTGCCTGGAAGACGGCCGTTGGATTTCTGTTGGCTTGTCCCAGGCCACCCGCACCCATCTTTATGAGCTCTGGCCTCAGCGTAGAGAGACCCTTAGACACCGCTAACCCACTCAATTAGCAGACGTGCAGCGCTGAGGAGAGATCTGGCACACACACCCGAGTTTCCACTCCTGTAGATCTAGAGATGTGGTGGTGAGACTGGGCCAGTGAGCCGCTCTGGGCCGCTCTGAACCTAAAGACTGCAGGAGCTAATGGAGATGTTGGCTCTGGAATTCTTCACATACTAGCCACTCAACTATATAAAGATACACACATTTGACACACAGTTTAATGCTAGTATAAAATAGAACCCATCAGCCGGGTTTCCATCAGTGACTTTTTCTGCAAAACTGCCATATTTTACCAATGCTGTATATTGTTTGTTTCCCATTCAACTCTACATAAAGTGACAAAAGGACAGGTAAGGTATGAAGTAAAAACTGTGTACCATCAGATAAATGAGAGATGACTGTGTAGTTTCATCTCTACTGCTATTTCTATTGTTTTTAGATGTTTTTTTTTTTTTTTTTTCTCCAATTTTTTTTCCCATTTCGCTCTGTCCCTTTCATTTTCTTTTCTCTGGCAAACACTCACATTAGTGGATGTGACCTCTCACTTCCCCCATATAAATGATTAAGGATGTCATTAATGTTAGCTGATACCACTGCAACGCGCCCAGTGCAAGACCTCATCCTGCAGAGACACACACACACACACACAGAGAGAGAGAGAGAGACACTCGTCGATCGTTGTTTATACTGCTGATGTCATCACTCCTTCGCTCGGCTCCTGTTTTCCCTTGAAACATTAGATTTGTGCTAAGAGGCACTTTTAAAAATTAAAACAATGCGCCATAAAGGCTCAAGTGACTCTCCTGTGTCCACAAGCAGCAGTTATGGAAACACACAATGAAACTGGTGTTCAAAAACATTTTATCACTGATAATGTTCTTTCTGTGAAGCCTGTATAATACAATATACAGTATATGTCAGGGATAATCTACTGTTAGACAATCATTATCACAAAATAAACACATACAGGATGTACGTTATTTTACTAAATTGACCAATAACATAAACATTTTCCCACTTGTTCAGTCATATGTATTTTTAAATAATTGTAATCACAGCTGTAATATCTTACTATACATACCATACTGATAGATCTTCTTAGAATATGATTTCTTAAAACATAACATACATCACATTTATTGTTTCAATGCATCATATTCTCTAAAGCTGGACATTTTTTTGGAGAGTGTTTTGACTATAAATAAATAGGCCCTCGTAGTATGAAATCATAAAATGGCGTTTTAATACTACGGGCCCCTTTTATCCCACCGTTTTGGTTTGTAATGTATGCAAGCATGAGCATCTAGCAAAATTCGTTATCTTAAAAATCATTATTAAAAACAGCTGAGCTTTTTCTTTGCATTGCTCACTATTTTTCAACAATTGAAAAAGTCCTTAGAAAAAAAGACACAAACTGCTTTTCCGTGCTGTGTGGAAAAAGTAAGAAAGCATGGATAAACAACAGACATAGTTTACCCTCGGGACAGCTTTTAACATGCTAAGATTTGGCTAATTTGGCCTATTATTTAGGATGGGTCTTATGTGAGTTGGGATATCCATGTATAGACAGGTGCTGCACTGACATCCAGGTGAGAACATTAAAGCCAATAGCGTCATTAATAATTAACTTCGAACCAGTGAGCTCAGAATCAGCGACCCTGAACCATTGCACACAAAGACATTCCTGAGCAGCGATTGGTTTGAACAGCTGTGTTTGCACTCCTGAATTCCTTCATGTTGCACACACACCTGCAGAATGTTCAATAGTGTCTTCACTGGGTAAGATTAGATAGTACCAGCATTATTCCTCATTGGCAGCTTCTCAAATCAACATCCATCACAGAGGTCTTGTTCTTATAAATAAACATAACACTGAATGCAACAAGGGGCCTTTGGTATTCACTGCAAGATGAGGTCATGAGGATAAGATCAGACCAGACAGGTACATGTATCATTTGTAAATCAAAGATGAACTGATCAGAAATTTTACTGAGAGACACATTTGTTCGAGGTGAGTAATGACACGGCAAACATTATTTCAATGTTAAGGAGATCATTCCACCCTCTTCTAATTTTCTTCTCTCCTTATCCTCTTGTTTCTCCTCATCTCTCGTCTCCCTGTTCGTTCCTCTCTACTATTTTCGTCTTGGCTCATCTACTCTTTTCCTCTCACCTCTCTTCTCCTTTCATCTTCTCTTCTTGTCTCTCCTCTCCTCTCGGCTTGTTTCATCTCATTCTCTCCTTGCACCTTCTTCTCTCTGTTCTTCTCAAGTTCTCCCTCCTCTCCTCTCCTCTCCTCTCCTCTCCTCTCCTCTCCTCTCCTCTCCTCTCCTCTCCTCTCCTCTCCTCTCCTCTCCTCTCCTCTCCTCTCCTCTCCTCTCCTTGCATCCTCACTTCCCTTCTCCTCATCTCGTCTCCTCTCCTTTTCTCTCTTTGCATCCTCACTTCTCTTCTCCTCCTCTCCTCTCCTCTCCTCTCCTCTCCTCTCCTCTCCTCTCCTCTCCTCTCCTCTCCTCTCCTCTCCTCTCCTCTCCTCTCTTCTCCTCTCCTCTCCTCTCCTCTCCTTGCATCATCACTTCTCTTCTCATCTCATTTCGCCTCCTCTTCTCTCCTTGCATCCTCACTTCTCTTCTCCTCATCTCGTCTCGTCTCGTCTCCTCTCCTTTACTCTCTTTGCCTCCTAACTTCTCTTCTCTTCTCTTCTCTTCTCTTCTCTTCTCTTCTCTTCTCTTCTCTTCTCTTCTCTTCTCTTCTCTTCTCTTCTCTTCTCCTCATCTCCTCTCCTCTCCTCTCCTCTCCTCTCCTCTCCTCTCCTCTCATCTCCTCTCCTCTCCTCTCCTCTCCTCTCCTCTCCTCTCCTCTCCTTGCATCATCACTTCTCTTCTCATCTCATTTCGCCTCCTTTACTCTCCTTGCATCCTCACTTCTCTTCATCTCGTCTTGTCTCGTCTCCTCTCCTCTCCTTTACTCTCCTTGCATCCTCACTTCCCTTCTCCTCATCTCGTCTCCTCTCCTTTTCTCTCTTTGCATCCTCACTTCTCTTCTCCTCATCTCGTCTCCTCTCCTTTTCTCTCCTTGCATCCTCACTTCTCTTCTCCTCATCTCGTCTCCTCTCCTTTTCTCTCCTTGCATCCTCACTTCTCTTCTCCTCATCTCGTCTCCTCTCCTTTTCTCTCCTTGCATCCTCACTTCTCTTCTCCTCATATTGTTTCCTCTCTTTTTTCTCCTTGCATCTTCACTTCTCTTCTCCTCATCCCGTCTCCTCTCCTTTTCTCTCTTTGCATCCTCACTTTACTTCTCCTCATCTCGTGTCCTCTCCTCTCATCTCATTGCATCATCACTTCTCTTCTCCTGATCTCATCTCCTCTCCTCTCCTCTCCTCTCCTCTCCTCTCCTCTCCTCTCCTCTCCTCTCCTCTCCTCTCCTTGCATCATCACTTAACTTCTCATCTCGTCTCGTCTCCTTTTCTCTCCTTACATCTTCACTTCACTTCTCTTCTCTTCTCTTCTCTTCTCCTCATCTCGTCTCCTCTCCTCTCGTCTCCTCTCCTCTCCTCTCCTCTCCTCTCCTCTCCTCTCCTCTCCTCTCCTCTCCTCTCCTCTCCTCTCCTCTCCTCTCCTCTCCTCTCCTCTCCTCTCCTCTCCTCTCCTCTCCTTGCATCCTCACTTCTCTTCTCCTCATCTCGTCTCCTCTCCTTTTCTCTCCTTACATCTTCACTTCACTTCTCTTCTCTTCTCTTCTCTTCTCCTCATCTCCTCTCGTCTCGTCTCGTCTCGTCTCGTCTCCTCTCCTCTCCTCTCCTCTCCTCTCCTCTCCTCTCCTCTCCTCTCCTCTCCTCTCCTCTCCTCTCCTTGCATCCTCACTTCTCTTCTCCTCATCTCGTCTCCTCTCCTTTTCTCTCCTTGCATCTTCACTTCTCTTCTCCTCATCTCGTCTCCTCTCCTTTTCTCTCCTTGCATCCTCACTTCTCTTCTCCTCATATTGTTTCCTCTCTTTTTTCTCCTTGCATCTTCACTTCTCTTCTCCTCATCCCGTCTCCTCTCCTTTTCTCTCTTTGCATCTTCACTTCTCTTCTCCTCATTTCGTCTCCTCTCCTCTTCTCTCCTTGCATCACTTCTCCTCTCCTCATCTCATCTTGTCTTTCCTCTCCATCTCCTCTCATTTTCTCCTCTCCTTGCGTCTCTTCTCTGTCCTTCTCATCTTGTCATATCTCTCCTCTCCTCTTTTCTCGCCTTCTCTCATCTCATTCTCACATCTCCTTGCATATAATTTTCTCTGTTCATCTCATCTCATCTCATCTCATCTCATCTCATCTCATCTCATCTCATCTCATCTCATCTCATCTTAGATTAGATTAGATTAGATTAGATTCAACTTTATTGTCATTACACAAGTACAGTACAAGTACTACTTTTCTCATCCTGTCAAGTCTCTCCTCTTCCCTTGACTTGTCTGGTCTCTTGTCTTCACTTAATATCTCTTCTCTTTGCATTGATTCTCATCTCAACGGTCTCTCGTTTTGTTTCCTTTCATTCGCTCATTACATCTCGTTACATCTACATCTCATCTTACTTCTATTCCTCTACTTTCTTCTTGTCATCTTGACTTTTCTCATTTCATCTCTTCTTTTCCCTACTCCTTTCTCTCTTTTCCTCTTGCCTTCTCTTGTCATTCTCTACTTTTCTCACGTAATCTTAGCTCTCCTCTTGTCTAATATTTCTTCTCTTCTCAACTCAGTCTCTCCTCTGGTGTCTTTATTAGTAAAAGTTTGTGTCCTTGTCAGTCTTTCTAGTTGTAGTATGTGCTGTTTATGGCTTCAGGAGGGACATTCATCAGCGGGACTTTAATCAGCGCCCTTTAATTCATCCTCTGGCTCTCTTTCTCGTCCTCTGTCTGCGCCCAGTCGCAGATGATTTCGAAATAAATCTGTTGATTATAATTAGTGATGGCAAGTCTTGCGTTCTCTTGAAGTGATTGATGAGACGTGACACTAATGATCTGACAGCCTCAGTACAGTCCAGAGATCGGACATGCTCCGGGTTTGGACCTGCCCACGGATCTGACAGCGCTCTGAAACTATGAACAGAAGATGTTTTCATACCATCACAGGCTTCATGATGATTTGTTTAACAGTGTTCTTCATACTTTGGCAGATGCTTTTCCTAGGGCTTGCGTTCGTGACAGGTCGGGATTATTTATAGGCACTGGGTGGTTTAACGTATTATTAACGGATGCTGGCGGTTTACCGTTTCTTTGCCTGAGGGACCCCTGCATTCCAGATAGCAGAGGAACTATGAATACTCTGGAAAGATTGCATGCATTCATCCGTTTATGGGTAGAAGGTGGCGGGCAATGAAGTGTGTGTGTATATATTCTGTAGGAATTTGAAAATGACAGGGCAGATCTTCAGGAAAAAAAAAAATGCAGGGTGGGCACATTCATTCTTTTTGATTTTTGACAAAGAAAACGAATTAACCCCAAATGGGAGGCATAGGATCATCCATTTAACATTCCCAGGAATTAATCTCTTCATGTTAATATATTCTTTTATTCCAGAAATGTCTGGATGATGATATTGGACTATTATGTTGTCCGTGGTCCATCCTATTTGGTTCTACAGTGAGGACAAAGAAAGACAATTTCTGGACCTGAGACATCATAATGGTTCAATTTCTTCAATCTGTAAAGCACATGTTCTGCTCTTTGAGATGTTTATTTGACGTCCACCAGTTCTGATGTGGAAATGAGGGTTCCTCTCGGTCTGGTTTGAGATGGTCATGCTACTTTTTTGCCATTAAAAATTCATTCAAAATGATTGAAAAATGCTTTCTCCGAATCTGGAGCAGATTCATATTATATTATTCCCACATTGTCATGCTATTTTAAATAGAATCGTGAAAGGCCTGTCGATGTAAGTAGGCTTATAAAAAAGAATGTTTGTTGGATTGGTTAATGCACATAATAGTGCCTATAAAGAAGGGTCAATAAACTGTATTACTTGGCTGAAGTAAATCCCATTGACTTACACTGAAGAGGGATCAGAGCCATATCTATAGACTAGAATATCGTAGAGGCTAAGCAACCACTCTAGTAACAACATAACAATGCGCTTACAAACACTCAAAACACCGTAGACCTGCATAGCAATATCCTGGTAACCTACAACTCTCTAGCATAATGGTGGCGACTTTTATTCAGAAAGTGTGGAAACTATAGTAATTGTTAATGATGAATGTAATTATTTATTGAACAGTGGTGTCTTATATTGTTGTTGCCATTATTCTATAAAAGCAATAAACTTTTACGGCCATGATAAATCTCTGTAACGCATGGCTCATCCATTTATTACATACCTGCCGTGATTTGGGTGAATCCCCAGTAATATGGTCGTTATAAACTGTGGTTCGCTGACCGTTGACACACACACAGGATGGCGTTTTAAACTTGAGATATTTTTATCTCTCTCTGGAGACGAGAGATGTGAAACCCTTAGCACCGGATAGAAATCAATGGCAAGCACTCACCATTAATCAGAGTAATTTAATATCTGTGAGGCATCTGTGCTGAAGGTCCACTGTCACACCAATCTAGTTTGACAGTGACTGTGTGGATTCAGGGCACACACACACACACACACACACGGATACTGTAACACTCCAAAGGGTAACACATACACATAAATACTTGTGGACAAAGAGAAAAAATATATATATTTAATTGAGGGTATAACAAAACAACATGAAAGTTTTGGGTAAACATTCCCTTTAGTGGTTGAGGATCAGGAGTTGTTGATTCGATCTTAGGATGACCTGGAAATTTGAAGTTAGAAACTCACCGAAACATGTTTATCTATTAATCTTGGGAGCTGAAAGCTTATCTTACAAACAGCCTATGATTATGGTGGATGCGTAACAGATAAACAACAGGTTTTCAGGTACAAAGAGTTCAGTCCCTCCAGACATATAGAGTATTACACCAGACATATAAGCTTACAATGTCTTAAGTATTTACGACCATGTGTTTGCACAGACGTAAAAAAAAAAAATGCATGGAAAAGTTACTCTATTTATGGGTGTTATTATTGGTGGGGTTCTCTGCCATACAATAATACAGTGGTTACTAGGCAGCAGTAATTGAAAAGTCTCTGTGTTAAGTATTTATTGTATGCCTGGTAGATGAGATGCTGTTCCAATGGGAGTGGAAAGTTCTGTGCGTGATCTACCGACGACCTACAAATTGAAGAACACAGACACAGCCGGATGATTTCCATAATGAACGACACAATCTACCAAGAGCAGCGCAAATTAGCTTCTGGTTTAAGACATGCTTGTTTTGGGCGGTAAATAATGGCGCAAATACCAGTAATTTGACTGGTGCAAACTTTTGTAAATCACCTTGCATGATTCACTACTTTTGCATCTGAAAGGGAAACTCCTACAAATGCATGTAATAAGGTCAGCCGCAAAAAATAACACTGTCCACGCCTTTTCAGCGCTAATGTTGCACTGTGTGTCTCTAGTAAATCCTGACAGTAGTTTTTAACGCCAAAGAGAGTTTGCGCTAGTGCATGCTGTTAGTAAATCTGTCCCTTAATGGTAAAAAATGAATGACTTCATGACATCAAATGTGGTCAACAGAAATGTGTTCTGAACGTTTGATGTGCTCAATATATGTGCATTGATCAGTGTTTAAATGTGAATAAAAGCCTAATTTAATCTGTTCATCATATAAAGTGATCATGTCTCTACAAAAGACTTGGATATGGATTACTTTTTACAATGTTTTTATGAACTTTTGAAGCGTTGAAGAGTTTTGGTGTAACTTTCAATGAAGGGACAGAAATCTCTCAAGTTTCATTCAAATATCTTCTTTTGTGTTTCAAAGATTTACTTATTGGTTTGGAATGACATGAGGGTGAGAAAATTACAATTTATATATATATATATATATACCCCTTTATTGCCATTAAGGTTACAAATAATGACTGAAGACCACTGGGATACACGGAGATGCTCTTGACCTTCAGACTCCGAACTCACATTCACGTCTGGCTTGAATCCGTTGTGGAACGGACGCTTTTCACCATCCAGTCAATGAAATCCATTTCTGATTCAGAAGGAAGTTTCCAGGACACTGTACTCTGAACTGCTGCACTCTAGAATAAATATTGTTTTCCTTTTATATCAACATATAAATGAGCTCAATCAGTCTGAGGTAAACTGATGCTTAAAGCACTCAGAGAGGGTTTTAAAACCCGGCGTTCTCCACTGGAAACTCCATTTAAAACACAGATGAAAACACACAACTTCAAATCACACAGCGATGAAAACAGAAGACAGACGTAGACATACGAGAGAGGGCGGGAGAGCTGTTGTTTTTGATGTCTCTCATAGGTTGCTCAGAGCGAAGCTCTTTGGACTGTAACCTCTCTGCGGGCTCCTGCTGCTCTCTCAGTGTTTGGAGTGGATGTGAAAGGACTCCGGCTCTCTTTTCCAAAGCGCTCTCCAAATCTACACTCATTCATCACTGCACAGAGGAGCAGCACGCGGCCCGCACCCCGCTGAGGCACAGCACCACCAGAACCAGACACCGGCAAACCAGATGTGTGTGCGTGTGTGTTTTAGAAATGTAGGCCACAAATTTTAGTGTTAGAGTCTTAGAGCCAAAAATAAGATCCAAACTGCATATGGCATAATGACAAAGCATTATACACTTGAATTGGGGTTCGAGAGAGGGAGAGTGTCTTGTGTTTGCGTATATGTGTGTACAGTTTATATGTTTTGTTAATGTTCCCTCTTTTTATTTATTTTTATATAATAAAACTTTCTCTATTGGGTGGACAATTCGGCCACTTGAGCAAAAACATCCCTTATACCAGACCTGTACAGAGTATATGCTTACAGGACATTATGCAGTTGCAACTTTAAAGTGCCCCATTACACTATTTTAAAGGTTCCTAATTTTGTTTTGGAGTTTCCTACAATAGGTTTACATGAATCCATGGTAAAAAACAAAACAAAAACAAAACTTTTTTTTCACTTAACACTTAATTTTCTCATAATATAAATTGCACCATCAGCTCTTTTCTCAAAGTGTCTGAATTTTGATAAAGGATTCGGTCTCAATAAACACTCCTTTCTGAGAGCTGACTCTGCTCTGATTGGTCAGATGACTCAGTCTGTTGTGATTAGTCTACTCAGCTCTGATTGGTCAGATGACTCAGTCTGTTGTAATTAGTCTACTCTGCTCTGATTGGTCACATGGCTCAGTCTGTTGTGACTGGTCTACTCTGCTCTGATTGGTCAGACTGCCCAGTCTGTTGTGAGTGGTCTACTCTGCTCTGATTGGTCAGATGGCTCAGTCTGTTGTGATTGGTCTACTCTGCTCTGATTGGTCAGATGTCTCAGTCTGTTGTGATTGGTCTACTCTGCTCTGATTGGTCAGACTGCCCAGTCTGTTGTGAGTGGTCTACTCTGCTCTGATTGGTCAGATGGCTCAGTCTGTTGTGATTGGTCTACTCAGCTCTGATTGGTCAGATGACTCAGTCTGTTGTAATTAGTCTACTCTGCTCTGATTGGTCACATGGCTCAGTCTGTTGTGATTGGTCTACTCTGCTCTGATTGGTCAGACTGCCCAGTCTGTTGTGAGTGGTCTACTCTGCTCTGATTGGTCAGATGACTCAGTCGGTTGTAATTAGTCTACTCTGCTCTGATTGGTCACATGGCTCAGTCTGTTGTGATTGGTCTACTCTGCTCTGATTGGTCAGACTGCCCAGTCTGTTGTGAGTGGTCTACTCTGCTCTGATTGGTCAGATGGCTCAGTCTGTTGTGATTGATCTACTCTGCTCTGATTGGTCAGATGGCCCAGTCTGTTGTGATTGGTCTACTCTGCTCTGATTGGTCAGATGGCCCAGTCTGTTGTGATTGGTCTTCTCTGCTCTGATTGGTCAGATGACCCAGTCAGTTGTGATACCATATCTGAAATCAGCTTCCTCAGCACTTGATACACTGTGATACGAACAGTAATGATAGGGTCGGTTTCACCTTTTTAATTCCAACTTGAGTCCTCATCATTTGGAAGTGCAATAAAGTGGATTTGCTTTCACAGTGCAGAAAACTGTCTCTTCACGACATATCAACAACACAAACCAAACTCTTTCAGGGGTCCGTTCTTCGTACGTGACTTAATACATCCAAGATCAAATGACACATCCAATATGATATCATCATGCTTATCATGATCTGGCTAATTAGGTTCTTTGAACACCTCTGGTTTATGACTAGTATCGCTGGATTGAGTTATCTGAGATAACGGCACGTTAATGCACTGCTGTAAAAGGGGATATGTATCGATAGTAGAAACATTGATCAGCAACGCTGCTATTGGCTGCTCACCGTGGCCAAAGATGCGCGCACAGATTTTCTCCACAGCAGAGCAAGAGCTACACTTATTACAGTATATATTTTTGTATTATGGATGATTTAAAATATGATACTTCATTGTGCTTTTTTATTCTTATTTGGGGGATTTGACAGCACTTTACGTGCTGAATGGTTTCACTGCTGAAGAAAGAAAGTAAAGATTAGGAAAGTACGATTTGGAACAACGTGAAGTTGAGTAAATGATGACAGAAATTAAATTTTAATAATTCTTATAAGCAGGCCCAGACATAAACTACTTTGTAAAGACTACAAAGTCTTTCTCTCTCTTTACATTCTCCTCTGTTTAAGTTAGCTGAATGCTCACACTGATGTCCAGAAAGATTCAGTGAATGTGCTGATAAATGTAATCTGAGCTTGAAACCCCTCCATTGTAACAGCATTCTAAAACGATGAGAATAAGATATTTACATAGAGCAGTATTACTGCATTACAGCATGACATACATGCTATAACCTGCTCACACAGACTCATGCAGGTTCAATGCACCTCTGATTATGAACCACCAGCAGAGACTCAATAAACACACCTTTATTCTAAACCACTGAACCCCACGAACAATACTGAATGAGAGAAGGCCATGCAAACAATGCCCACGGATCCAATCAGTAGACATTATCTTGACTAGGACATGGCGTAGATTGGTTTATCAGCTAGCTGGTGTGTGTTTATAGACTGGGCATTGTTTGGACACCCTCACCCATGGGAAACCTGCTCAACCTCTGCCTTGTAAGGTCCTGTGACCTCATTGTCTTGTGTTAACAGTTCCTGTGGACGTCAGTGGATAACGACTCCTTTATTTTTCCCTTCCTCGTTTTATTTCTTCCATCCGCACGGCAGGCCTGCGGGCCACACGGAACAGAGGGTGATTGATTTACAGCAGGTTACAGGAAGGTCAGAGCCAAAATCAATGAGGAAACGGCGATGCTATTTCTGCTGAGAGAGACAGAGAGAAAGTGGAAGAGATAGAGAGGCAATGGATGGGTGGTGGAAAGATTGCAGATAAATAATATAGATGGATAGAGAAATGACGTTAGGGATAATGGGGTTGTTGTCACGTGGGGAAGTTGTCACAAATGGCAGTTTATGTCAGTAACTATGAGGTTTTGAGCGAGAGGTCAAGGTGTGGCTGGTTAGCATGGTCCAGTTAGCCCCTGCTGGTAGATGCTGTAACTGCAGTGTGTGAAAGGCATTTTTCTCCATTGTGGCATTTAAGGCCTTTTTTTTTTATATAATAATTTTACATTTATTAATAATAGGTTTGTAATAATAATAATAACAGTTCATTTAAAAGCAATGGTGGACACTCTAGGTATTAGCCTGTATTAGTCTTTATTAGTATTAGTCTTAATCCACCCATGAAAATACATTTTATGGAGAGAGAAAGAAAGATATATAAAGAGAAACAGAAACTCATACAGAGGAAGCAGGGAAAAAAACTAAACCTCTGAATGAGATCAAATGAAGGTATGGATTTTATTAAAAACATTTGTTGTGCTAAGCAGAATTTCCAGTTGCATCCTTTGCCATCTTACATATTAAAGAGAAGGAGCGAGAACTTGGGAAATGTGATGCTAATATCTCATATCATCTCCCAAATGCTATTTATGAATTATGCTTCATTCTCCTTCCTTCAATGCCAGACGACGGTATTGATTCCTGGAAAACTGACTCGTATGTATTCATCATCTGAATGGCTCTAGCTCAGAGCAGCACTCCATGGTGATGTATTAAAATATATTGAATTGTTCATAAAATCAGAAACAGAAAACCACAGTTTCCAAGAGTGTTTGGATTCCTTAACTGTCCCCAGTGCTGAAATATAAATCTCTGCCATACTTTGTTCATTGTTAGCAAACTAAGTAACTTATTGGTTTAAGTTGTTTTTGACCACGTTTCAACCAGAAGGTTTTTTTTTTTTTTTTTTGTGCCACTTTTGGAAAGCCTTGAGAGTTTAATGACTATTGGTTGTACTCTGTTTGACATCTTTGATGACTTGGCCCAATATTCTTGTGTTTCGGCATGGAAATGAGCTGCAACCTCATGAAATAGATCAAGGTCAAATGAACAATAATTACAGTCCAACAATCACAACTCACGCTTCATTTTAAATTTCATCACATCATTCATCATGAATGTAAGATTACCAAACTGAAAAAAAGACAAAAATATAGACTAGGCCTTGACATTGTTTAGGATATAGACGAAAGAATGAAATTCCCTCCTCCATTTTAATATCTGACCGTTTTCATAGTGAGGGACCTCCAGGGGTTTTCTTTAATGTTTCCCTTCACACTTCGCACTTGCTCTCTTGTGCAAAGAGACGACCGGATATTACAAATTTGGCACATGGGGTTTTATTTATGAATTCTCTTCCTGAAGTATTAGTGTTGTTAGCCGCTAGCATCTAGCTGAGTGATCAAAACAGTAGTTGGAGTGACGTGGTTGTTTTTTCTTTCTTCCCCCATGAAGTTTGCCTCTCAGCGTGACGGTGGACTCCAGGAGACTTCCTGTGCTTTTTACACGCTACTGACACTAGTTACTACATCAGAGAGCCAGAGCTCAACTCTGACTAAATTTGACTTGTTTCCTTTATAGGATGTTGTCATGAGGACAGAGGTGGAATGGGAGCAAGACACACAGTAACCAAAGCTAGACTCAAACCCTCAGCAACTCTTACGGGTCTTGTGGTTGTGCATGGTCCAATGTACCTGACAAATGAAGAGAAACTTAAGAGAGAAAGACCCCCCCAATGCTAATGGACTGTATCTTTTTCTTACATCTGTCCAGTCAGAACACCATGCTGTCTGCCCTGCCCCTGCTATGTAACACAATGAGATTTAGTGTAACCTCTTGGCTTTCACCTTCACTCTTTCCCATTAAGAACCAGTTTTATTCCCCTGTTGACCATTTCTTTCAGAGGATATGGCCGGAAGGATGGGAATTGACAGCTTTTTATCATCTTCCCTTAAAAATAGTGTTCAAGTTCAAATGGTCATGCTGTGTTTTCTGAGATCTGCTGATGGTACCTCAGTGAAACCATCTTGAATTGATGATTTTTAGTGTGCCTGACGAAATCGGTTTGCAGGCCTCTGCGAGGTAATTTACAGGGGCAAAGCAACCATTATAACTATAGAAATATTACACAAACTTTTTTTGTAACAATAATTAAAAGACAGCCATTTAAAGAGTTTATTTTACTTGGCAGCAGTGCTAACATTTTGAGTAGATTTGTGGTCAGCTACATAAAACAGTTGCTGTGTCCCAATTCAGAGGCTGCATCCTTCAAAGGCTGCATTCGATGGCCGAATGCATGTAAGCAGCACAATGAAGGTTGTCCCAGTTCGAAGGCTCCTTCAAATGTGGCATCGAAATGTGTTTCATTTCCTGGGCCATGAAGGGTAGCCTAGCCTATCCCAAGATTCATTGCATGCGACTGGACTTTTTGAGAGAAAATGCGGGATTAAACTTACTGTGTACACTTAGGGCATGTTCACACTTGGTGTCTTTTTTAAGCTGCCAGTGTCTGTTTTACATTATAATCCTATGGAGTAAACCATGTTTTCAAACAAGCCCTGAGCGACTTTTAAACGCCACCGCCGACATCTTTTTCGGCGGCTCAGAGCATCTTTTCAAGTTGAATAAAGTTATATTTTTCTGGGAGAAAAAAACGCCCTACGTCAAGCGCCTTTTTAACAGCTGACCAATTACAAGCAAGAAGCTAGACCTGTCGTTTCCATAACAACAAGAAAAAATGGCGAAGGTGAACTGCAGATCCTTCGTTGTTCAGGTAAGTGAAATCATCTACTACTTGTCGTTACCAAAACTATTTTACCTGTTAACGTTAGCTAACATTAATGTTCGCTCAGCAATTGTTATCAATTGTTACGTCACGAAACACAAGATCCAATGCGAATGAAAGGTGATGTTTATTTATGTAAACAGCAAAAGATCAAGACAAGACAGGCTGATGTTGATAATGCAGGTCGGCGATAGGTCCTTGGTAGCAAGGGTAGCAGTGGGCTAAAATCCAAATCCTGGCGGATAAAACATCAAACGAGGACGAGCCGAAAATAAACCTGGGCAAATAGTCCGAATCTCAGGAACTAGAGGCAGAATTATCCGGAGATACTGGAACTGGATAGAGAGGCACTGAACAGACAGCAAGATGGGACGTGAGCAGCAAACAACGATCTGACAATGAACATGACAAACACGAGACTACATATAGGACACATAAACGAGCCGCACCTGAACAGTACATACAGATATGAACAGGCAAACCTGCGAACCGTGACATCAATACCGTAACCAGCTGATAACAGTAGCTGTCAACAATTTTAACCTTATCTACCACTCAGGGGACATTATGTTGTATATATATGTTGTTATAGCAACACCCTCGGCTGCTATTTGGAACCGAACGCTGCTAGGTTTTGTTTTTACTAAAAAAGCGCCCTTGTCAACATTTTCTTGTCTAAAAAGACGCCAAGTGTGTTGTTTTCAGACAGTTTAATATAACTTTCAAACAAGTCCAGTAGCCTACAATGTAACTGCTGGTAACAGCAGCTGTCAACAATGCTCAGTTTGACCTTCGCAGACTTCGATGGTGTCCTTTGAAGTCTGCGTCCTTCAAAGAATGGTCCCTCTGAATTGGGACACAGCTAGTGACCAGTATGGACTGTATAAATGCACAAACGGTAAGAGCTAATGCTGTGACTAGCATCTGCCATTCAACACATCAGTTAATACTACTGGGTAAACACCACCACCCCGTAGTGCTGTTGCACTTATGTTCCTCAAGAATAGACCGATGATGCTGCACGGATAACATCTCTTATCCAAATGTGGCTTTGATGGAAAACTAATGAATGTTGGTGGGAAAAACATGCACAACAAACACAGATTTTTCACTGCGTGTGTATAGCACCTCTCAAACCTAAACCACATGGTCCTGTCAAGCAGAGAGAGATCTCTGGCAGTTTTATCAGCTTGACTCCGGGCACGACCGGGCCGTGATGAGGCTGAACCAGAGCTCTGCGGAGAGAGGGTTAGGGTTAGTGTCAGAGTCAAGACAGGCCTCAGTGGGGGGGGAAGGTGAATCTGTGTTGGTATCAAGGCTATGACTCTGGGTTAGGTTGAAGGGACATGGCTCTGTCAGTTCCAACTCTTGTCTGTGACTCCTAATAGGGTTTGAATGAAGCCATATGTTTTATTGGAATGGTTAGGATTAGTGAGATTAACACTTTAACAGGGTCAAACAGGGGGGACAAGGGTGAAGGTGAGGGCAGGAGACAGGTGCAAGACCCCTTCTGAAATACCTCTCCTGAGTCATATTTTAAACAGACATGCAAGGATCACACGCATACAGCTGAAGGCTTGAAGACCAGAGACCAGAGAACACCAGAGAGATTATTTAGATTTATCAAAGATTCTAAAGCTGAGGCAAGCTAGGCAATAAAACATAACGCAAAAAACACGTAAGAGAAACGAGTGTTTGCTAGCAAGTCTGTTAACAGCTCTGATAATCGAAAGCTAGCTAGACATATGTGGAAATTATTGGACTGGTCTAATTATCAGCAATGGATGAATGAACAGCATGTAAAAAAATGACATACTACAAGCAAGCGCAACAACATGGGGGAAGTGACGTATGCCGTAAAGCAGTCGAATTTTGTAGTTCTTTTTGTGCTCGGGTTACTACCCGAACCCCGAAGTTACGTAGTGCGAGTAAAAGCGATACAGACCCCGTCAGGCTATGGCAGATGTGTCATTCAACCTATTGTAAGTCGATGTACCATCACAAGGGTCTTGGAAATATATTATGAAGGTTGAAAAGCTACATAGTGTTCCTTTAACTTGCACGGATTAATTGTTCACCACAAGTCTAGTAATATGCGATAACAAAGTAAATAGGGTCAATTTTGATTTCATGTCGACTTTAAAGTAAGTGGCTGGTGAAGTGTAGGAAGAATAGAGTAAATTTTATAGTTACCTACACAATGTATAAGGATTATAATTGCCGCTTCCATAGACGTGTATTTTACAAACTATAAATGTATTGTTTTGCTGGTACTTATGTGTATTTAAATGTCTGAAACCTAAATTAAACCTTATGTGATATATGACAGCACTGAGCACGTCTGTCTCTGGCTCAGCGCCAGCGCAAATTTGTATTTAGAAGTTGATTATCATGCGATCTGAACGTTCTAATCACACTGGTGTAAACGATCGTAAGTGTCAAAGGGTTAACTAGCGATCACATGTGGTGATGATGCTTCTTACGTCAGTTTCGGAGAACCAGAGGGCAAATATTTCAACCGACAGCTGAGGCATTTAAGTGGCATCGAAATGAAGCACCGAAATCTGCGTTTTGATTTGGTCCGGTTACATACCGGTTACTTAGGCCATGTCCACACTATATAAGTTTTCGTTTGAAAATGTATTTTTCTCTCCGTTTTGGCCTTCCGTCCACACTGAGACGCCGTTTTAAGTCAACGAAAACGTAGCTTATGGAAAACGCTCTCCAAAGCGGATAAATTTGAAAACGCCTTCTTCGCGTCGTAGTGTGGACTGTGAAAACGGAGGCTTTTGAATACGATGACGCATTTTTAGTCATGTGATGCAGTCATATGACCAATTCAGCCAAGATGGTGAACGACATTGTACAGCAGTTGTTTTGGATGCTCTCCGTTTTGACAGCCTGGTTAAAGATTAACCTCACTGTCGGCCCATTTAAAAAGCTCAGTGCCTTTCCTCGACATTGCCACAAAGTTTCAAAGAGCCGGAAAGTGAATAAACGGCTAGCGGAAATGACGCAGGTCGAAGTGTCTTAGGATTTACTCATGCGCAGTATGGGGATGTAAGCGTTTTCAGACGTTTCAGTGTGGATGAGCAACTTTTGGAAAACGATTGAAAATGATAGTGTGGATGCGGAGCGTTTTTAGACGAAAACTCTGTTTTCAAATTTATCCAGATTACTGTAGAGGTAGCCTTAGGGTACTGGTTCCATATCGGTATTGGGTTTCGGTACCCAACCCTAGGCATAATGCAAACACGATGCAATTAATATATGTTATTTAAAATATGATGTCATACAGTAACATTTAGCGACTTTTCGAGCAGGCTTTATCTACTTTCTATTGAATGTAGTTGGTAACTATGAGTGTGCAATTGGGTTTGTGTTCCAAAAGAGCTGTATCACAGACTCGCGAACAAAGATGAGCGAAAGCTTTTGCTTGCTTTGGAGTCCAGACGTGTCAATGTGAGGAGTTGCGTATGCCCCGTTGCTGGCTGTGGAATCTCAACCACAAGGATTGACCGGCACCTCAAGTCACACGCGGAGCTGTCGACAGCTGCAAAGGACAACGCACTCAAAGTATGCAAAAGAAAGAAAGTTTTGGCACAACTTGCAGCACTTAGGGCCACTAAACCAGAGGTGCCACTTGTCAGCACCCTGGACTTGCTGCCTGACATAGAGGATGCCGATGTGCCCTTTGAGGTGGAGGAGGAGGAGGAGGAGGAGGAATGCAGCAACCCTGGCTGCAAAGAGAAGGTAGAGAGGTTGCGGACAGAAAACAGCCGGTTGAACGCGAGCGTGGACACGCTGACCACCGCCTTGCGTGACGTGACCCGCCGGTACCGCAGGTTGCAGAAGAGGTCAGTATCTATGGCTTCTGGAAGCTTAAGCAAGGTGACGAGAAGACTGATTTCTTCCCTCGGATCTGGGGATGACCCTCTTGCGACCACTGAGGCTTCCACCCTGCCGCCAGCCTCCAGTGATTTGGAGCCCTCCACCAGCCAGCAGCCAGCCGGCTTTCAGGAGCCTGAGGGTTGTGCAATGTTAATGACATACTGTATCAAGAGCTGTTGTGTGTGGAGACCTGGGTTAAGACCCAGAATTTCAAACTTACAATGCTAAATATTTCCACCAAACAAAACCCTAGTATTGTAGTATTGAACTTAGGCTATAACTTGCATTGTTTGTGCTATAACCATGATGATACCTCAAACAATGTGAATTGTTGTGGAGAGTTGTGCTGTTACTTTAATTACAAATGTATCCTGGCAGACCATAAAACTGACAGGGCAAGGATATTTAACTCGTTTGATCTAGAACAGTGGTTCCCCCAATTCCAGTCCTCGTGACCCACTTCTCTGCACATTTTGTTTGTCTCCCTAATTTAACACACCTGAACCAGATCATCAGCTCATTAGGAGAGACTCGATGAACTGTACTGAGTGTGTCAGATAAGAGAGACATACAAAATGTGCAGAGCAGTGGGTCACGAGGACTGGAATTGGGAACCACTGATCTAGAACAGTAAGCTAGAACACAAGCAACATTCACAAATGCACTTTTACCTAACTCTATTCTGGGTGTCAAGTCTGTCATTTACCTAGATTAACCAATGTTTATTTTGTTGTGGTACAAGAGCTTGAGTAGTTTTGTAGAGTGTTCTGGTTTCACTGATGTACCCATTTCAAGGGTTAGGTTTATTTTCATTTGGAATGTTTGTGGTTTTTTTTAGACTCTTAGAAATGGAGTATTTCAAATAAGTCAGCCGGATTTCTTCTTTTTCCTGCTTTAGTCATCCAGTGGAGTTTTTTTTTTTTTTCTTACCCAGAAACAGGTTGCATTCCATCATGTAACAGAAGACGCAGATTCACTGTGACTTGAGAGGATTTTCCCACAGGAAAGGTTTTCATTGTGAAGGGCTGGAATGGATGTGTGGGTTACCTTTAATGGTGCCCTCTTTATCGAGAGAAGTAAATAAGAGGGTTTTAAGATGTGGCAGTCAGGAGAGCAGAGCAAGTATTAGTAAGAAGAGAAAACATATTCCCAGTTCTTCGGACTCAAAACAAGAAGTGAATCCAACTGAACCTCTGAAGGATTATGCTGCGTTCATGCCGTGTCGTAATCATCGTAGTCTTGAGATGACAACACGTGACATACTATTTAGAGCTGTTCACATCCTCTGACTGGGAATTATGCATTTCTATGGCAAAACTATAAACACCTAAATGAATCTGCTGCAGACACATGGTACAAGTAGGATCTCTCAGAAGATTCCCATATTACAAGCAGTAGTTACAATCTCTACAAGGACAGGATCACGTTTTACAAGTTGAAATTGTGTAATACCAGTAATTACAACATGGCGTGAACGCACCGGTTAGCTGGGATGACACAACTTGTGAACCCTACATGGTGAAATTATATGTGCAATTACCAAATCCATACTAAACACACACAAACACACAATCTCTCATGCATACTTTAAAGTGAATACACCAAATTGAAAAATTCCCAAAACCAAAGCTTCCAAGATGCTCCTTAGCCTCTTTGATAATAGCTCATAGACTCTTGACAGTTGTGCATTGTGCAATGACAGTACCCTTCTGTGCTGTAAATCATTTTATTTTACAGACCATTTCTGGCTAATCAAAATGTAATACCACTTTCAGTTTTTCCAGAATGCTGAATTTGTGAGTAGATCCTTATTATACTCATTCAAATTGGATTACCATAGCCAACCGGCAACATTTTTTTATTTCTAAAGTTATGGGTATGGAACATATTAATTGTGTCTATAGTAATCTGCATCAAAAAGGGTGTTGTATAATGGATTTATGCCCCAGTTCTTGATGTTTGTCATCTGTGTCCGTTTTGGGCGAAGTCTTTATGGGAATATAAAGCCTTTAGTGGCTCTCTGATCTGTCACATGCATGATCCATTGAATTTGCTTTTGTGGGTGAAGGCCTGCTTTTAAAAAATATCAATTAGAGGAAATTGTGCTGGTGGCATTCTTGAAACTTGCATGTGTGGTTTGGCCAATGAGTTTGTGCTAAAGTTGTACGCAGGAAGGAGGGAATCGTGGCGTGCTAAACACGAGCCATCTTGCAAACCGGTCTCACTCTGGATGGAATAAACACATGTCCTCAGGGGCCGGCAGAAGATTGATACAGCTCCTGTTGAACTCTGGGAAATCCCATGTCTGGCAAGGGCTGAATTTGGGGGTTTGTGGGTGACTAGGGTGGGGAGTTAAACCACTTCCCCTGCTTGTTAAACAAGGCCAATAAAAGACATTACACCCTGGGTTCGGCAGAAATCTTTAGCATGTCATTGCTTTCATCTGTTGGAGAGTGATTCTGCTTTTGGTTGATCTTCAGCATCATGCCAAATGGATCTTTCATGGTGAGTTGAGGTGCGGATGACAGAACCACCATCTTTGTAAATTATAATCTGATGTGTTGAATGTTTAATGGATTGGAATAGTTTCAAATTCAAACACTTCAGAGTTTGTGTAAAATTTTCAATAATGCATTGCTTTACTTTGACCAGCAATAGTACTAGTAGTGCTTTACGTGACAATGTTTGTACAGACAGCTTCTAGGTCACAGTTTGATCTGCTGAGTAAAATTGGACTAGGACTGGATTAGAGCTCTAAATCTTAGGATTTGGTTTGAGTTAGAATTTACTCACACTTCAAGCAAGGCATGATGAAACATTTCCATCTCTTAATTAAGACCAGAGCCGTTTTGAGAGCTGCTAGGCTAATTCAAGTGACAGTTTGACCAAAACTGAAGCTTGCTTTTTTCCTCACTAAAAACTTCAAAGCTTCCAGTCCAAACACAGCCGAAAGGCCTCTGAACCATCTGAAAGCTCCTCATCTATCCACAGTCATATGATTCTCCATTACCATGCTAGGGTCAGGAGTGCAATGAGAATGCGAGTTGAGAAACTCTTCCATCCATTATTTAGTGCTACTCCTTAGCTCCAAATTGAATAAAACTCACCTTAACCAACTAATCAAGGTCTTCATGATTACAAGCAGGTCTGTTTATGCAGGCTGGAACTAAACTTTGCAGGACCGTGGGTTGAGTACCCCTGCATTACTGTATTGATTTGAGGAGAGTTACTGCTACTCACATACAAACCTTAACTACACTACTAGACATAGATGGTCTCCTGGATATGTTGTGTTTTTGATGCTAGTCCCCACTATGGGATGCTGATGTTCCCACAAGGCTCCTTAACTAGCTTAGCCAACAAAAAAACAACAAAACACACACACACACACACACACACACACATTGCTGGATCAACCAGTTTTGTTGGTGTACAGCATGACTATACTGGTAGACCAGCACCAAACCAATGCAAAGCAGCATGGGAATGTATACTTATTTTTCAACAGGGTATTTCTACAAGAGAAACTGATCTTTGATCTGCAGTTAAGGAGGATCAGAATAGATGTTGAGGAAAGAGCTGATGACCCAAGGTGAGTCAAGGATGGAAGAGGTTCAGGGACAAGGCTTATCCTTGTCATCTTCGCAGGGCTTCTCATCTTGTTTCACACACTTCATCGCTCTGAAGGAATTCAACATGTTCCATTTGTGGGAGTTATGTGAGGCCAATGCTTGGTTGGGAAAAACAGTGGGCACCCTTCCCAGAAATAACAAAATTGTGGAGATTGGTGGAACATTATGACATACGAAGAACAAAAGAGGAATGAAGAACTTGACAAGCAGAGAGGAGTGAGCATTAACAGTCATAAATTTTCATAATTACAAGTTATCATTATGTCCATCTCATTTTTTAATCAATATTTTCAGCTCTGTTCTCTAATATCATGCTAATACACTTTTCCTCGTTCCTTTCCATCAGCAGCTTTCTATCCCTCCCTCCCCTCGGCTTCTATCCTGCTACCAGGATCTTGTCCATGTTTTTTTGTGGGTCACTTGGAAGTGGAAAATTAGCCTTGTTTCCTGAGGCAGGGATTCATCCCACTTATCCTAATAACTTGTCCAAATTAGCTCCCCTAGTTTTCAATGATAACTACTGATCAACATGGTTAAACGGGAGCCCCACTAACACGCAACGAGACAGAAAATCTCAGAATAAGCGCTACATTGCTGCAACACCAAGGTCTTGCACACATCACTGATTGGCGGTCTGCTAACTTGATCCCTTTACATTGAGGAGAGAGAGGCCGTAGGATCAGAGCTCCTTCTCTGTAGGTCTAATCCCCATCTCGAGGAGGCGATATTGTGATTGGACATCCCACAGTCTTTCTGGATGTTTAAGTACTGCGGTAGTTGCTCTGAGTTTGTGGAGTACCAGAACTTTGCATGTGTTGTCACTTATAGCTCTATCATTGCTAATAACAGACAGGATTAGCCCTTCTCCTGCTTGATCTCATAATCCCCCCTCTCTCTATTGCTGTCTCAGCTCATCACAATCCCAAAAACTTTATCATCTCTCTCTCTGCTATGGCAGATCTGAAGGGTATTAAAAGGGAATTGACCTCATGTTTGAGGTTTCTGGCCCTGTTCTTTGTCAGGGAGCTCAGAGCTCATTACCACAATGGTCCTGCAAGACTTACAGTCTCATAAGTCATAGATGCACTATTTTTACGATACTGCTTTAATCAGTCCATCCATAATAATGCCATCACATTCAAAATGTATCAAAGATATATTCAAGGCAACTTACATTGCATTTAAGTTTATCATCTTATCAATTCATGCATTCCCTGGGAACTGAACCCATGACTTTGACATTGCTAGCAACATGATTTACTTTCTGAGCAACAGGAATGCCTTGAGCTACAGGAACATATTCCACAGTGAAAGCTTCCCTATTGACAAAATCATGCTGGTCTCCCAATCTCGTTACCCCAAAAGAGTTCAATGGAACTTGTGACCATTGCTGGCTAATGAGGCTTTTGGGAAACGTACCCGAGGCGTGCATTAAGCTAGTTAAACAAACTCTGAGTTTCTACTTCTGAGTAGGTTTAGAGTTGATCAATCCATACATATCCAACCTGGTTTATATCAGGTTCAATGAGCTCACAACTTTCGGTATAAACATTCTCTGTCAACACAGGGTTAATCCAGAGTTTGTGATTAACTCTGAAGCGTGTGCACCTGGAAGTGTGATGCGTGCAGCAAACAGCCAATCACATTAAACATGGGGAACATCAGTTTGACGCAGTTTTCGCGAGAGAGCCGCAAAATTCGCTTCTCTTCTGAAGAGATCGTCAGGAAAAAAATATTTACAAGGCAGGATTAAACACTCCAGCTGCAGCTTTATTGCATTAGATTCATTTCACTTTACTCACAGCTGATTGGTCCAGTTTTGGTCTGTAATCTCTAACTAAGATTAAAGCCTGCCCCAGAGCAGGTTAGCCGTGTAGCGTAAGTTACCATGATGATGAAACCCACTAAAAATCAATCCACCTTCTTGAGCCTGAAAAACTAGAGTTTGCTCAAACTGATCTCAAACTTACCTGGGTAGCAACTAAAACCGACTTCATGCAACAGGGCACTGATTGGGCTGAACTGGTTTGATCTTTTGTCATTGTTATTCATTTTGGGGGAAACAATGATGGTGTTAGCCAAATGAGAAAACTGTGGACATTTGGAAATTACAATATGCAGTCATACAAAATACTGTTCATCGTAACATAATTAAAGATGCACAAATCAACTATATACCATGTGGTATGTGAACTGGGATCGGAAAGCAAACCCAAAACAGCTGCCCATGACCCAATCGTTTAAGAGCACTGGTTGAATTCACAGATGACTCTGCTGTTGTGTGATCTCCGGGCAGAGAGCTGGCACTGAATGATGGAGTGCAGCGTTTGATGGATGGGTGGTGGAGAGAGGGGATGTTCTGCAATGAAGCAGCAATAGGAATCTTGGCATGAGACCTGCTTTCTGCGTGAGCTGGCCTGCGCTGCTCTGCGTTAATCTGACCTTGTCTTCTTCCCTGATGCGCCTTTAGGATTAATGCTCGGTTTGCATTTATCCATCTAACCCTCTGCCTTCCTCTTCCTCCCCTGCCGCTCTCTCAACCCCCCATCATAACACTCAACGCTGTGACAAATTAGAGAAAGAGACAGAGAGAGTGAAGAGAGGAGGTATTATTGCCACCTCGTCGAGATTTTTTCACTTTCCACTTCTCATTTTTAACTTTGCAACTCTAAAAAGCTGAATTCTAATGATATAGTTGTAATCTAAGGATATAAAAACATAACAGACTCTTTAGTAAAGCTCAGGAACTTTATACACATAACTTTATTAATTACAACTACAACAGCAAAAAATCAACAGGATACCTAATATGATGGAAATTTACCCTTAAATTTACCACTCAGGTCACTGGATGAGCGATGTCTTGTTTTTCCCTCACAACACGGCAAAAAGTCACTATCCAAAAGCTTCACTCTCTCTGTTCCTCAGAATGAGCTGCCAACCTACACCCAAACTGCAGAAAACATCACATCTTTTAAGAAGGAGAAGATGCACCTCTTCCGCAAGCACTTAATGACTTCCCACTCTTAAACCAATAAAAAGCATCTGCTAAATGCATAAATGTAAATATCATAATACATCTCGGAATTCATCAAATCTATTGTTGATACTTACTGATGTTTCTGATATTGTTATCCCTCTGAAATGATGATGATGTCACTTCCTGGATGATGCCATTAAAGGTACACTATGTAACTTTTCTTTTGTTCAAAATTACCATAATTTAAAGGGCACCTATTATGCCCCTTTTCACAAGATGTAAAATAAGTCTCTGATGTCCCCAGAGTGTGTATGTTAAGTTTTAGCTAAAATTTTTGCAAAAAAGCATTTTTCAATTGTCATTTTTTAGGGCTCAGAAAAAAACGCACCGTTTTAGTGTGTATCCCTTTAAATGCAAATTAACTGCTGCTGCCGGCCCAGGGGGCGGAGCCTCACGAGCTCGCGCTAAGAGCCAGGACAATCTCATCTGATAATATCAAAACAGAAACTCTCAGTAGTGGCGTTCATTTCGACTCGGAGTCGGACAATAATGCCCACAGAGCCAGAGAATATATGCTGTATGGAGATAGAACAGGAATAGTTTCGTTTAATTACGGTTATTTGTCATCTGCTTTTATCCACTATTAATACAAGCCTGCTGTAGCAGACCCCGTCCGAATGATGACCAAAATATACTGATGAGTTCAATTAAGTTTATTGTACCTCACACAAAAGATGAAGCCTTAGTTTTACTCAAGAAAATCACTGTAAGTATATACACAGTATATACGTGCGCATTAAAGTCTTATCCATAAACTCTCTCTCTCTCCCTTTCATTATCATTGAACATACACAGCGAAATACACAAAACACTCGTTAGAACTAACAGTAAACAAATATATACACACCTTTTCAGTGGGTGCTTAATCAACTGATAAACTGTATATCCACGACTGGATGAGCTGTCATAAAGTGCGCGCTCTCACTTTAATTTTTGCCGTGATCAGTAACGTTAGGCCTGTCGCTCCGGAGACTGTAAGCTGGATCACGAACAGTACTGATCCATCCTCGAGTAACAACAAGAGTAAATGACGACTGCTATGTTCATTCTTACATCCAACAACAAAACACCTCAATCGCTTAGGAAACATTCTTGTCTACAGTTGCTCCAGCGTGGAAACAATGGCGGACTGTGTCCAGCTCACTCAGCATAGGCGGGTCTATGCTCAAACTGCAGTGTCAGTCAACAGTCGTGGGAGGGGCCTGTGCAAAGTGACGTCACACAATAGGTGCCCTTTAAATAATCAATACAAATCAATACATCATCAGTCCTACTTCCAAAGCATGTTTTCGTCTTACCCTGATTCACTATGGTAAGCCTATTATAAGTGTTTTTATTTTAGACCTGATGGGATGGTATTTGTGGAAAATTGCAAATATACGTCACTCACCCATGCGTGTCTCATCATATCTGTAAATAGAATAAAGTTACTCTGGCTACTTTGACACGTGTCTGGTGTGGGAGTAGCGTTGGTTAGTTGTCACAACGAGAGTAAGGTTGACATGGAGCAGCTAAATCTCAAACCTCGGGGAATCACACATTTTAAACAAACGCTGAACAGAGGAGAGTCTGCGACACGCGGCAGAGCGCGAATTGCCATATGTAGCTCTCTAACAGAGTTTTCATTGTAAAGCATTGTCTATAGTGAAGGCTCAGTTCATTAAGGTTATAGTAGTGCTGTGCTGGAATTTATTTTCAAGAAAGTACCGTGTCTATTAATGGTTAAAGCTACAGTAACGTCTTCAGCTAGTCAGCTTGAGTTCCTTTCCATCTAAACTGGTTATATGCCTAGGCTAGTAGTGAATGTTTTATGAGCATCAGAATGTTTTATATGCACAGTCACGCAGAGCCGAAGCACAACCAAAACAACGTTCTTCCACAAATGCATGTAGTTTTGTTTGTTTGTTTTTTAACTGCAAGAGGGCCAAAAGTTACATAGTGTACCTTTGAGAAGGGGAGATTACAAAAGATTAGCAAAATTACATTAAAAACACTGGAAACCCTAATATTTGATTACCAATTAAAACCATATTAAGGATTTGTTGTGTTTGAAGCATTTAATGAAATTTTTAGAAGTGCATGCTACCCAAGGATTGCAAATATTATATTTACTTTATAATAGCAGATTTTGGTAGGTTGGTGTTACGATTTTTCGGAAGTCCTTGGGTGGTAGAAAGCCACATGATAAATCAGAGTTTATCATAAGTAGCCAGTACATAAAACATGACCAATACTCATATTAATTTGTGATGTGTTATGCAGAGACTTCTGGAAATTGTTTTTATCATAAATTTTACAGTAAAATTGCATATAATGTGCTGTTATACCATTTACCATTTTTCAGCGTAAATGGCAAGGTAACAATTTTTACTGTCGAATTTTTGCACAACAAACATTTTGTTTTTAAAATGTTTTACATTGTAGGAGTGGCTCTGCTTTCGGGTTTATGATGGTGGTTATAACACACTGTCTATGGCAACTTAAGACACTAGTATCACAGCAAGAAAGCTTTGTATGTCTGCATGTTTGTCTTTATGTTCCACAAGCACCATTTCCAGGGGGTTGAAACAGGAAGAGGGGCTGAAATTAAATTTGGGGAGTGCACAAGAAAATGGAGCCTCCATAAAACCCACACTGGGTTCCCAAATACTTCCATGATGGATTTATAAACTGCAGAAAGAGAGGGGAAAGGACTGTTTATTTTAGATATTTAGATGTGACCCTTTTTGAGACTGACCACAACTTAAGACAAAAAAAGGGAAGAAATGACTCGACTACAGGAAGCCACAGGGTACCATGTCAAGAAACACATAAACACAATAGAGGGAAAGGACTTTAAGGGAGGGAAGAAAGAAAAAAGACAGAACAGAGTGAAATAATGTGGGCTAGGGTTAAGAGTTAGGCCTCAACTTAAGGTCATTTCTTCATGGGAGGAAGTTATTAAGAGCGCTTCATGTAGAGAACCACGAGCCATAGACTGACACACATACACGCAGGGAACATGAAGGCCTTCAACCATACAGAGAAACACAACGGAAACTCAATAGCCTTTAAAAAACCAAATCAAATAACATTGGTTCTGCCGTCAACTAACTAAGGGTCAATATTACATCTGTAATTCTCAAAACCCCAGATCTGTCTGGGGTCGGAGGGTGGTTCGGTTCTCATGGGCTTCGGCAGAAATATGGAGTTAGTTTGCGAGGAGGAATGTGAGGCGACGGGGGTGCAGATGGTCTCGTTATGAGCGTGCACTAAAGTAGTTTGTTATTTACGGTGAGGGATTCCTACGTTTCAGCACTCACCACGTCTTCACCTGCAGACACTCTCTGAACACTCGCACAGTCGAGCCTCTGAGCCGGTTGCAGACGCAACTATATTCCCCACAATCCTTCTAGTCTAAGCCTCATACACCGACATATGGACTTTAGTCAGGGTAGAGGTCATGTATTTGACGAGAATGATAACAAGGCTTTGAGAGAAGTTGTGTATCTAAGTCAAATCAAAACACTGAAAGAGGGTGGGAGAAAAGACACATTTAACAGACGGTACGGATCAAAATTTAAGTAAAAATTTAGGCTTCCAAAAGAGATGGAACCTCATTTGAAGAGCTCTAGATAAGCTGGTAGTGCTCCTCAAGGGAGTCTCCACACTGCAAAAAAGGACAGTTTCAAACTGGGCTCGTTTAGAGCGTTTGTCTATAAACCTGGAATGTTTTCTCCCTTAGTTTATGAACACAGCAATCAGCAAAATTAGTTTTACACAAATGCGACTTGCATAAACACATGTTGGCTTGTTGGAAACCAAACTAAGGAGAGATGTAACACTGTAACAATTTTAAGTCCATGTTTCTGTGGCAATACTCAAGTGAATCACTATTAAATTAATCCAACTACACCACCCTGGTGGAGCGCCAGGGAAATAACTCCCAATAAGGACACATAGGTAAGTTTTACCATTTGAAGACAGATAACATGAAACGTGAGGAGCAATACAAAAATACACTTTATTATAAAATCTCTCAAGAATCTCCCAACATGACAAATAATTCTCCAGCGCCAGGCTTAGTGGGAACAAGGCAGGCCGGCTGCAACTCCAAACCCACCTCAAGTCACAAATCAGACACCACGCGCCCACACCATGAGGAAGTTGTCAGCACACACTACCGAATGAAGCAGCTAGCCTCCCTTGTTCCACACCGAGTCCTCACTGGCTCCTGGAGAAAGAAGAGAGACACACATTAACAAAAAAGAAAATTACACTAAATATTGAAAAAGAGAGAACCGAAGTGAAGTTTACAGACACAGTGTTATGGCGGCTATAGCACTCAGAGTCAGGCCCCCTGACGGCACCCTCTGCAGCAAAGGCTGATAATCAGCGCCTAAGTGGCACCAGAATAACAGGACAGGGGATGAAGGGGGATAAAGCTGCAAAATAGATCAAAACCACATCAACAGAAAAAATAACCACAAAGAATAACACAAAACAGAATTAATTAACAACAAAATAAACCCACTGCCAAACCAAAAATCACAACAACAAAAAAAGATATTGAAAACAACCCAGCACAAAATAAAACTGTTGGCAGCCTGGCGGACGCAATGCTCGTAAGCTAGCAGTCCAAGCGACCCGCAAAAGTAACCCAGCTCTAAACCGGCAGCACAGATGTTCGTGTGCAAAACAAACAAAAGAAAATGTAGCCGGGAAGCAAAACAGCAGCGTCACATGTAGTGTCTTCAGCTAGGGCTTAAAGATAGTGATGTTCCATTCCCCATTTACCTTCAACAAAAAGACACAAGTCAAACTAAATGCACCGAACCCCAAATGTGAACGAGGGAGAGGCATACTTATGATTTAGGTAGAACAACCACCAAACGCAAAGCTGCGTGGTTACTCACAACAGGTGCTGCGGCTCTGTCTACCGGCCAGCGTTCACACACCAGCATGTTCTTACTGCTGAACATAACATAATAAATACCCCAAACGCAAGCGATCAAGATTTAGTGCAAATATCAATGTACCTGAAAGCGAACTCCACCACAAACTTGCCACAATGCCAGCACCACCAGACCCGCTCTAACTAAACTATAAGTAGAGCATATTACTAGAGCTATTCACTTCATTACACGGTCAGAGAGAGCGTCAACATACCTTAGAAGAAACAAGAACGGAAACGAAAATTCCAGGATGGGGAGAACCCAGGCTTCCATACACCCATACACCCATAGTCCCACCCAGAGTCCTGCACGGGTCAGATTTTGTAAATCCGCACCCGCCCGTACCCGCAGTGCTTAAAACCACATCCGACCCGTTTTCCGACAGCAGCACTAATTAAAATCCGCACCCGACCCGCTTAAAATAAAATCTGCACCCGACCCGCACTCGAAATAAAATCAGTTTAGCCAATCACATTAAAGACACACTTACAAAAATTTTTATTGCCAGGTCATACAGAAGTTATTACACGACAATTAACACAAGGACAACTTCAGCCGAAGCTGTCAAAAGGCCGGTATATGAAGAACATGGCTAACGTTATCACAAAACTGAGTAGCCTTATCACATTTTACCAATCGTACAGACGCGGCTACAACACTAGCCTATATGCCACGCAATTTCGTCTAGCCTACATCTGACAATTTTGGGTTCAAACACGCCCTGCACACCACACATACTTAACAGTGTTAAATTTGAAAAATACTGTTCGATAGAACTGCTTGGTTTGTTACCACAGTTCCTGCGTGCTTCCTCGGCGATGAAGTTCCACATTTGCGGCTATCCAACACGAAAATGCATGCAGCCTTCCACAATATTTTCTTCAGATAACTCCAAATTTCTCCCACACACTGGACTTGATTTTTGATGACGTATTGTCGACAACTTTACAATCTCCACTAGCTATTCTTTTCTTCAACTCCTCAGCATCCATCTACGACTGCAAGCAGATCGCGCGCGCGGTTATGATGCATTTTTTAAACTGAAAGCAGCCTCGGTAACGTTATAGATCCAAATAAACTGATGTGGATTTAAAATTATTTTATCAACTTGAAATACAGGCATATGTTTGTAGATGTGTTCCTAAAAATATGCATATATTTTTACGTTTGCATGTGATTGTTTTAAACCCGTGTTTAGACCCGTGTTTCCCCCGTGTCCGACCTGACCCGCACCCGTATCCAACACAGTTGGATATTTTTCACCCGTTTGAGCAAAATTTGTAAAATCCCGCAGGTACCCGAACCCGTGCAGGACTCTAACCCATACACTCATACACTCGTACACTCACACACCCATACACCCATACACTCATACACTCATACACCCTTACACCCATACACCCATACACCCTTACACCCTTACACTCTTACACCCATACACCCATACACCCATACACCCATACACTCATACACTCATACACCCATACACCCATACACCCTTACACTTTTACACTCTTACACCCATACACCCATACACCCATACACTCATACACCCATACACTCATACACTCATACACTCATACACCCATACACTCATACACCCTTACACTCTTACACTCATACACTCATACACCCATACACCCATACACCCTTACACTCTTACACTCTTACACTCTTACACTCTTACACCCATACACCCATACACCCATACACTCATACACTCATACACCCATACACCCATACACCCATACACTCATACACCCATACACTCATACACCCATCAAAATAAGGGTCCTTAAATATAGCGGCCGCTTCCACCTCATTGGTCTGCCAAAGCCACACTTAACCAGGGCCAATAGGAGGGCAAAATCACTTATCCTGCCACATTTCAAACATCTACAGGTTTGATTGCATAAAGCACCTTGAGTGTAATTTCCCCCTTAAGATTGCCCTTCGGTTTCCCTAATGCCTGCAACAGACTGTATGATATCAGCAATCCTATAAGATCATTACAGATCACACTGTACGACATGGATTTAATAAACTTGGGTACATGTATGTAGACTTTACGATGATGACACCTATTGAATCGTAGGATACGGCGACGGTGATGAACCGCGAGTGGTGAACAAATAGAGCAAGATGAATCACACTTTGGCAGTTGTGGTTTTTATATGCGCTGAAAAAAAGAGGAAGCAAAAGAGGAGAAAATGGACGCGGTCATGACTAATTATATGAAAATAATGTCTATATTAACATGAATGTTTTAATAGGTCATGAGATTTGTTTGTGATGTTTTGTTGTATTTATTGTGCGTTATCACAGTTTGTCACAGTTTAAAAAAAAAATCACAGTTTAAGTGTCAGGGATAAACACCAGGGGTCTCATTTATAAAACTGTGCGTAGGAACCTTACTAAAAGTGTACGTGCGCCCGAAAGCCAAAAATGGCGTACGCAAAAAAATATTCGGATTTATAAAACCGTTCGTACGCCAGAACCTGCGCAGAATTCACTTTCTAAATCCCAGTCAGCGGAAGATTGTGCGCACATGCGTCTCCACCCCGAAATAACCATATATGGAGCTTACAACGCCTAGTTTTACTATGCATACCCTCATCTGCATATAATTTGCATATGATTATTCATCCACGTGATAACGTTTAACGGTACAAGACACATTACATTAATAAAAATCAAGTAGTTGCCTATCCTTGCCTTGTTTTTGAATACATAAATCAAATAGTGTAAAATACATTTCAGAGAAAGTTTTTCTCAATCTTTTCCACTGGCCGAATTGTATTTTTAATTGATATTTTTAATGGAAACAGATAGGCCTTGGGCATTATTTGCACGAAACTATTTTCTCAGACAATCTGGTATTATCATGATAAGCAGTTATCTCTGTGGTTAAAACATTTAAACACAGCATGCCACAGGAAAAGTGTTCAAAAACATCACATCCACAACAAATATTTCTATTGATTGAATTTGAATATAAAAAATGTTGTAACTTCTAAGTAATGATTTCATGTTTAAGTGTTTAACCTGAAATATTAAAGGCATATTTAATCTAAATGTTTATATCAAAAGTAAAACATAGTTTAAATCAATATTTTATTTATTTAAACTGTTATTTGCGTCAGTTTCACTCATTTAAGAAGGGATGGATATTTGCTTCAAGTGGAAGGCTTGGTGAGTGAAATTATATTTGTATTATTTTTCTGTATATGTTAAATTTTCTTTAGATTTTCTGTCTAAAAGTGACCAAAAAGACACTTAACTCCAGCTCACCATCGGTGTCGCCAATTCCCTTTGTCTCCAGAATGTGCGTACGCACGGCTCAAAGTTTGCTTAAAGGTGCGCACATTCTCCCGTCAAGTTTGTTTTTTATAGATCACAACCTTTGCGTGGGAACTGGCGTACGTACGTTTCCAGCCCCGTTTTGTGCGTACGCACGCTTTATAAATGAGACCCCTGATGCTTTATGCAATTGGGCACGGAAAATGCTTGTAATGTTTTTTGTTTGTTAGTTTTTTATTATTGGCGAATTAGAACGACTTTTCAAGTAACTTTAATTTGTTTTGTTGTTTGACTTGTTTTCCAGTAAAATATCTGAAAATCTTTAAGACAAGATGGGTTTTCCTGAAAAGCAGCACTGCATGAGATAATTACATTTGTTCTGATTTTATCTTTCCTTTTGCTTTCCGAAAAAGAAAGGTTATAAGGGCTTTAAAACAACACCAGGGTGAGTAAATAAGGTCTGCATTTTGATTATTGGGAGAACTACAAGCATTTTCAAGCATTTTTTTAACATTAGCATGTTGCTAAGCTAATGTTCAGTCTCAGGCACAAGTAGGGCAGCTTTCTGCAAACAAAGGTTTATACACTATATTCTATAGCACTAAGCACTTCTCGTATGCTGTGTACTATGTACACAATTTTACAAGGTTATTTTGCCATGCAACATCAGAGTCTGATATTAGATTTTTTAGAGTGAACACACTAATCACACTATTTATATATCAAAACATAATAGAATAGTGCATAAGTGTGCGAATTGGGACGCACCTAAAATGCTGCCTCCATAAGCTCAATAGGTTTTAGAACAGCTAGCTCTTAAGTTTATCCCCTAGACGAGCTATGTTTTCATTTGCATCAAACTAAATATTTTGTCGACCCTGACCCTGATATTTAGTCCACCTGACTGGCATGTAAAAACAAAATTAACTCAACCATTCCAGCGTAGAACGAAAGCTTCCCGTCTCTGTCCTCATGTGAATTTCTGCACAGCCGCTACTAAGAGAACAGGAGCACAACTATTTTAGTGCTATATGTGCTGTTAATTACAGATACAGCATATCTCTCCCATCCTCATGCATGGCCTGTGGGCTGGGTGTGACGTTACCCACAATGCATTGGTACATCTGCTGCAGGGTTGTGTCCATTTGGATTCACACGACACAGACCGCGGTTTAGGGAAGCATAGAGGGAGAAGTGGAATGCAAACATTTGCTAAGCTCCCTTTAACTAGACCAGAGAATAGAAAGCATTCATTATGGGTGACAGTACCTACACTCTGCTGTCTAACCAGTGTAAGGTAGTAACTAATAGCAGTGACGCGGCTAAATTTTGCTAGTTTTTATATACAACAAGCTGTAGTTTTTTAAACAGAAGTATACTTTAAAAAAAAAGAGTGTTTATCACCGAAATCCCATTCATCCCATTCCTGGAATGTTGCATAGGATCACACGATGCATTTTTATAAATTCTCTTTTCATCTTCCACAGAAGAAAATCATACAGATTAGGAACATCATGAGGGTGAATACTGTAGAGAATGAAAGAATGGGTGAACAGTCTTCTCAGTCAGATCTGACCACCTGCTTGCATGTTTTTAGTGCTTTAGAAGCGTGTCGAGTGAAATCAGCATCGTCGCAGTCCTGAAACTCATAAACTTCATCTCCCACGAGCCCTACTGACGTCTCCACAGGTGACTTCAGAATGCGCCCATAAAATGTATCTTTCCTGTAAGCCGAAGGGCCGTGACCTCAGCTTGACCCTGTTACTCCCTGTGATTCATGGGAGTTCAGGAGAGATACAAGCGATTCCTCAGATTCCTCCGCGACCAGACACCGACAACAGCACGACACTTGGGAAGCAGAGATCACAGACCTCAGGGACCACCGTAACTCACAGTGTGTGTGTGTGTGTTTCAGAAAGAGAGGGAAGGCAATGGTACAGTCTCACTCCACACCATATACACATCTCACCACTAATTCATTACACTAACGTCCATGACCTCTCTGTGTCTGTTATTAAAGCTTTCAGATGCAGTGAGAATGAATGTGTGTGTGTGTTTTACAGTAACTTCTCTGTAAATTACTCCCTGTTTGAGCTTTCCGTGATCTTGTGGTTGCGTTTAAAATGAAACACATGGCTGTACTGGAGTAGTGTATCTACACAGAGTGCATTCAAAATAAACTGATTCCTTAAAGTACATTCATTGGTGAATACATTGGTTTGTTTTATGTTTCAGTTAAATAAGCTACAATAGAAGAAGTTTGGTGATTTGGCTCTGGAACTCCTGTCAGCTCGTCTGCTGTATTTACTCAGAACACCTTATCAACCAAATAGCCATGCAGAAACGCCCACCCTAGCAACAGAACAACACTCTACAAAACACTCCTAGCAACTACCTCGTTGCCCTCTAGTAATGACCCAGATCATGCTAGCAAACACATTATGAACATTAACACACTTAGAACACCTTACCAACCACAAACTGTAGCAATATATTAGTTACCGCATAGCAACACACTAAAAACACTCCCAGAAACCACAGTGCCCTAGCAACCACACTGAAATGCACTAGCAACCCTAAAACTTGGCAACCACTCATAACACCCTAGCAACCACATCGCAACACCCTGATAACCATCAAACAACATATAGCGTAGTGGTGGTGAGCTTTGCACAGACGGGAGGTAAAAACACGAATGTGCACAAAGAAGGAACGTGTTCTACTTTAACAGAATCAGTAGGCGCGTTTCCATTACAGATTTGCGCAAAACTTTTGCGATTTTTTCTAAATGGTGACAAAAAAACAATTGCGAAATGACGGCGTTTCCATTGACCGATGTTATGCAACTAAAACTAAATTTTTTCCTCTCGCGATAAGTAAAATCATTCCAAAAACCATGGGAACGGACGTTGGTAGGATTATGTATATCCCAGCCACTGCACTGGCCATTATTATTAATTGAAGGAGATGTATGTGTGTTTTCCAAGCATTAATGGTAAGGAATGACCCTTATTATACTTGTGAGGGGCACATATGAGGCGTTTCTGGGTGTTTCTCCCTCATATCTGCTTCGAGGTCTTGATTGTGGCATTTATTTGAGGTTTAGAATCCATTATTCCTGTAATTATTTTGTCTTATATGAATTTAATAAAGAACTTGTCTCGTATTTTGTCCAAACTACGTCAGCTGACCTGTAAATGCGCAAAAACTGTTTCCATTGCAGTTTTGCGAAATATTTATTTTTCGAATTGCCTGAAAAAACGCGTAAAAACTTTTTTGCGATAAATGGGAGTTTTTGCGAAATTGACGTGTTTCCATTGGGCGTATTTTCAATCCGCAATTTCAATTTGCGCAATTTGAAGGGTAATGGAAACGCGGCTAGTGTGTATTGATGATCATGATCCTCAGCTGCATCAGTTTCTTATGCCTGCAACAGACTGTATGATTTCTGCAATCCTATAAGATCATTACAAATCACACTGTAAGACGTGGAACTAATAAACTTTGGTACGACATGTATGTAGACTGATGATGATGACACCTATTGAATCGTAGGATACGACGCAAGTTAGTATAGAAGAACAAAACGTCATTAGCATGTGCGAGTGGTGAACAAATAGAGCAAGATGAATCACACTTTGGCAATTTATGTGCGCTGAAAAAAGAAGACGAAGCGAAAGAGGATAATATGGACACGGTCATGGTTAGGGAAAAGAGCCCAACTTGGGATGCTAATTTTGCAAATGGAGCTTGAGGAAAGTAGTTTTAAGTTTTAGCGCCATTTTGTCTTGATCAATACGGCATTTCACGTTGTATTTTTATTGGCTAGTCAGTAGACGTATAGGTCGTAGCATCAAACACACTGTGAGATGATCATGTTAAAGTTCGGACACTGTCAGAAAATGATCGCAGGCTATCTTTGCTCTCAAGACCGTCTTCAGATCTCTCTCACTGTACGACGTAGAGCCACTGTTTCGGAGCCACAGCCACAGAAATCAACACGATTGCTCAACTTTCATCTGGGACAGCCCAAAATCCTACAATGTGTACCGGACATTACTCATCTTATGGTGACGGGTGTTTTTTGAGTCTTATAGTGTCTCTGATCCATGCCGACAGTCACACCCTCAGATTTGGACTCAACTCTTTAACCTAAACACTCCCATTCTTTACTTTGGCATCTGCGCCTGAAATAAAAATACAAACTTCCATATCATTTTTCACAACTCTGCTGTGAATTGTGAGAGTATTTCCATTTGTTCTGAGGTGGGCTGGATGTATGTGTGTGTGTGTGTGTGTGTGCCATCATATTGGCTCCTGCAATCTCTTATTGAGACAATTCTCACATTATTATAGAATATTATTACAACAAAACAGAGCTCAGAAATACACCACACAGCGACCAACCCATTATCTTGTCTCTTTCTCAAACACATACACACATTTAGCTAGCTATGCAAATGAGTATATAGTGTACCATTGACTTGTATTGGTTTTTATATAATGCTAATTAATTATTATGATATCAGATTATCTCAAGACCACAACATAGCCCTAAAAGAAAAGTACAAAGCTCCACTACAATACTTTGGCCTCACTATCGCCATCTGTGGTTGAAACATAAAACTGCATGTTACTTGCAGAGAGGTTCTTCTTTTACATCAGGGATGGACAACATCGTTCCTGGAGACAGAGCTGCTGTCCTGCAGAGCTCAACTCAAAACTCACCAAAACAAGCTAATCAATGTCTTCTGGATCACTAAGACTACAGGCAGGTGAAATCTTTTAATCTGCAGGACAGACGTAACCAACCTTGTTTTACGTCATGCATGCGTCTGCGTGGATGAATCTGAGAGTTTTGGATGAATCTGTGGTTATGAATCCCTGATCACCACACCACAGTGGATCAGTCACGCTGCACCAAGACCCACTGACTGTGTGAAGAACTTCCAGGAAAACGTATAACAAGAAAAACGTCATGAGAAAGCAAGTGGAGCTTTAAAATTATTATGTATTTAATTTATGGATTGTTTTCTTTGAAAATGGTCAGATCTAGCTAACTTCTTGGGACAAATGTATCCCCACAGTACAGCTAAGCAAACTCACTTTCTCTCTCACACACAATGTCTGTGGAGTCTCTGACTATCTAATTCTGACCCTGTACAATCTAATTCAATCTCACATTAAGAGAGACGGACGCAGCCATTGACCATGATGAAACCCCTGCAGGCGAGCCAGCGGCCCACTAATGCCTCACATTACACACACTCATTCATCATTCAAACACACTCATTCAGAGACACCTCCTTTGCTTTCTGTGGAGAACTTTTAAGAATGTTATTTCCAGCCCTGTTGCATTATTAAATTATGCAAAATAATCTTCCTATTCTATCGTTCTAAATGTATCGAATGTTGTTGGTTGAAAAAATTACACAAAACTATACCCATATTAAATTTTGAATCAGTGATTTATGTAACGTTGATTTTTGAGTAAATCGAGAGACAAAACAACCTATTGAATTTAATATGAATTTAAATAACATGCAACTAAGTGTCTGACATTTCATTCAGTTCGCACTTAAGTATATTCTTTTAAGAATTGTATTTGCGTAGTATGTATTCTTTTTAAAAGTACTCTAATGTGTACATGTACATCTTTTTCACAAGGGTAGTGCTCTTTACGCATCTCATTTGCACACCAAAAAAAACAAAAAACAGATTCTATATTGCTCAAACAGCATCAAAAAGCATGGGAACTGCCAACACGGAAATGCAAATCTGCAATAATTCAATAATGAGCCGAGGTATGTCGAGACTAATGAAGTGTGTCTTTATTTTTGAATCTGATCAGAGTGTCTGACGAGTCACGCTCATCACTCATTCCCATGAGCCTCTATCTCTAGACAGAAGTAACGGGAGACAGTGAGACACAAAAGCATCATGGTGTTTGAGAGGGACTTTCACATACAGCTGCATACATTGAGCATCAGGGGGTCTCGTGTGTGTGTGTGTGTGTTTATTGACCCTCTGTCTCCCCCCTGCTGTTCGGCCCAGTCTGCAGCGCTAATTGAATTCACGGAGAACAAGTGGCCATTAATGAAGCTGATAACGATGCTCACGGCAAGAGAACACACCAATGGGCCTGACGGAGAGACTCCAGCAGCGGACGGCAAGAGAAAACACTCGTTCCTGGAGAACCAGAGAGGAACTCTACAGAGATACTCTGTGCTGTCTGGCTCTGAAGGGAAGCAATAAAGCAATAAACAATCTGGGTATGTCGAAACTCACGGAAGCAGCAGCAGCAGCAATAGTGAGAGAAACACAGAAAAAGAAAATAAAAATGTCTTTTTGACAAACATTCCTGGTAAATTTGGACAATTTATGGGTTAGTTTGCTTCCGTAACATGTCTTCTTTTAGACCAGTGGAAAGGAAACATCCAAAATGCAATTTCAAGTGTTTATTTTATACACTTATATAGTGTATGTGTAAAGGTTTTAACATAAGAGTTTGTTCATATAGCAATTTCCTGATTTATATTACATTTCATTCCTAATAATGCTACTAATAAAAAATTCTGGCTGTTGGCAGTATTTTCTGATTTATGGAATGATAAAAAGAGATAAAATATTAAAATGCCCTATGTAAAAAAACCTTTAACTCTAATGTCAACAAAATCCAAGCTTCATCCTTTGTTCAGATTTTTGTTTTGGAAATGCATGCACATTAGCGCAAGTTTAATTAGATAATGCCTTGTTTTAAACATACAGTAACATTTCAGAAAACTTGTAATACAAATCAAATGTCGTAAAACAGGGGAGAGCGGGGCACAACTTAACGTGGGGCTAGTTGTAACACACATGGTTTAAACATTGCCACATCAACACGATATAGAGATTTTTTTGGGGGGCAAAAATTCTAAAATCTTTGGAAGATATCACTGAACATTTATTTAACAATAGCAAAAATACATTTCTTACTGAAGTAAATTTTTCATCTGAGTTTTTAGTGTTTTTTTTAAAGGGGACCTATTATGCAAAATTAATTTTTACATGGTGTTTGAGCATAAATGTGTTTAATATTCCCCATAAATTATAAACGGTGTCTCAAAATGAGCCGTACGCAGTTTCTATACATTGTGATGTCACAATGTCACAGGCTCAGCCCAAGACTGGTGATAAACTATCTAAATGTTCGGTTGTTGGCTGTATCAGTGAACACAATATGCGTTTTTTCCATTATACTGCGCTATTTTTCCATTGCTTTTCTACATAAACCCGCTAGACGGACGTGTTTGACTGTCGCTCTCGCGTCTTGCATCTTTTACAGTGTCTCGTGCAGGAAACGATGTTCTAAAATTTGTTTAAAGGAGAACTTGGTAACTTTTTTAACTTAATAAAACTGTCTAGAAATCATTTGGATGGTTAAACAACCTGTTCTGGTGATATTGGTGACTTTCCCCGCACCCCCCAGCGTTCCCAGGCGGAAAACCAACCTTGCAACTTGGGCACTACCGTCCTGGCAAGATAGAAATTGGAAGTCTCGTGAGAAGCGAGAACGAGAATGAGAACGAGCGCGAAACACAAATTGCTTTACGGCAATTCGACATAAACACACACGCATGTATGATGTATTACCAGATTACCCACCTCGGTAGACACAGCTCCACACGATACAGTTGGCTTGCTCCGATCAAAACAAACGCACATGAGCAGCGGTAGAGAGGGGGAGGAGGCGCCGCACGTGAGTTTTTTACGACCGTGTTGTGAAATATACGCCCCCCCACAGCTGTAGGGGGAGCTCGTGGAGAAAACATGTGACAACAAAAGGGAAAATCAGCGAAGAAGTGACTAGAGTTCGCTAGAGTTACCGAGTTCTCCTTTAACTTATAATAAAAAAACACATCTCGACACCTTTGCGTTTTCCACTGTCGGCGTCTCGCGTTATTAGTTCTTAGACTCCTGAGCGGGACAAAAATACGCAAGGTCCGTCAAGTGCTTGTTTACATAGAAAATAATGGAAAAGCAGAGCAGTGGAATGTAAAAACGTGTTCTGTGGAAATGGCCTCATACTTTTTCTCCTGTTCCCATTGGTACAACACATGACTATGGCATATCACGCTCACGTGTCATTCGCTGAATTCACGTCTGAAAGACAAATGACCCATGCCAACATGGGTGAACCTACCTGCCCACAGCATGATATAAATGCGGTCGCAAGCGTCATTTCCCTTGATCTTCAGCTCTCGCCTGCACTGCTAGAACACCATTACACCACATTCACAAGAAAACACCACGATGTTGACTCTTGTTGAAACATAAGCATAAAAAGAAAAGTAGCTCAGCTAACAAAGGGCTAATAAACTTTTTCAAAGAAAATGTCCAAACATAAGAAAGGTTCTCGCCCCTGTCCTATTGCATGTGGGTATTTACTGTAAGAAAAGTATACTCATGAGCACTGTCCGGCGTGTTTGAGGATTGTCCAAACTAAACTGGCTCTCTCCATCATGCCAGTAGCCAGAGACGTTCCGCTTCTGTCTTTGGGTGCTGATCCAGAGGCGGCTTTAGCTGTTTTTGGGGAGGCCACGGGGAGTTGGGTCGATAGTGTGGAAGCCAAGGAGAGTCTGTGTGATGACGACAATATTCCTCTGACTGCCCCTGAGTTTTATCAGGACTTTTGGTGTTCTGAGGATGACTATCTCGACTGATGCGGGCAAGGAATTCTCTGACGTCTGGAAGCGGTCGCGCCCCTCCTCCGATACAGAAAAGCTTGCGCTTCGGCGCGTTTTATTTGTCTCTTGTGTAAACAGTGGTAAGAACACGCCTGCAACTTTATCCTGCAACTTTTTATCATAAATTCAGGCTGCTGGTGTAATGGTCTTGTCTCCAGAGCGCTATTTTCATCCTGGCCAGTAGGGGTTGCTCTCCTTGACCTCTCCATGTCATGCTCCCTCCAGAACTGTGGATGGCGCTTGTATCATGAACGCTTGTCTCTCCACTCCTGAAGGAGGCGCCACTGTAGACAGCAACCATGTTCTAAAACCTGCTCATCAATCCTGATTTCCCCAAGGGTGCAGGGATTTGTATTATTTTGAAGTACCCCCGGACGCCGCCATTGGCTAACGGAACCCCACCTGCAGTTAGCATCCCATTGACTCCCATTCATTTTGGCGTCACTTTGACAGCGAATAACTTCACATCTGAGGCGTTTAAAGACTCCATTTGTCCATTATTTATTTCTAAAGAAACACGACAATGTATAAAATGCTCCATTACCTTGTATCTTACGTTATGGCCCTGTAGAAGCAGTTTTTGTAAAAGTAGGCTAACGATTGCGTCACAGCCACGCGACTCTCTGTCGCACAGTAGAGAATTACCGTATGGACAGGAGGAGAAGCTCGTGGGCAATCGGGAGGACGTCGAGGCAAAATGACAAAGTAATTAATCAGAACACCTACAAAAAGTTTCTCCTGCTCCAAGATCATGGACAGCTCCTACTCACACTCTCCGTCTCTGCGAATTTCGGAAGGTAATGATTCAGATTGATCTTGGCACAGCTACTAGAAGACAGACGGTTTGCTCACGTCACATCTACGTCGTCGAGCTCAGTTTGAGTCTGCGCAGTACGCTGGACCCCCAGGAAGTAAGATTTTCTAATTGGCTTCACTTTGTCTCCGTTGAATCTAATGGGGTCGCTGTGTCCATTTCTTTTACTGTCTATGGATTTCCCACACCTGTGTTTGACCCTTCATAAATCTGTTTGTTCCCTGCCACTGTGTTCAGTCTTGAGCCATTTATCCCGTGTATCCTGCTGCCTGTCTTCGAGGTAAGTGTATCTCTTGTTGAATATTTTGGACCCTCGTGTCTGTTTTTGTTTTCACTGTTTTATGGAAGCTCGGCTCTCCTAGTTTATTTGTATTTTGTATCTTTTGTTTCTCTAGTAAAAATTACTTTTATTTTTTGAAGACTCAAGTCTCCTGGCTCTTTGGATCTTCTGCTATTGGGATTAAGTATTCGGGAGTATTACAACACTTAGAGCACCAGAGACCCGGGCTCAATCCCCACCAAGGGCAACTTCCTACAGCATCTCTCTGAGAACATCATTAATTAAAGCCTGGAAGACAGCTAGATTGTTAACTAGGCCGAATGGCATTACCTGGTACTCGTAGTGGCCTGTCGGGGTATTAAACGCCGTCTTCCATTCATCCCCCTCCCGGATCCTGACCAGATGGTATGCATTTCGAAGGTCCAGTTTAGTTAAGACGGTGGCCCCCTGCAGGATCTCTAAAGCCATGGTCATAAGTGGAAGGGGGTAATGATTCTTTATGGTGATGTTGTCCAGCAGTTGGTTATCGTTACCGATGCTAAAGACGGTAGCTGTGTGTGCCTTTACGGTCGCGAATCTAACTTGCTTATACCATTCGGATGATCGTGGGGCTCGCCCGTCCAATGCCTTGAGCTGCAGGCTCCCATCGGATGCTGCGCTGGTCCTCCCCGACAGATGGGTATATCCCTATATCCCTGCTGGTGGGGCTCACTTATCCGATGCTGTGAGCTGCAGTGGAATCACCTTCAACCCGTTCGACTGACCAGCAGGTCTTTCCCGTCTGATGCTGAGAGCTGCAGGCTCCCGTTGGATGCTGCATTGAGCCCTCCCGGTAGGGCGGTCGGAATCGCTTGCTCTCTGTTCAACTACTGGCAGGGCTCACCCATCCGATGCCGTGAGCTGCAGGCTCCCGTCGGATGCAGCGTCGGGGGAAACATGGAGGGGTGATTGTCAGACTAAAGGTTCATCTGCGGGTGAATTACCAACCCAGCTCTGTCTCTCAGCCATGGAACGTGGTCCCTAGCCACTTCGCTGTTTGGCATTTGCCGGACGTTTCACCGCGATGGCTCCGTCCTGTTGACTCTGGTCTTGTTGCTCCTCTTGACCCTCCTGTCCTGCCTGGACACAACTATTTTCCTTGGATCAGTCTAACTTCAATCTGTTCTAAATGATAATCTGATTTTTGAAGAGTTTCAATCTGGGTTTAAGGCACAACATAGTACTGAAACTGCCCTATTATGAGTTCTTAATGCTATTTTTAATTGCTAACTCTGTCATTTTAGTTAAGTCCTCTGCCTTTGATACAATTGATCACAAGATTCTAATCTCCAGATTAATGTCTTGTGTGGGCTTGAGGGGAACGGTTTTAAAATGGTTTAAGTCTTTTTAACCAACAGAACAGAACCTGTTGGATGTTGCGTGGGCTCCTCCAGTCCGGCTGTTGGGATCGCTTGCACCCCCGTTCGGCTGGTGAGGCTTACTCATCCTATGCTACGAGCTGCAGGCTCCCGTCTGATGCTTTCCATTTGGGCGTTTGGAATCTCTCGTTCCCTGTTCGGCTGGTGGCGGGGCTCGCCCGTCCGATGCCGTGAGCTGCAGTCTCCCATCGGATGCTGAATGAGCCCTCCCGGTCAAGCGACCAGGGTCCTCCCCGCAAACACCATTTTGCCAACTTCGTTGCACACATTTTTGGGGGGTTAGTTAATAAATTCCCAGCTGCTGTCCCAAGTTCATTGGCTTTTTTGGGGAATACTCTGGGTTCGGGCCACATTCCGAGCTTGAAGTCCTCCCCCAGACAGCTCGACAAATATGCATACTCTTTTACTAATCATTTGTAAGTGTGAACTGGTGAAAACATATTTATCCACAAGGGACTGTTAAGCTGCAAAAAAAAAAAAAAAAAAAAAAAAAAATTAACAGACACAGATCAGAACCACAACGCTTCATTAACGCTTCAAAAACAAAATGCAAAATACATTTCTTGCTATCACCCCACTTTCATTGTCAACAAAATAGAAAAAAATCCCACTCTTGTCACGCACAATTGCAAGCACACATGGAAAATAAAGAGCTGGATCTAGACAGTAGTAGATTTATTTATTATAAACTCAAAAATGAACAGAAAAACTCGTATAAAGTGATTAAAAACAGAAAAGTGAACTGAACAAAACACAGGGCTTAAATACACAAGAGGACTCATCAATGAAGTGCAACAACCCAAACCATCAATGAAAACACATGGTAACAAGGTCAAACACAGGATGCAGAATTAAATTATGTGCAAAACCCTCCCAAAAAAGACTAGTTACATCAGAAATCAAATACTCTTTAATTATTTTGAATAATGTGTTACTTTATGACCACTAAAAAGGTAAGTTCTACATAGTATGACTGTGTGTAGCATGAATGTAATCTGGACACTACATTCGCCATGTTGCCCTTATCACATGACCTAACAGCGTCAGTTGCGTCGCTTCACTGCCATTCATAAATCCTCTCCCGTGGCCTCATGGGATAGTAATGTTTCCATCGTATACACACTTCAGAATCTCGCAGGAAGAAGTAGGTCATCTGGGGACTTTTGCCTACTCTTTTATGAGTAATGTGAATTCAGGCATACTTCTTTTGTCACATACTGTTTTTCGTCTCCAATATAATAGGGAAGAATGCGATTTCGAATGTAGCCAAGAGTTTTTTTTTTTTTTTTTTTTTTACTAAAATAGTCTTACATTTGATTAAAATCATGTGTAAATTTGTTTTTGTATACAGTATGACTACAGACAACTTTCAACTTTCTGTGGTGGCAGGACCACACACACATACACACACACACACAAACACATACACACACACACACACTACACACACACACACTTGGATAAGCCGCATCTTTTATATTTAAAGCCCAGAGTGTATGAGAGGTTTTGACCTCTGCCTGTGGAGGTTTTAATATCTTTCTGATCTTTCTCAATGATGTAATATCTATGCCATGCATATTTTAAGACTTCATAAAAGTCCTTTTGTGTTTATGTAGACAGTTTACCGCAGTCAGACTATTCATCTGCTGCTTTATTAAAACAATAAATGTGAGAGAGCAGAGAGAATAGATAGAAGACTGATGACGTTTGTTTGCTTCTAAAGCTTTCACATCTGTTTATTTATAGTGGACATCATGTTTCATGGACATATCAAAGGAATAATTAGCTCATAAATGGATTTTTAAAGCTTGAGAGACTTCAGACAACATGATTATTTAGGGTGCAGGTGTGGAGTGTGGTGAACTTTCAGGTGATGACTTTCTGATGTTTTAAGGTCTGTTCACACCAAAAGTGATACGATGGAACAAGGGCCCACCTGTACCTGCCACAAACCCTGAGCTAGAGCCCACTCCCGCTATGAAGCCAGAGCAAGCCATCATGTCCATGCTCTGGCTCATTAGCTGCTTTTCCACTGTCGGGCCAGAAGCCCCGCAGTGCTACCCTAAGACCCGCCCTTAACATACCTCCATCACACAACCCCACCATTTCACCAGCTGACTGAAAACCAGCTAGATTGGACATCTAAAATGTGCATGACAGAAGGGATCGTTTGGCCTTTACTTAAAGACTTAAGATTCAAGCATCGATATTTGACCAATGTTTTACAATAAAAAATGTTACAGTGACAGTAATGTATTAATTTGTGTCAGGAGTGCACATCAATGCTGAATCAAAGAAAGAGAACATATCCCTCTTCAGCTGCACCTGCTTCCATTCATTTGTGATCACAGGAATGGACAGAACAACTCCATACACTTTTAAGTTCAAAGGCTTACACATTTAGAAAAATATTGATAAAATAGCATGTTTGCGTCACATTTCTTTAAAAAGAGTGGACACTTCTATTCATTTTCCATGTATTTATGCGATCTGAGGAGGTTTGAGCATTTTAAGTTATACGAGTTTTATGTTATTTATTACATATGCGGACGCATTAGTCCGTTATCCATCAACAAAGGCACAGGGAACAGATTGATGAAACATGAAACCAAATAAATACATTATTATAATCATATCTGATTTGCCTACATTCTTCAAACAGTCTCTGGTATTATCCATAAACGTGTGTATCTATTATGGCAATGGCTAGCATAAGTAGCCTTTAGCATCACATATAAATATATTTCTGCATCATACGGTGATCAGAATCCCCATCGGATCGCAATCGGAGGTTATTTCAAACACTTGCATGGTGTCTGAAAAGTGAGTTTTGAGCTGATTTCTTTTTCACATGTCTTACATATTGAGGTTAGCTGGTAGCCTGGTATGATAACATGGGAAATGAGCAGCAGTGTTGACCTTCTCCTGACTACACCTTTGTTCATAACCACTCCTCAAGCCCCATGTTGGCCCGATTTGGACCAAGGTATTCGCCGGGCCAGAACCCCCAGGCTGCCAAGGAAGCCCTGATGAAGTAAAACCAGTAATATTGTGAACTATTATTACATATAATAAAATAGCTTTTTACAATTTTAACATTTTAAAACATTACTTCTTTTGCACAGGGCAAATGAGGGAGGAAACAAGGAACAGGTGAAACAAATATCTCTGGCAAGGAAGCTAAACTCAAAGTACCAAAATTACACAGAAGACACGTGAAATATGAAGATTTGCTGCTCAAGAAACATTTCTTATTATTATCAAAATATATATATATATATTATTTTTGTCAGGATTATTTGATGAATAGAACATTCAAAAGAACAACAATTACTTGAAATAGAAACTTTTGGAACAATATAAATGTCTTTTACTGTCTATTTAATGCATCCTCACTGAATAAATGTATTAATCTATTTCTTTAGAAAATTGTACTGACCACAAACTTTTGAACAGTAATGTATACAAACAGAACAATCTAAAATAGCACAGTTCTGTACAGAGTAAGTATAGAGTCAGAGATAACCAACCTATGACCAGACACCCTGAAGCACAGCAGACGGGTTGTCTTGGTTTACGGCGTCCTCATCCGTTCTCACAATCTCACCGTATCTCACTTCCTGTCATTACACAGTTTGACCCTTGACCTTAGGATCTATTTGGGAGCTGGAATGAACAATGCACAGATTGATAACAGGAAGTACATATAGAGTCCGCATCTGTAACACCATCCGTATAGGCAGAGTGACTGAATATTTTAAAGTGCCCCTATTATGCTTTTTCGAATAATAGGCTTTCATGCAGTGTGTAATACAGCTGTTTGTGATTTGGTTTGCAAGGTTTTAAAGATCAAAAATGCTAAATTATTATCTCCTAAAAGAAAGAATCAACCCTGAACTGCTGAAATTAGTTGTCTGCAATCTCAGTCTCACTTCCTGTTACATACCTATACAACAATGCAACAAATTATGCATAATGCCAGTCTATGGTTCTAATTGGCTGCTGGCAAACAAAATCTACATTGACCCTCAAACACTTTAGTTGTAACTGAGACTAGAAGAGTTTTGTTTGTGTTGTCATCATGTCGAGAAGATGCTGTTTTCAGCTCTGTTTTGCATGCACTTCAAAAGGAAGAGGACTCACGCTGTAATTGATACAGTAAAACTGACACCATCGTTACTTTTCATATCACTGTGCTGAGGAAGATCCGGAGCTGAAATTCAGATATGGCAATGGCCGTTTCGTTTCTGACACACAATGTAAGCGGTCGACCAATCACAACAGACTGGCCCATCTGACCAATCAGAGCAGAGTAGACCAATCACAACAGACTGGCCCATCTGACCAATCAGAGCAGAGTAGACCAATCACAACAGACTGGCCCATCTGACCAATCAGAGCAGAGTAGACCAATCACAACAGACTGAACCATCTGTCCAATCAGAACAGAGTAGACCAATCACAACAGACTGGCCCATCTGACCAATCAGAGCAGAGTAGACCAATCACAACAGACTGGCCCATCTGACCAATCAGAGCAGAGTAGACCAATCACAACAGACTGGCCCATCTGACCAATCAGAGCAGAGTAGACCAATCACAACAGACTGAACCATCTGTCCAATCAGAACAGAGTAGACCAATCACAACAGACTGGCCCATCTGACCAATCAGAGCAGAGTAGACCAATCACAACAGACTGGCCCATCTGACCAATCAGAGCAGAGTAGACCAATCACAACAGACTGGCCCATCTGACCAATCAGAGCAGAGTAGACCAATCACAACAGATTGAACCATCTGTCCAATCAGAACAGAGTAGACCAATCACAACAGACCAGGTTATCTGACCAATCAGAGCAGAGAAGACCAATTTTGTTGGTGACTTCCAAAACAAATATAGGAACCTTTAAAATAGCATAATAGGGGCACTTTAAAGACCCCACAAAATTAAAATTAAAATGTCTTTCCATGTCTATTGTCATATAATCAATATACGTAGTGTACTCCAAAATTTGTAATTTATTAATCTGAATAAAAAAAGTTTTAGTTTTACCCAAAATATAATTTAAAAAAAATGCATGGGTGTATGTTGGTTCATCCAAAAAATGCTCTCTAGAACTAGAACATCATGAAAGATCTTGTATATTCCACACCGAGGTTCACCAGTCATGATGAACAGAATAAATCTTGTTCTTTCAGATAATGAACATCAGTTGAGATGGTTCAAAGAAAGATGGATTCTGAAATCTATGTGTGAAGGGTCAGGTAAAGGTCTGTCCTTCATAGCTTGAAGTCTCTGCCAAGCACAGCTCCATCACGTCTCTCTGTGCCAAGCATTCATTCTGCTAGCCCTCCCGTCTCGTAGGAAAAATCTGCGTTCTGCTGCTCCCTATATGACCCTGTGACCGCAGCGCACTCACACACACACACTAAAAGCTGTCGGTATTGTCCTCCCTGCTCTGCTGCATCTGTCTTGTGTCTGTTACTCAGAGGTGCGTGTTAAAGGGGTTTTCTCTGCGGGTGCCTGCGTCTATTTCCACCATTAAACTGGGTTCAGGTGCTTCTTTACCGTCTGTCAGAAGCAGCGAGAGTAATGAAGCCTCTCGGTGTGTGTCTCTGTCCTTCTAATCAGGGGTCTGGAGAAACTGCAGACATCCATTATCAATTATATTTCTGTGTCCATTGTAATAGCAGCCATGTCCCTTCTTGCAGTGATTTACATTATGTGTAAGGCTTGTTCTCAGGAACCTGTTCCCTTTGAAGTCCCATGACTTACTACTGATTTAATTAACAAGAAACATGCGCCGATACTGAACTTCGTCACATTATTTGATAAATGTGTCCCTGTTTAATGTGTCATGCCAAGGACTTTTTTAAATACATTTATTGTATTTTTTAAAGTTTGAACGTTTTTTTTTAATAGCCAATCAACTAACGCCTCCATTTATCACTATTATTCTTGAATAGGTTATATAGAATATAAAAAAAAATCTACCTACATTTTACTTAACCCTAACCCTAACCCTAACCGATTAACTAAAGCTTAATATAAAGGTTTCTGTTTTGTGTATCACTTCTTTTTAATCTCTGTTACATTGTGACATTTTCCTTTTATAATAATAATAATTTGTTTGATAAAATAATCTATTTTGTTGCAAAATTACTAGGTGACTAGTGTGGTGAGGTGCAAAAAGTTGTTTACGCTGATTTCACGCAGCCGTTATTTTGAAATCGAAAGCGAGGCTCCGGTGGGAAGAAAACCGGAAGTGTCGCCTTTAATCATAGGAGAGTCTTGAATGCGATGGCGTATTGTTGTGTTTAATGATGTTGTGTAAATTCTAAAACTGTACATACATTTCTTTCAGACTATATACAGTGAAATTCATTTATAAATAAAATATTTTTATATAATTCATAAAGTAAAAAAAGAAGCAGGAATGAACTATATACATATCCTATATTGGATATTAACATCCAAAAGTGTAAATCGCGGCAGCAGCTTCAGGTTGGTAGTCCAAAGGCATTGTTGTTTATCTTTACTTCCGGGGTTTTTCCCACCGGAGCCTCACTTTCGATTTCAAAATGGCGGCTGCGTGAAATCAGCGTATTATGTGTATTTTATTTTTATTAAAAATTTTTAGCTCAGCACTACCTATTTTAAATTAAATATAAAAATGTAAGTATTTAAAAATAGTTTTGTATATAATTATTCGGGTACACATGGCAGTGGTACCTGAAATTAGCCCTAAAATCATGATTTCATTGTCAACTAAGAAAAAAGCAGATTGGCGGAAAAATCTTTTAAAACGTCTTCATGTGCCATTTAGGGATTTATTTTCACAGGCATTCCAATGAAAAAATCATCGCTAAATATTGATCACATGTCGTCATTACAGATTTTAGGAAAGGTCAAAATGTCTGCTTATTACAGTGGTGAAATTGGCTGGCGTCATGCGATATGTGTAATGTCTGGTCCGTCCTGGTGTCAGATGATTGCAGCACAGCTGTAGTTGCTGGCTAACATTGACAGAGTTATTGACATTGAATGTTATGACTCTGAGATATAAGATCTCTGACTCGGTGAGGGTAGTTATGACTCTAACTCACTGCGACTTGAGTGAAGACACAGATGTCAGTGAGGAGAATCAAAATGCTGACAGCTCTTCAATCTCATATTTCTTCTATCACACTGGACTTAATAATTGAATGAGATATGATGCAATAGCCAAATGTTTATCTCCATGCCATATGAATGTCCCGTAAAAAGACTTGCTTAAGTCTGTCTCAGACAGAGTGATTTGGCTTGGAAAATGGGCTTACCTTATATACTGCATATATATATATATATATGACCCTGGACCACAAAACCAGTCACATGGGTAAATTTTTTAAACTTGAGATTTATACATCAACTGAAAGCTGAATAAATAAGCTTCCCAGTGATGTATGGTTTGTTAGGATAGGACAATATTTGGCAGAGATTCAACTATTTGAAAATCTGGAATCTGAGGGTGCAAAAGAATCAAAACATTGAGAAAATCGGCTTTAAAGTTGTCCATTTATGTTCGCGATTGTGCTGCATCCACTCACAAAAATAAATGTTTTATATATTTACGGTAGGAAATTTACAAAATATCTTCATGGAACATGATCTTTACTTAATATCCTAATGATTTTTGACATAAAAGAAAAATCGATAATTTTGACCCATACAATGTATTTTTGGCTATTGCCACAAATATACCCGTGCGACTTGTGACTGATTGTGTGATCCAGGGTCACATATATGGGTATTATGACCTATGTTCTTATGTACTACTTCTTGTAATGATATAAAAATTAAACAAACAACATATTGGCTTTTATTGCTTTTCAAGCAAATGTTCATATATATATATGATATTAACTTCAATTAAAAGTGATTAGAGCATGTTAAAACTGAACGGTGCTCTGTAATATTATGAACTGAAATTAATCCATTGCCTCGGGTGAAATCAGTGGAACCATAAATAATAAAAAATAATAATTCATTACATTTATATAGCGGTTTTCTCGGCACTCAAAGTGCTTTACATAGAAGGGGGGAATCTCCTCAACCACCACCAATGTGCAGCATCACCTGGATGATGCGACGGCAGCCATATTGCTCCAGAACGCCCACCACACACCAGCTTACTGGTGGAGAGGAGACAGTGATGAAGCCAATCAGTGTATGGGGATGATTAGGAGGCCATGATGGACAGAGGCCACTGGGCAAATTTGGCTGGGATTTTTTGTGACCACAGAGAGTCAGGACCTCGGTTTTGCGTCTCATCCAAAGGAAAGAGCAAACCGGTGGGTGAAGATCAGTAAAAGTGGTTTCTGTGCTTCACTGTGAGAACTGAGATGGGTTTCACACATGCTGGGGTTGACAAAGGGCTGAGAGGAGGATTTACAGTCTAATAAACCAGTGACTTACCACTGCCCTCAACTAATGGATGCCCCTGAGGACAGAGAGTGAGAAGGTGATGTTGCTTCCACACTAGTGGGTTTGGCACAGACCCAGCTTCAATTGGCCATGAAGTTCTGTTTTCATAGTGCGAAAGACATCATCTGAGCTCAGGTGCAAGTCAGGGTTAGGTTTTTGTGATCCATAGTACTGTACATGATGAAGAGGAATTCAATCTGGACGTAAATTCAGTCTGTTACAGATACTTCAGTGATATTGCATGGAAAACACTCCTTCCAGTAAAACACATAACCACCACTGCTCAATCTGGTTCAGTTTTGTGCATTTCTCATCAAGAAAAGGTGGTTTTGGGGTGGAACACAATCAAAAACCCAAATTAAACTACTTTGCAGTAAAGTACATTATTAACCAAAGCTTTCTATACTTCAAGCGCTTTTGACGAAAAATGGTTAACACTGAATTGAATACAGAGACATAGAGGACAAGTTAGTCAGACATAAAAATAACAGATATAACTGGTAAGATTAAAACTCAGTTCATCTGTGAGAACTTCACATACAACATGATCACAAATCCAAATTCATGCAGTTAATTAAAGCATTACATCTATTTCTCTCTCATTGTGTGTGTGTGTGTGTGTGTGTGTGTGTGCGTTTGTGTTTGTGAAGTTAATTAACCCCTTGTGATTGCCTTTGGGAGAAGTTTAGCCTTTAATTACACTCATCAAATTATAATCATCTCTCTGTGAGTGTGTGTGTCCCTTAATCTATGAATAATCCTCTGAAACTCTGAACATGGTGCATAAATACACAAGTATGTTGAGTTTTAACATAAGCCCAGCTCTATCGCTCGCTCTCTGTCAAGTCTGTTGAGTTATATGATGTCTTATGCTTCTGATTTTTCAGAGATGCTGCACATACCAGAGCTGTTGATGTGAAATCATATCATGCTTTAGGAACCTTTAGGAAATAAAGCATAAATAATAAAAAAAAAAAAAAAAACTTTCGTAATGAGAAATTCACATTGAGTAAAATGATTGGTTACACTTTCTTTTGATAGTCCACTTTAGACTTTCTACTAACTATAAGTAACTTTGCAACTACATGTCAACTATTTCTACTATCCCGAACCCTAACAATCTTCTTATATTCTAATGAGAGTTAGTTGACATGTGGCTGCAAATTAATAAGAGTTAGTTAACATGTTGCAAAGTTACTCATAGTTTTAAGAATGTCTAAAGTGGACCATCGAAATAAAGTGTAACCAAATGATCTCTTGCATGTGAGAGACTAGTTGTAGTTGTTTGGTTTTTTGATTCCCAATCATTGTAGCACTCAGATATTCTCAGTCAATATCTAACACTTTGTAAAATATTGTCCAGCATTAAGCAGCTGTGCAGCACTGTGTTTTTAACTGGATTCATAATTCACTTTTCGACAGGGAAGGCAAAAAAAAAAGCTGTCCGAGTTCATTAGCCGTGTTTTGCTGTTAATGTACAGTCACATCTTGCTTTGATTAAAACCAGCAGAATATGACTGTTCAAGGATGAGAATCGCCTTTGATTCAGCCTTAAAATGGGTTGATTTATTGCCCTGGTTGGGTGGTGATATGAGAGCAGATAGTAGGGAGGGCCAAGGCTCACTCACTTCATTTATGACACAGGTTGCAAAAATAACATTCTTCCAGCACTAATCCACAACATGGGCCATAACTCAAAGTGGATTCATGGATCTCAGGGCTCTTGACTGATGCATTTGCTAACTGATCAGAACAAATACTACACAAGAGATAAAAAGAAAAGACTTGGAAGTTTTCCAAGTAAATGTCCCAACCGTTTTCCAAACCACTTGTCCTAAATAGTATCAGGGATGCTGGAGCCTATCCCAGCATTTTGGGTCATAGGTAGGGAATCACTTTGGGTGCATCCAATTCACAATTGTTCATGTCTTTGGATCATAGGGAAAACCAGAACACCCAGAGGAAACCAATACCAAAACAAGGAGAAGCCCTAACCCTAACCCATGCAAAGTCCACTGAGAAAAGCCTCCTGGTTCAGCCGGGACTCACATAGTGTCTCACTAACTGACTAAAAAAACGGAATCTGACCAGGGGTGTCACAATTTCCGACTGTTTTTGCCTAAATCTAACCCTCTTTCGTCAAAGAAATACCAAACTAAACAACTGCCTCTGACACTTCTCTTTGCGAATGGTTCGCTGGCCTAAAGGATCAACATCTTTTGTCGGTCATGAAACAACATTTGTTTCAAACAAATATATTCCTTACATGGCCTATACCAAACACTAATTCAAACCATTAAAAACCCCTAAAACCAGATGGAAATGATGGGTTAAAAATATTTTGTTCAAGCCTCTAATCCCAGTTCTAACCTTAAAATCTAATAGATGCTCCAGGACCAACAAAGATGTTGATTCAGAAACATGTTCATATTGGCAAATCACGGTCACTGGGCAGTCACATCATGAACTTTGCACTATGAACATTTCACTTGAAGGTAAATGCAGGATCAGTGGAGAACAGAGTGTGTTTCCAATATACAGAGATGCAGGCAGAATATATACGTGTGGGACTCATTTCCTCAAATACAGAAGCGGAACAACATTTCATCATGGTTGAGATGGTAAGGCTCATGGGAGTTTTGCTGGTTATCGCATCATCAGCATCTGCGGCACAGTGCTGAACATTCAGAATTAACCAGGGCGAGAGAGACCCGGGCTTTGTGTTGACTAGCAGACAAATAAAGCTGCTCTAAGCTATTTTTTGAAATAACATGCATAAATGTTCCATGTTCCTACTGCCTGACATATATCCCTAAAATAGGTGTCCTGAGAAATCACACCTGCGTCTGTGACAGCATGTGAGCTCTGTAAACAGAAAAAAAATAAGAAATCTGAACGCATCCCACACAAGTTAGCCAATCTTGGTACTATACTTCATTGACTGACACTCATTTTGCACATTCAGGTTTGCTGACATTGGATTTCCTCAAATGTTTTTGGAGGGTTTGGGGGAGAGGACGTGTGGTTGAAGCAATGGGGGGTGGGGGGTCTGATTCAGTGGCTATGTCTGGCGGAAGTGAGCAAATTGGCTAACATTTTGTACAGCAGGGTTGAAGGAATTACATGGATTTTATATATACTGTATATATCTATGGCTTGTTTATACACTTTGATTGTCAGATCATTTGATCTACTGGTTAAGCAGCCTTGACTATAAAATTGGTAGGAGTTTTCTTTACCTACGCCTTTACATAAACCTACCAAACATTAGAAACCACGGCCTTCAATTGAGCAGATACTGGATTTTAGTGATCATTCCACTGAAATGGATTTAGCTGGATTCAACTTTAACAGTTGTGTGTCTGAAATGGGAACAGACAGGAAAAAGTGCACCAGGAAACACACACACCAGAAAACACACATATCCACACGGGCCGTGAAATAAAAACCTTTCTCTCTAAGGACTCCCACTTTGGGCCATGTGTTGGACGTGAAACATTCCAGAAGCGTTAAATGATTCCTGAAGGAAATCCAATCCCCACGCTTTTTGCAGACCTGCAGCGTGTAGGCTAGCCCTCAATTCACTGGTTTTCTGTGGTTCAAAGGTGTTTACCATGAAAACCTTCTGTGCTTTTTCCCCGCATCCCTTCCTACGTTACAGGTAAATGTCCATAATCGTTTGCGTCTCGGCGTGTGGCAGCAGAAAATCTTTGATGAATGAAGAAACCCCCTGTGAAGGGGAACAGGAAGAGTCTCTGAGGGGCCTTGATAATTCATCAAAGATACATTGATAGACCCTTCAATTCTTCACAGAAGGTCTCACGCACTTACCGAGAAGGTCTGAACTTTCACCACACTCTTAGAGCAAAGGATGCTGGGACAGCGTCTGTGCCAGTTTGATTTGGCAGTCTCCTGAGCTGCCGGACATAAGGAGATCTGATTCAGACCGTGAACATTTCAAAATTGTCTTGTGATACCGACTTTGAGTATTCTCTGAAGGTTTCTCATTTTAGTTCCATCTGTTAGTAGATGACAGTGACTAACTAGATGTGTATGTGCACCCACAGTGAGTAGAAAAGGTTATGTTGTCAGATTCATGCTAGCAGCTTTAGACCATGGGCGTCTAGGATGATATGAACATGACTGGCAGATCCCCGCTGAAGGGACACTCATCAACAAACACCAATGTCAGTCAACACGCTCAATTAGTTTTTCCTTTCAGGCCACGGTTTGTGTTCTAAAACCTTCATGTGCCAACTGAGACAACTAGTGGATAGCCTACATTTGCTCTTGATTGGTGCTCATGGACATCTACCTCTCTGTTGTGTTGGTTGGGGGTAAGTTAAGCCTCATCTGCTGTGATGTCACAGTCATGTTGCATTGTGGTATATGGGGCTGCCTGAAGTGTATATGACTCAACTTGCTCCCTCAGTCAAAATCAAGTGTCTGTCCATATAAACTTCCCTCATCCACTTGAAGTGGAATGCACTTAAAAATGGCAGCAGAGATTCCACCAGAAGGAAATGCTTGGGGACATTTGTGAGTGTGTGTTTGAAACTGAAGTGGAATACATCCTAGATCTGTATTTTTCAAGCTTGTTCATGGAGAAAGAACACTTGCTCATAATGCCTTCCTTTTGTGTAGGCATGTTTCACCAGGTAAAAGTAGGCTTCTTTCAATAAAAGGTCCTACATATTAGGAATACTTTTAGCTGTATTACTATATGTCATAAGTAAGCAATTGAGTAGACTAAAACTGTATAGAGCAGGGGTGCCAAACTCAGTTCCCAGAGGCCATAGCCCTGCAGAGTTTATGAAGGACTTGATTAGCTGGATCAGGTGTGTTTAATTAGTCAAGTCATCTTCATATATATTGCGCTTTTAACAATGTAGATTGTTTCAAAGCAGCTTTACATTGATAATAGGAAATTAAAGTAACAGAGGTTATTTTATTCCACGTAGCCATGCAAACCGGAATTATCCCGACAACGCTTTATCTGTAAAGGGAGGCCTTCACAGGGAAGAGCCTAGTTGACATTTCAGGACTGCGCTGTCGTCGCGTCCAGGCGCAGGTCCTTCATCAGATCTGGACACAGCCTGGATCCGGCGGACTGCGGTAAACCTCGGGATAAACAGAGAGACTAAAATTAGCGCGGATTTATGGGAAATGTTCCCGGTTCCGGCTGACCTAATCTATAGCCTAACATTGAATTATAAAAGTCTATAATGTGTTATGTGTATGCTAGGTCAAAGAGATGTGTTTTTAGTCTAGCTTTAAACTGACAGAGTGTGTCTGCTTCCCGGACTGGACCTGTTAGGAAGACTGTTCAAAAGTTTTGTTGCTAAATAGGAAAAGGATCTACCGCCAGCAGTTTAGGGAATTAGGGATGAAGCTGAACTCTGCAGGGCTATGGCCTCCAGGAGTCTAGAGCGAACTCGAGTGTCTCTCTTATAACAAACCCATGAAAAGTACCTGCATCGGACGCATTTTTGACATAACACGTCACAATTGTTTGCAGCTGTCTACATTGGACACAAAGTAAACATTATAAACTGGAACATTTGTCTTTTTGAACGGGTGGCTGATAATGTTGTATTGAAGTGTCCATTGTAGAGCATTGCATTGCAATACCCCGTTCGTTTTGATGTGTTCATGATTGAAGGTTTAAATGCAGTTTTTTTTTCATCTTACACTTCTGTAACCGGAGATTGATCACTTTTCCCATGCACGGCATCCTTCATGGTCACACACCGGCTACACACCCTCTGGCTTCACCTGCTACAGTAGCCACACCCCAAACTCTCACTATAGGTTGAGCTGGAAAGAGATTTACGGATCTGAGCGGACCACTTTCAATGTTTTAAAGGTGCTTGGGGGGCTGAAACACATTGGTTATCAAGAAACACTTGATCCAAGTTGCCAGTTACTCTTTCTCCAATGGTAGAGCCACAGACCTTGATATCTCCAAATAATAAAACCATGGGTGCTTCTCAGCAAATCTGGGATGCCACGTAATCAGACGTCATTGAAGGCCTTCTCAATTTGAAGGATCTTTGTAAGGCAGCCTTCGTTTCACGTTCTTCATTCGGCCTGTTTTGAAGGATGCATTGGATGTATCCTTTGGGGCCTTAAATCACCCACAATCCTTTGCACATATACAAATTCACAAAAATAAACTGACGGAAAACGGGTCGGTACTGAGCTCGTTTATTATAGTTTATTATGAAATGTAAGACAAAAATAATGTTTTTGGACATGAAAGTATAGATGTTATCTGTTGTTTTGCTGTAAATGAATCCCTTAATACTTAACTGCCAATAATGTAAGCCACTGGGAGACCACATAGGGTTGTCATTCACTGTACTGTATTAAAAGAAATCCAGTTAATGTAAAGAGTGCCATGAGTGCAGCAGGCGTAATGATATGACGCAGCGCCTGAAAATAGTCCCCAGCTCCGGTAACTTCCAACGCTCCCTGTGCAAGCAGGTTGTCACGTTGGTTATGTTGACGGAAGGTAGCCTATTTTCAGGCGCTGCGTCATATCATTACGCCTGCTGCACTCATGGTACGGCAGTAAAGTTTCTTGATTATTACGCAGGAATGAGAGTATAGTTCCTAGCCATATCAGCCTAGAAAATCGCAACTTTACATTTTCCGTCGGTCTTAGTGCACGATGTAACTACAGAAGAGTCAAGTTCTAAGTAGGAAAAATATCGAAACTCTTTGGCCATTTTTTTGAGAGCGATGCTAATGGTCTTGTCCACTTCAATGATGTATGCTAAGCTATGCTAAAAGTGGCAGAACCGGAGATCGGCTGAATGGATTCAAAAACGGTAAAACTCAACTGTTTAACTCTGGGAGAGTTGTAAAATGAGCCTATTTCCAAAAAAAGTGGAGTATCCCTTTAAATAGGATTTTCGTGCAGTGAACGGAATGTTTCCCAGTGTTTCCCAACCCTGCTTCTGGAGGCACACCAACAGTGCACATTTTGGATGTCTCCCTTATCTTACCCATATATGTCTGGTCTTGGAGTCTCAACCAACGAGCTGAGGAGTTGATTCAGGTGTCATTGATTAGGAAGAGTTGGAAAATGTGTAGTGTTGGTGTGCCTCCAGGAACAGGTTTGGGAAACACTCCTCTATAGATGTTGGTCCATGAATGCAGGGATTTGATGCCATTCAGACACGGGAGCATTAGTGACTTCAGACGCTGATATTCGGGTAATGGCATGTTAAAAGGATGTTAAACTATGAACATATGGGCAAAATCAATCCTAATATATTTTACTGTATTGGAGCATCATGTACAAATTGTCATTCAATTCAGAGCCTGCTCTAACACACCTGTCAACCCCCAAAAATGTATTGGCTGCTTTAAATGCATTTTACTTCAACTTGAACCTTGGTATTGCAACTCCAACTGAACCTTGGTATTGCAAGTATCATGCTCAACTGTTTGAGCTACATAAACATGGCACGCTCTTAACCTAGCTTGTTAAGCGGCTATTTAGCAACAAAATGTAACTTAAATATCCCTTTCATCCATGGAAAAGTATTCTGTGTAGTCTAATTTACCATCATGCACCATGAATTCTGAAACAGACTCCTCTGATGTGAACACACTGACATAGATTTCAGATGCAGTCCAGATTTCTTGCTCTTTTCTGATTCGGTTGGAACTGGTGACAGGATTAAGTGTTTTTACAGAACTTGTATAGAGGGAAGTTTTACAGAACATGTCTGGCAGCCCCCGGCCTTCTCCCTAGAGCCCCACACATCGCTAACACACACACACACCACTCACTAACATGCTCATGAGTGCAGGTGTTTGTTTCTAATTGGCTAGTTAGCTGAGAGACGTGTCTTACCTGACTGCTTACTGCTGATGCGTGTCTCATGGCGATGAAGAGCCGGTGAAGCCTGTCAGAACTCCGGGTCCGACACACACAATTTGAAGTGGCACTTTGTCAGCAATTAGCCTAGATTTACTGTGCTCATGTTGGTGCTCTGATGGGATTGTTAGGAAATGTCACTAACCTCTATTTTTTTAGAGCAAGTCACTGGTTTTCATGGGGTTTCCAGTGGGTGGATTTTACCAATCAGCTGATAATCAAAATATGGAAAGATAAGAAGATAAAATGACATCACTGGAATATGTCAACATGAGAGTGCTCTCTGTTCTTCTCAACAGATTGTGAACTGATGTTTACCAAACCACCAGACTGGGGTATATCCATTATGCTAAAGCTGAATGATTTTTAAGCTTATCTAATGCTTGTGGACATGGTGGTTAATTTTTGTGAAATGGTTTGTCCACCAGCTGGTGTGTTTGACGTTTCTTAATGGTGTGTTCATTATTATGTGACATGTATTGTTGTTAGAGGAAGTGGTGGAATAGATCCAGAATGTTAGTTTGACACTTTGGCGTGATGTTCTCGCGACACATCATTTGCACAAAGAGACAGGGTGTTCTTTGTTTATTTTTCACTTGATGTAAATCAGGTGATGTTTCAAAGCCATATTGTTTTCATCAGCTCCTGAAAACCTTCTGTGGCTGAAGAGTGAATCCGTATCACTAGAGGATATTTGTCTCTTTCATTAGGAGTGTCTTGGTGTTACTGAGGCAGTGGGTCTGTTAGTGCTCTTTACAATTGATTTAATAGACTTTGACGATAGCATGTCAAGCTAATAGCGTGCTACTCTAATAAGCCTAAATTTGCACACATGTTTAATTATATTGAATCATTATTATCAATACTGTTCAATATGGAATGAGGTGTAGCCCTATTTATTAACATTTTTCTCTCTTTTCTTGGAATCTTGGTTGGGTGTTTTCAATATGGGGTTGAATTATTCTGACTGTTTCCAAAAAAACAAGACCAACACATTTTTTTTAATGAACTTCTGATTAAGTTTTTTTTTTTTTGTTTTTTTGTGCATGTTCTGTCATGAAACACTTCTGAGCAGCTGATTGGTTCTCTTAAAGCCTCTTCGCTTTGACCAATCAATCTGTTTGTTCTCTCTATGTAACCTATTCATTTCCGTCCCGAACCAGCTCAGTGCAGCACGCCATGCAAATTTCCCTAGCCCTCCACCTTCCCCAGCACCACCTGCCTAGATCCACTAGGGGGTTCTCCCCACTTTCCTTGAGCAGCTCACATTCTGTTCACCGCGTTTATGTGCATGTTTCGGCCTTCACTCATCCAGCGTCATCTTTTGAGTTTGTTTTCTGGTCTAGTGTTTTTGCTGTTAGTGTGTTTATTGGTTCTGTCCTCCTCCTGTTTCCAAGTTACAGATTGATTTAAGTTTCATTTCAGGTGTGTATCGGTAATTCATCTTCCTTTTTGCTGCCACCAGCCCCCGGGACAGTAGCAGATCTAGTCCGCCAAGACTAAGCTTATGCACATTCCATTATATACACAGATATCAGGTAATATCAGACATTTCACATAGGTCACTCAGCATATTTTTTTTTTATAAATCTCTAAATTAACTATTGAGTCACTTGTAGAATATAACACCTGGGCATGAGAAAAGAGTCAAAAATGTTATTTGTTCTTTCACTTTCTGGTCCAGCCCTTGAGTGATTGCATCCTTCACCTTTATGGCAGCGTTTGGGATATTTTACAGGCTACTCAACTGCCCAAGCTAAAGAACCTACAGCTGTTCCCTTTGTGTTTCTGCCACTCATAAAAAGACATGAAATCACCGATTTTATACATTTATAGACAGCACAAGCTCTTTTCCACAGTCCAGTTGCACTCATAAACACAGATGGCCCCTCACTACACTTTTATAATGCAACCCAATCACTTGCACCCGGATGCCAAGAACCACCTCACTCGTGTCCTAAAGACTCTGACAAATGGATGACATTTACAGATAGAGTCTGATCATGCCGTTTGGGTAATTTATAGTACTATATACATTGTTGTAAAATGGATAGCTTTGACTATAAATTTTGATTGGATGAGAGTGTTGCAGATAAACGCACACCTGTGACCATACGTTAATGGTTAATAACTACGTTAATCTTTTAAAGCATATTAAACAGCCTAAACTAGCAAATTTAGCATATTTTGGATTACGTTTTAAAGCGTTACATCAACCAGTTGCCTGTATTATAATTTAGATTGTGTTTTATTTTGAACAAAATTGCTTCTAGGTAGGTTACAGAAGGTTTGCTTCATAGAGTCACACACCTTCAATCCGGGTGCTTTACGACTGTTGCTTGTCAGACTATACGAACATGATCCCCGCTGTAATCCTTGTAATGATCTCAGTAATGTCAGGCGGTACGACAGTCAAGTTGCGTTAAAAACAGATGCACGCAAGAAGACTTGTCTGGCGTTTTACGTCATCAATCCGTGACATGTTCAGTTACTGTGATTTACATGCGGGATAGAAATTTTGGCTAGCGAACAAAAACAATCTCTAGCGTTAATTTTGATCATGGCTGAAATTTTTTTTTGACGTGTGCAGTGTTGGGGGTAACTCACTACAAGTAACTTGAGTTACGTAATCAGATTACTTTTTCAAGTAACTAGTAAAGTAATGCATTACTTTTAAAATTTACAACAAAATATCTGAGTTACTTTTTCAAATAAGTAAAGCAAGTTACTTTGTTTTCCCATTTATTGACTGACAGCTCTCCTGTCCACATGTTGACACAAATCGAAGAGGCGTTGTGTGTAAACATGATGGTTATTGTACTTCTAGACTAAATGTGAGCACGTATTTACTTACTGTATCTCACTTGCACAAAAAAAAGATTAAATATTCCTCAAAATGAATAAAATCAGTGAAATTTAGAATCAGAATACTATGCAAACCTCCAATAACTAAATATGTTAAATAAAACAGTAATTTTTATGCATTTAATCTCACTTTATTGACCAATGTACTTGCTTCTGACTTCGATGATTCAGTTAAACCATAAGCAAAAATTACTAAAGATTTTTTTTTTTTTTTTTGTAAAGTAAGTGTTCAACTTTTTTCTCCTGCATCCTATTCTTCCGTTATCCAGAATGGCACCACATCTGAAAGGTTTGCTTGAGCTGCGCCCTCTACTGTCATTGCGTGATTTTGCATTTCCTTCAGCCTGAGGTTTATTTGGGTCTGTGAGAAAGGGTCTTTAAATTTGCCCAAAAATATAACTTTTTTTGTTATAAAAAAAAAACAAGCCCAGCCCAGGGGAAAAAAAGTAACGCAAAAGTAACGTAACGCATTACTTTTATAAAAAAAGTAACTAAGTAACACGATTAGTATTTTGTAAGGGAGTAACACAATATTGTAATGCATTACAATACAAAGTAACTTTCCCCAACACTGGACGTGTGTGTGGAGCAAGTGGTGGTTTCCCTTTCAGTCGGTCGCGTTCGGCGTTACGTCGACATGCCGACGTAACATCTCCTGTTCCCTCCTTCAAAGACCGAGAGTTACATACGTTACTGAGACGTTTGTTGTTGTCTCTCTTATTGCGTTATCAGGTTCTGCATTTCTATTAGTATTTGATTTGATGGTTGTCGTAGCAGGTTGACTGAGCCTCAAATCTTCTGACTTCATCAGAGGTCAAATTTGTTCACAATGGTAATTAATCAGCTGTCGGCTAACATGTCAAACTAGCAATCAAAGACTTCAGACTTGGGCCCAGGATCAGAGGAATCTTTTAGGATTCACAAAATTTGTCTCAGGCGGCCAAATCATGGCCAAAATCAATACAGTGCATCCAGCTTTAACCAAGTTCACTTAAGCATGCTTGCCAGAGCCTCTGCCTCTATTTCACTGCACCTTATGCCGAGTTCACACTGCGCGATTTTCAAAGTAGTCGGGTCACTGTTCTTTTCACACTGCACGACTATCTGGGGTATCATTCAGTTGCTGCTGTGTTCACACTGCATCATGGATCGGCGACGGGGTTTCACACTGCATGACTTTAACAAAAGAAAACCGCAAACTACGTTTCACAACCAAACTCACGCAAGAAGTGATAAGGAAATAACGCAAGATCACTCGTGTGTGAGACTGAAATTGTTATTAAAAATGATAGCAAGATTTGCAATCCAAATTGTCTTTGCGCTGATTGCAGCGAAAAGGAGAAAAAAACATGTTATGCAGGAGGAAATGGTTGGGAAGACGAGGGAGCACAGATTGTGTGTTCTGCAAAGAGAGTTGGGGATAAATAAATAATTTTGCAATGTGCTGCTGGTCAGGCAAATGTTTGTGCTTTGTTTCCGTTTGATATAATTGTAAATATATCTATTAAAATACTAATATTCTCCGTGAACTTCCCGCTGTCCTGCTCTCTCATTGGCTGTAGGTCATCGCCGATGTAGTTTTCAGTCAGAACACATTCACACAGCTTTATTTTGCATGTTAAACATTAACACGAACGCATTGGCTACATTCCTGAAAAGGAAAGGGAATTATGAGACGGTTCACAAAATGGTCTTCAGCTTCTGAAGAAAACATTTGAATCATACGACTCTGGCAGGCTTCACATTATAGCCCACAAAACCATCTATTCCCAAAACGTTTAGCACACATGTTGTTGTTAAAATCGGCCTAATTTTGGGGCACCTTCTTGACAGTGCAACTGTTTTTTAGGACAGATATTATTGATAGAGCATTAAAGCTCAGGATCTGGAACAATGAACAGAAGGTGGGCTCTATTTTCTTGGTTCTGCTCTGGATGTTACTCACATCAATTATGTTCATGTGCCATGAATTGAGTGTTAAAGGAATAATTTCCCAAAAATGAGCATGAGTACATGACTATATATCATTGTATGCTTGAATTGTACGGAAAAGAACTGCATGCATATGCTGTTAAATAGCCCTACCCCTTTTCTAAAGTGTAAAAAGAAATATTGGACAGGCTCTCTATGTATCCCCAAAAGATATGAACACATTAACCTCAATTCACCTCAGATTAACTTTGAAAACTATAGTTTATATTGTAACCTTGTTACACGTTACATGTACTTACTATAGTAGTAACAGTGCAACTAACCCTAATACAAACCCCAATCCAAACCCTGACCCTATAGTAAGTACATGTTGTTAATTAAGGACACCTTAAAATAAAGTGTAACTGTTTTTATCTTTCCGTCCGTCCGTATATTTAGTTAATTACTATAGTTATTTTTTATTTACATTTAGAGGCATTAATGGGGAGTAAAGGATCTGGGGCCGTATTCACAAAGCATTTTATCTTACCACTAGGAGTACTCCTAAATCGCACTAAAAGGTTTTAGCTAGGAGTTTTCTCTTAGAAGTTATTCACAACGCCTTTCAGACCTACACTTAGTAAAGAAAAATGACAACTCCTAAACTAAGAGTGAGTCTTCGTTGCTATGGATGACGTCATTACTCATGCACGAGCTTGACTGAAGTGACCACCTTGATTGGCTGATGATTGTAACGCGGGAATGATTCCAAACACCTCCCCTACGATGATGAGTGACAGGTGACAGGTCTGAGAAAGTGTGCGCTTCACAAGTAGTGCGAAGGACGGAAGATGATGAATAACTGAATATATAGCCTAAATGAATAAAGAGCAAGGCAAAACAAATAGCCTAGTAGCCTAATGAAACATATGGATTGATGCAATATCTTTGCAACATTATTGAATTAATCTGTCACTATATTCCTCTGCCTACGTTTGCAAAGAGAAGAACATTTTTATTTGAATCACAATGAAACGTTACAAATAGTTCACATGCAATGAGTAGCCTATAGTTTTGGTTGTTATTGGTGGCGTTATTGCATCCCTAGTTATGCCTACAATGCAAAATTGTTCCCTCGCGATTGGATGCTCCTGTAGCCGCCGCATACGCAACGTGAAATGCCACAAAAAGTGGTTTGTGAACAGGTCTTAGTGAGTTAGGAGTCCTCTCGACTTCTTTTAAGCTGTCCCAGGCTTAGGTGCTACTTTTAGGGCTAAAATGCTTCGTGAATTACTCTTAGTCAAAAAAAATTAGGAGTCCTAAAGTTACGAGTGACACGCCCATTATTTTTAGGAGTTGCTCCTAAATTCGCCAGTTAGGAGCTACTTTTAGCCTTAAAATTCTTTGTGAATACGGCCCCAGGAAATCAGTTTCACTTGAACTTGTGTCTCCTTGATGTTGGTATTTTCTGAAGTCTGATATATACAGCACATCACCACAGCAACATTTCCATATTCCAGATATGATCTGTCAGTGTGTTTTATCTTCTCGGTTCATACATCTGATATGGAAAAGATCATCTCACCCTGAACTGATCATAAGAATATGAGATATGATAGGGGCGCATGGCAAGATGCTCAGGTTTCTGTAGGTGGGAATCCCCCCTTATAAAATCAAGCTGAATTTGATGATGGTGGTCCTTATCAAAACAGTCTTCAACAAAGGACTGCTGTAATCTCGCTGCCTAAAACACAGTCTGCACTTGCCAAGACGGAGTTACAGTACATGTCCACGTATTTTTGACCAGTTTATTAAACAGAAGTGTTTGTTTGTTTGTTAACTAGACTACACTGGCCACACTCTATACTTGTTATTGCTAGCAACTAATGATTATTTCTAATTTCTTTGTCTTTGTATTATTTCAAAGCACCCTGACTCAAATAGTTAACTCACATTTCAGATCAGTTTCCATATCTCTTACAGAGTGACCATACTGTATTATAGTAGGCTACAGTGTAGTACATGTATACATATATCTTATATTTACATAGTATCTGCCATAGTGTCAATTTCTTGTTTACTAATAATCAAAGTATGTGTTCTTTTAAATGATGTATGTTGATTGAGCACGTTTGAGTTTTGTATGCTAAATGTTGATATCTGTGTGTCGTTCAATTAGCTTCATAATTCTGTGCTAGTGAAAAAAAAAACAAACAAAAAAAACACTTCAAAGTAAATAAGTAGATTCAGTTCCTGTCTTTTTTAAAATATGGACTTTGAATAAGAACATGTTCTCTTTATTTGTTGCGACTAAATTCAGGTGCTTAAAATGGTTTGATGACAGTCCTGTCAAGAAAGGAAAAAGAAAATTAAAGGCCTGATGTGGTTCACTGCTAAACACTCAATAAGACAAAGTTCAGTAGTCCAGTTCACCTTAATAACTAACCATCACTACACACACTATTCACGCTCTCACTCACAGATTTCTGAGGAAAACATCTGGCTACGTGCCTTTTGCATACATTTTTTTTTTTTTTGTTCAATTACTGTTTCTTTGCACATCAAACAGAAAAGAAAGAACCAGACTTCTCCACATTCCGGCAGCGTGCCTCACTTCGGACAAACTTCACACACACCTTCCTTTCTCCGTTTCCAACCTGTTCTCTCTTTCCACGGCCAGCACTCGGGGAGTCGCACATGAAAGAGCCGCCTATAAAAGAGAGCTAATCTCCCAGTTCTTAAAACACGCTGCGTTTATTTTTACAATCTGCAGCTGCACCTCCCCAGAGCCGCCAGTTACGTGTGCTTGCATGCATGCGTGTGTGTGTGTGTGTGTGTGTGTGTGGAAAGTGTTCTGGAGTTGAAATTGAGAAGAAATGTAAGAACGTATGATGGAGAAAAGAGAAAGAGACCTTTATTGTTCTCCAGAGAGGAATTATATTTTCACATTTTCTCAGGCCTTCACAATATCTGCAGTTTAGACGCTAAAAAGAAAACTCAACGTGCTACTTAAACCACTAGGCAGCATTTGCAGTTCTAACATTTAAAGAGAAAAAAATGTTTGAACACTAAACTCTGCTGGGGGAAAAAACAGCTCAATCCAGTCTTTGCTGGTCTTAACTTGTGTAAGCTGGTTTTGCTAAACTCACAGCTTGGCCAGGTTAGGTTTTGCCTGGTTTGTTGGTTGGTTGTTCTCCCTGACCAGCTGACAAGTGTTTGTACCTCTCTGAAACTGGCAACGTTCCTGAAAAATACAGCGTAAACAGGCTGTCCAGGCTGGTTTATGCTGATCTTGCTGGTGAACCAACATAGTCATGCTGTTCTGAAGCAAAACTGACCTGGTCCAACAGTTTCTAATGCAGGGGTGAGTTTCCCCTACAGCCTCTTAACTCGCTGCTTCACTACCATAGTATGATGCATCGTTGAAGAAATAAACTAGCTAGTTACATCTGTTTCCCGAAACCGTATTGTCGTAATTTGGTCATTCAACCACGTTGGTTAATGATTTCACGCACATGGTGGAGTAATAACTTTTTTTTTATGAATCTGTTTGAGATCTAATTAATGCTAGATGTTTTGCCATAAATTACGAACACGACATCTGAGGACTATTTCTCATTTATCTCAGTTATTTTGCTTCATTTCCAGATTCAATTATAGTCTCTTTCATACATACTCTAGCACGTTTGCACATGCGCACTCTGACACTTTAAATTTCTTGACAAACTAAACAAACTGAATGTCAGCGTGCTTATTTGTCTCAAGATAAGGATTTATTGAGTCCACATGTCATGCAAACAAGAAACTCAGCTTCTAACCACAGGTCAAGAGAGAGTCGTCCCAACCACACAACTTTGTGATGCTGTTTGCGAATGTTCATTGGAACGATGGTTTCGGGAAACACCGACTCGATAACAACAGAACTTGCAACCATAGTTGGCTAACGATGCTTTCGGGAAACGCGCCCCTCGAGACCAGAAAACCAGCATCCCATGCCAAACGTACCTTATGATGGTGACTAGCAATGCTGGATTTTTCAGCAACAGACCAACTGGCCCTAACAAACCTGGCCCTGCTGGGAGACCAACTAACCACTTCTTCTTTTCAATAGAAAGTCGCTGAAGAAAAGTCTTGTGAGCTCGGACTGTGAATCAGGGTGTTTTTTTTCTCTAAAGACTCGTATGTGCAATGAGAGTCAGGGTTGAGCTCTATGGCCCACATTATGAGGTCCCACCCTGAAATGAGGCCTGACCCTTAAACTCTTCTGGGTTGACACCTGCTCAGTCGTCTACTAAACCCTCTGCGGGGTCACCAGGGTTTTCCTGGCCAGGGTTCAGGTACTATAGCAAAAAAATATGACTCCTCGTAGAACATCTGCGAGAAGATTAAAGTTAATTCGTTGGAGATGAGAAACTCATGGACTGCTCTAAACACTGGTCTACCTCTTCTCCAAAAATATCTCCAGTATAACATACAAGTAACATTAGTTAACATTAAAAAAATAATCATTACTAGTGGCACCTCTGCTTCAAATGTGTGTTCTTTTCAGATTGTGGTTTTATTCAAATGGTGAGGAGACAAAAAGTCTTAGATGCGTCATAGATGCGTGGGGCACAAAAGTTGTGCTGGTCAAATCCATTTGTCCTGTTGTCGGAAGTAGTGCAACTGTGGACAATGACAGAAACATTATAATCTCATTACAGTTTGGAACTGTTTTTGTTAAAAATTAGCATGGATTCCCATGATCTCATTTGTACATTTCCCTGTTTTGCTCAGACTCAGTGACAGTTATGTTCATGGTTATGTTTTCTAAGGCCTTGTCCACACTAATACGTTGTAACACAGTTCGTTGTTGTGGGAAGAAGGAGGCGGGAACCGGAGAACATTCACAACTGTAATAATAAAATAAACAAATACAAAATGAAAGTAAAGACAGCAGCCCTTCACGGACAACTGCTGTCACATACAATAAAACAAACAAAACACAAGTCCAGGCCTGTCCTCTCTCGTTCTTCACTGTTGTCGCTGCTCCTTTTATGCTTCCGCTCCTCCGCGAGCGATACGAGACCGGTGCGTCGCGCAGGTGTCGCTCATTATCAATCTGACCGGCCTCGTGCCGCTCTCCCACGGCCCTCAGCCTCATCCTGCTCGCCACTAAGTTGATTCTTATCAAAAAACACTTAGTTCTTTCAAAATGATATGTGCTCATTTATGTGTAATTACTTCCACCAACTAATCAAGTATTCTCGTAAGCGTAGAATCTACCATTCAGAATACATACGAGTGGCGGCAGCCATCTTGCGCCTCCATCTTGAAAATACATTAGCCAAAGAGGGACATACCGGGAAATTCAAGCCTCGCCTTTCGCGCTTTTACACTCTTTGGCACCGTGACGAATGCGAGGGGGAGATTACTCGCGACTGCCGGCAGATTTGAAAGCCTGTTGAAGATGGAGGATCACGCCTGTTCTCGAGGACATGTAACAGAGTCGCCAAGGAAGCGAAAGCGACTCTGCGAGAATTAAAATGACAAAGGAACCTGATAGCTGATGTTAGCAATGAAATGGTACTAAAATAATGAAAACGTATAACTATTATTCATTTTACATAGAGGTCATAACCTACAGGTTAACTGACTAAATAACTAAATGCAATTTGTAATAGTTTTCTAAAGTAACCTCATCACTTGAAGGAACACTCATGGACAAAGTCGAACTGGAAGCCATGTTAATCTTGGAATAATGTAGGAGTTAAAACGCCCTCGTAATAGGTTGGGCTAGAAAGTAATATTCAGTTGGTAGTCATATACAATTTCAGCAGATGGGATGGGAGAAAATCTTACACAGAGTAGCTTTAATGAAACCGAAGCTTTTTGAAAACGCTCTCCAAAGTGGATAAATTTGAAAACGCCATTTTCGCACTGCAGTGTGGACCGTCAAAACGTTATAATTTTAGTCAGTCATTTTAGTCACAATGCATATTGTACCTAGCCTGGGAAAACCCAGACAACTTCCGGCAAATTTAGATTTGCTCTGCAAGTAGTCTGGCAAAGAGCTCATTCAAGCCCATTTCTAATCCGTCGAAATCGCAGCACCAATCAGAAACGTTGGGGCCTGCTTTACACAATGACGATCGCTCTGATTGGTTTTAGGTCTATCCAATTGCGCCCAGAGGCATTTGAGCGACGTCCGTTGGTGACGCCCCTTTGGAAATGAGTTATTAATGAAGCTTTGCCAGACCATAACTCAGTTACTACTGAGAATGGTCTGGTGTTAACCAGGCTATATTGTACCAATAGATATTCATGTTTATACTGGTATTTTGCCTGTTATGAGCTATTCACTTTCACACTGTTGCTAAAATATGTTACTTTGCACACTCTTCATATCACAGTCCTGCAAAGATGACAGAAAATTCACTCGCATCTGCGGCAAAAACATGACAGCAGTTTTAGCGTTTTAGACCAAACATATAATGGAGAGTGAGTGCGACCTGGACGCATCAGTGATGCTGAGACATTGATGCTAAATAAAATTATCCTGCCAGAAGAATTCCATCTGTATCATCTCAGAGAGCTTTTGTGAGGTTTTACGCATGCACTGTAAGGTGAATTTAGCGTTTTCCGACGTTTCAGTGTGGATGAGGAACTTTTGGAAAACGCCTGAAAACGCTACTGGACGGAGAACGGTTTTAAACGAAAATGGCGTTTTCAAATGTATCCAGATTAATGTAGGCGTAGCCTAAGAATCGTACTTTTTTATTTGAAATTGTCATATCGTAAAATAGTTACGCTTTCCCTTGAAATCGGGTTTGCAGAAATAGAAGGGGCATCAGGCAACACTTTATTTTACGGTGACATAGTTACATGATACTACATGTACTTACTACAGTAATAACAGTAACTTATGCATAATTATAGCTAACCCTAAACCAAATCCTAACCGTAACTCTATAGTAAGTACATTAATATTACTCAGTACTTATTTGTGAGTACAATGTAACTACGTCACCTTAAAGGTACAGTCTGTAAGAATGACAGCTAGTGGTCGAAATAGGTACTGCAGTCCAAATTTAAAATATCGGAAATCGGCCAGTTTTAGGACACGCAACAGGAACGAGCGCAATTGACAATGAAAACTGGTAAATTGGCAACGTGCAGTATCGCACAGACCAAAGTAAAATAACTGGCTGTAGTTTTTTGGAGAAAAGAGTATGTGAACTCAGAATGTTTCCTAAATATCTGCAAACATATTATGGTATTTGTATGCTTTAGTAGAGTGAAAAAGTTACATACAGCACCTTTAAAATAAAGTGTAACCCGGGCAAGATTCTCCTCAAATTGTCGCCCTGATAGTAGTTAATCTAATAGAGAAAATTTGATCACAGTAGAAGACATTTTACATTATTGCCCTATATGCTTACATACTTGACACGCTTGAGAACACAACGATATGATATTTGGATGGAGTTTGCTTCAGATTTTATCATTGAGAAGGCAAGGGACACCTCTCCTTTTATCTGTCCTGAATTTGTTCTCTAATATTTCCTCATTTCAACTCCCACCATCTCTTTATTCTTCCATCCTAGTCCCACAGTTCTTTATTGCTCTGAGGAATGACAGATGTAGTCTGATTATCTGTGCATTTGCATGTGCACTGCACTAAACTTTTCATGATTCAGTTTGTGAGAGATTCTTTGAGCATGAAGGAAAACAAGTAGCCTACTTGAGTTGAGGATGCATATGCTGGATTTGATGTGAGTGTGATTAATGTGTGTTGCCCAGTATGAAGTGTCTGGGTTCTTTTATCAGGAGTTCAGTAAGGCAGGTCGAGTCTTTAGCACATGTCTACGGTTCTCTAGAGCAGATAACACAACCATCACATTGTTGTCACGGTCACAGATAAAACACTTCACACATCATACATCACCATTACCCACCATGCCCTGGGAATGGAAGCGTGTGATTATTAGAGTCACCTGTGTTAGTACCTGTATGCACAGTTTGATATGTTTGTAGATTTGTATTTGCTTCATAGTTAATGTGTCTGCCAAACCTAGCTGTATTCTGCAGACAAATTGACTGAAAAATGTCCTCAGGACTTACCTAGAAATTTTTACCTACCAATTCTAAAAAGTTTCTTTTAGCTTTAGGTTTGCGGTAGGGTTTGGCAATGCTTTTCAAACAATTTGCTAGGTTGTGTCAGATTTTTACATGGCAAACAGACAAAAAATGCCATACACTTACATTAAAGGAGAGACTTAGCAGATAGTTTGAAAAGCAATGTGTGCATGTAGTGGTAGATGATACTATCCACCAAAACAAGTACTTACTTACTTACTTAAAACGAGCAATAATCTTTAATTAAATTTATCAAACTGAAAATAATCTCTCTCTTCTTTTGCTCTGCTCACCTCTTCACTTTCTTGTTCAATGTACCGTGTTGGGTAAATCGTCCACTAAGATTCTAAGATTACCAATAGGACCACACATGCACACACACACACACACACACACACACACACACACACACACACACACACACACACACACACACACACACACACACACACACACACACACACACACACACACACACACACACACACACACACACACACACACACACACACACACACACACACACACACACACACACACACACACACACACACACACTCATGTATACTTCAAGTGCATTGTATTGAGGAAACTTAAGTAAAGTTCAAGTATATTTTCCAATTATGTAGTAAGTGTACTTTGATTTTAGTACACTTACTATATATTTGGAAAATATACTTGAGCTTTACTTTAGTTTCCTCAATACAATGCACTTGAAGTATATGTGTGTGTGTGTGTGTGTGTGTGTGTGTGTGTGTGTGTGTGTGTGTGTGTGTGTGTGTGTGTGTGTGTGTGTGTGTGTGTGTGTGTGTGTGTGTGTGTATTGAAATAGGTCACTTACTTTACAAGTATTCTATTTCAATAATTCTTGGGACTAATGGTGCGTTCAAGTCCTCCTGGGAAGTTCGTACGTACGAGGTGGGAAGTCGTGCTTATAACGGCATGTGCGTTCAAGTCACTTTCGTCGGAGCAAAATGGCGGAGTACTCTCTTAATTAATTACACAAAAATACAGTAAGGTTCTTAAACTCTTGTTCTAGAAAATGAAGAACAAAGAAATGTGCATCAGGTGTACTTTGTATTTTTATGTTTTTAATTAATTTATGAAGCCACTGCCAACACATCGTTACATGTTGCATTGTTATATTATAATACTATCATATTCTGTGTTGGCGATTAGCTGTTAATAGAAAAGCCTGACAATATCACAGCTAAATACCTTTACATATTGTGTATTCCGCCATGTTAATCACTGACACGCCCCCAACTCGTAAAGATCGGAGCTTAGAGAAAATCCCGAGCTCCCCACTGGTATTTACGACATTGTGGTGGCGTTCAAGTGCTTTCAACTCGTAAATACGATCTATACGAGATGACTTGAACGCACCATTAATTGTCCCACTTTTTAATTTATAAAAGTATACTTTTAAGGGTTCTTTATGTATAATGGTAGCAGACTTTGGGTACGCAACTAGTTTACATCTAAGTTTTTCCTTTTCCCTTGCAAATACAGTGTTAACTACACTGCAAGTGATAGCTATACCCCTAGCTCTCTTTTTAGTTTACGAAAGTACACTTTGTAGTGTACTCTCAGTAATCGTTTTAATACTGAAACTGTAGTTGTATGCTTTCCTAACATCATGATCTTAATATCGTACTTACAGTTTATTCACACTATGGAAGAGTTGTCAATAAAATCAGCCAAATGTTTATCTGGTTCTTTGTGGGCTATAATAGCACACAGGTCCACCCTATTAGCTATTCCTCCCCAAAGCTGACTTGTTACTCTAAACATAAACATGTAAGTTTATCAGAAAGTATGTAAAACATATGCTGGAGTAAGCCAATGTATGTGAAAAAAAAAGTTTGTAATAGGCTAAAAGGAGTGAACTATAAGCCAAGTATACTTAGAATATTACATTATACTTTTCTTAAGTATATCTTGATTAAAGATTAAGTAAAAGCATCGGCCATATATACTTCACTAAAAATACCATATGGATTGGCCAGCTTTATTTCTGGGTGAACATCACAGCTATACAGGTCTTTTCAGCAGGTCCTACACAGGAACACATGTTGGCATGTGTTTTCAAAGACTATTGACTCTCCGTTGGACAGCGACTCTAGTGCTCCCCACTTTTCAAACACAATTAGGCCTGATCCATACACACCACGAATGGCCCAATCCATCCCATCCACATGGTCCAATGTGCTTCTCATCTAGAACCAGCACAAATCTCATTTCTATCCTAAAGACCTCCAGAAACCCCCTCGCTCTCACGCATACACACCATGAACTGTGGTTGTTGTTGATGAGTGTTTGTTTGCAGAGCTCGGTGTCCCTTTATCAAGCACACAAGGGGTTTGGTTTAATAGTTGCATTTGGAAAATAAGCCACCATTAAATCCAATGACGACCATTTAAGCAGCGCTAGCTATTAGCATGTGTGTTTTCTGCGAGTGGTAGCACTTGTCCACACAAACAAGTGCTTGAACAAACAGCTTGTCAGGTTTCTCTCGTCCTCTGCATTCTCCCCTCCATTGCTTCTTGAACACCGTTGAGACTTTGGCAGAGATTGCAACCACCTGTTCCTGTAGCCCTTTTAACCTTCCTACCCTACTCCCTGCATCTCCCCATGCAACACTTTTTGTAATTCTGGACGAAATTAATTTATATGTTTCGATAATTGTCCCTAATTGTTTCTTTGAAGGAGACCGAGGCGTTCGGGACATCTGGCCGACACATGTCCTGCATCCATGCAGCGGGCCATGCTTTCAAACGCTTATGAGAGGGCAACTTTGTACCCAGCGGGAAATTTGTTCTCTACCGGCCTATGGGGCAAATCAGCGCCGAGCAGGGTTGATCTCTTTGAGTTGAGATGGTGACATTTTGACCCTAGTTAGATGATAAACATTGCATGAAACCGTGGCCCCCTCAGATCTACTGCGTGCTGCCGTTTGAGCCCCAATGAGGAACGAGGGTTCTGGGATAACTCAACCTGCTGACCCCGATGGTTAAAGAAAGGCGCTAATACCCTCATTGGGAATGGTGGAGGATCTCCACAGGGAATAGGTGTCCTCCACTCCATTCTTTTCAAACACAGTTAGGCCTGATCCATGCAAACACAACACGCATGGCCCAATCCATCTTGTCCACATGGTCCTGGTCTGTAGTTCTGGGATAACTCTAACTGTTGACACTGATGGAGAAAATAAGGAGATAATAGTGAAGTTTCTCTGTTTGGAATGTATGTCTGGACCTGCAGTGCAAGCTAAAGGAATGTACAGAAGCTCTCTGGATTTCCCCGTGTGATTATACATTCCTCACGAGAACTGCAACTGACATTCAAACAAGCATTTTTATAAGATCTGGCTCACGCACACCAATAAATAGTGAGAACTGCATCGCTAAAAGGCAAAACAAGCATCTACACGCAAAACATTGTCAGTGTTAGTCAGAATTATTTACGTTAACATATAATTATGTGTGTACACCCCAAACCTGCCTACTGTTCACACACATTTACGACTACACACATGATCCAGGGACCGCTACACATCATTCAGTGAATCTGAATGCAACAAAAATAAATATGAAGAGCTAGAGAAACACATTGGCCTCCTTTCCTGCTCTCTGACATAAGCTCACATGCTAATAAAACACTCACTCACAGGTTTGCTTTCTCTGCTGCTGTGTGTGAGTGATGTCTCACTCCACTTTGAGTGGCTGTCAGTCACTGGGTTATTTATCCTTCACTGATTCCCGCTCACCATCTGGGAATTCCACTATTATTTTCTTTCCTGCAACACCTGCAGTGTTCCATCCTCTCCTCTTATCTCCCAGTCTCTCTCTTTTCTTATTTCCTCCATCTAAATGATTTCAGACCTCAGTAATTAATGGAGAGATGAAAACAGGTTGATGCATTGATGGATAAAAGGACAGATAGATGGAAGGATGGACGAATGGATGGATATTGGATAGATGAATATAAAGATGGATAGACAGATGGATGGTCATAGAGATGAATGGATAGATGGAAGTTGGATGGATGGGGGATGTTAGACAGATGGGTGGATGAATATTGGATGGATGGATGGACAAATGGTCGAACGGATGGATGAATGGATAGACAGTTGACTTTTGGATGCTTGGATTGATTGATTGATTGATTGATTGATTGATTGATTGATTGATTGATGGCAAGATGGATGGATGGGTGATTGGATAGATGGATGGATTGATGCTCAGATAGATGAATGAATGGAAGAATGGATGGATGTTGGTTTAATGGATAGATGGATGGATGTGGATGGATAAATGGAGTGATTGATAGATGGAGGGACAAATGGATGAATAGATGACTTTTGGATGGTTGGATTGATGGATGTTGGTTGGATGGCTAGATGGATGGATGGGTGATTGGATGAATGTTGGATGGATGGATAGAAAGATTGACGGACAGATGGCTGGTGGATGGATAAATGTAGTGGAGGATGGAATGATATTGGATAGATGAATGGAAAGATGTAGACAAATGGATGGTCAGAGAGATGGATGGATAGATGGAAGTTGGGTGGATGGTGGATGTTAGACAGATGAGTGGATGAATGTTTGATAGATGGATGGATGGATGGATGGACAAATAGTCGGATGGATGGATGGTTGGATTGAAGGATGGCTGGATGAATGGATGGATGAATAGACGGATGGATAGATGGGTGATGGGCAAACCTCTCTCTCCTCTAAACCTCAGATAAGTTCATGAAGTCAGTTCCTTTTCTCTTCTCAATATGTTTCTAATGAAACTCAATCTGCCTCACTAAACAGAATTAAGATTACACCTCAAACCTGACAGTGTATGTTGTGTGTGTGTGTGAGAGTGAGAGTGTGTACTTACGTAAGTAAAAACACTTTTTATCTAAAGCACAACCCCAAACAACCCTGCTCTCTGTCCATCTCTGACTCCAAACAGGTGGGTGAATGAAATCCAGAACTTTACAGAAGATCTCTCAAGTTACCAGTTGTTTTTAAAAATGCGATGACGTCAACATAAATTACAGTTAGGAGACACAGGACTCTCAGAGCGAGGCATCATGGGTACGTGGGGCAACCGGAGCAACTGCGGCCCTTTGAAGATGAGAAAGTATTTAAAAAATCTGTTAAACCAACAGTAATCCTGAACAAATGTTCTCCCCAGTGTTCAGTGCTGATGACTTACTGAGGGCTCGGGGTGCACATAAAAAGAAGCAAAAGAAAAAAGCGTGAAGCAATACATTCATTGTCTGCTTATAAATTATGACTTTTCAACGGACTGGAGAGGAAGCCCCATAACTTCATTTGAAACATGCTTTAGTTACTGTTGAAAATAACATTCACAGCGAGAAAGAAAATAAGGGTTTTTGTGGAAATGAAACATCTTCTGTCACTATTATAAATCACAGAAATGTTTCCTTTTTTGCTCAAGAACGGAAATGTACGGTACCGCATTAATGTTGCCCCTGCCAACGCAAATGCAACATAAACGTAACATTAACACAATCTAAAACCTACATGATGACTGTAGCGTAACCCATATCACTGAGGCAAAACAGCAACTGAAGCATGTCAGATTCTGCTTTCCTGAGCACTCGGAAAGAAAAACGACAAATATGATCACTTCAATATCTCACTTGTTTCTCCTAGACAACAATAAGACAATGGAGAGCATATTGAATCACATGCGAGTTCCAGAAGAGATGCTCAGATTTGGCCAGATACCAAAGTCTACAATAAAAAGATTTTAATATGAACACAAACATTTCTTCTCAAATTCTTCCAAGAGTTGCTGTCCATGTTAATTGTATAGCTCCATACTCTTACTGTGTGTCAACAATTGATTAACTTGTGTTTATTTGTATTTCCCCCAATTGGATTTTAAAAGAAACATCAGAGACAATGTTAATACTTCAAAGACACATATGTGAGATTTCAATGAAGTCCCCTGAGCAAAGAAAGAGCAACTTCTGTGCCATAATATTTCCTCTGGGTAAACAAGAAAACAGTTTTATTGAGCTGCAGATGGATTTAGCGTGTGTGAGAGCGAGTGAATGTTTGTGTATGTGTGTGTAGTGAGATCCTATCACACTAAACACCGCATGGCTCAATGGAGCAGTTCAGAGAGAAGATGAGCGGGTGATGAAGGAGAAGTTTGAAGAAGTTCCTATGTTTGAAAAAGAGATATATACAGGCGACCCACATACATATAAAACATTCACAGATCTCTCCCCTCCCTCTCTCTCTCTCTCTCTCTCTGGAATGTCAGGCTATATACTATTTTTGAAAGAATGTAGTATGCAGTATGAATGGAGTGGACAGTATGCATTTTTTTATGTGTTTGAGGTGGTGTGTTCCTCAGAGTTCGCTCCTGGGTCCTATTAAGTTCTCCCTTTCTTTCAGTATTTTTATTTTCTCAGACATGCAGCCATTTTTTATCACTCCTTGTTGCTATAACTCTGCAATATCAAATATCCTACTGCATTTGCCAAAATGTTCAGTATACAACAGAGCACAATGCATGACATACTCTGTATCCCACATTGAAATGTGATCACTTGATCTTCCATTTGAAGTGCGATAAGGTTTTCAAATTTCATTTTGATGTGTTTAAGGTTTAAGTTTTAAGTTATATTTAATAATAACATTTTACTTTTTTAATTTTTTGTTTTGTTTAAAAAAATCTTTCTATTTATTTTATTGTTAGGAATTTTAGAATTTCATTTTTATTTTTGTGTATTTGCAAGGAAACATTATTATTATTTTTTTGTAATATTGATATTTTATTATTTGATATTATTTGATATTACAATTTTAGTAGATATTAACCATATTTTCACCTTTTACACATAATTGGAACTATTTTTGTTTTTAATTCAAATGTTACTGGATTCATTATTCACTATGAACGATATTTTGGTTGGCTTACAATTAGAAAGAAAAGAAATAATAATCAAATGAAGTAACTATAGTGATACTATATACACTGTAAAGTTATCTTGAATTAAAAACCCATACTGTGCAGTATGCAGTAAGCAATATGCTAGTATTTAGTTCCTAACAAAGTCTCTGTCTTCCATATGCATGCAGACTTATGTCAGGTTCCAATCTGAGCAGTGACTAATGAGAACAGTGATAAAAAGAAGATACAACCCAGAAAAGATGAAAGAGAACAATAAAATGTCTTTTATTCAGCCTTAGTGATTCACATAATGCTTCATCCTGCTGATTTCCCAGCATTCCCAGCAGTGACAAACCACAGAATGAACCTGAGATTTACACACTCATTGTCATCTTTGTCCCAGTGGACAGAGTCTCTTTCAGCCCGATGTCCTGATGCGGCCCAGATCCAGCCTGAAATCACACTGATGTGGTTGTGTCAGATGCTGAAAGAGGTTTTTATCAGGTTGGGTTGTAAGTGTGTGAGAGATGCGGTCTTCTATGAGTCATGGTGGAGGCCCTGTGATGAGTTAACCTAACCAGGGGTTGGTTTGACTCGGAGTGTTTGAGACTGCATACTTCATATTGTAACCATTACTGTATACAGTACAAAGCTTCAGACAGCCCAAACACTGCAAAGCTGAATATATAAAATATATATTTTTTCAGTATTCTGACAACTTGAACTGAAACGTTTTATCACCACATGCTCAACAGGAGAAGAGAAGCATTGAGAGATGTTTCCGCTCGTTCAGAATCACCTGTCCTTCCATGTGTTTGAGCAGATGTACGTTATAAAGCAAGCTGTTTACTGTAGGTAAAGAGACCGCATCCTTGTGTGCGTATGTGTGTGAGTGAGTTTGGCTCAGCTTGAGCAGTGTAGCCTTGAGACACAGACAGTTCTAGCCACACACACAATAGAAAATGAGAAATGTGTGTGTGTGCGCAAACTCCGATGGCCACATGAGTTGTGGTTTCCTGTCTGACAGATATGTGTTGTGGTATATTAGTGCAGCACCAAGTATGCACTGACACCAAGGCCATTGATTTTGTCGAATGAGTGTGTGTATCCAGATGCATGTGTGTGGTCCAGCAGGTTCAGTGTGACTAATTGAGGGGTCTCAGACAAGTACTCTGTTTCCCCCCTTTTCAGAAACACACATGTACACATACACTAGAGGGTATTATCTTTGAATCCATCCGTCAACGTTACGCAGAGTTATAGCAACAAGGAGTGACACTCTTTGTCTGTGTGAGAAAATAAAAACAGACAGAAAGGAGAATTTAAAAGGACCCAGGAGCGAACCCTGGGGAACACATTGCCTCAAACACAGAAAATGAGAAGAAATGTTCAGTTTTTACAAATGTGTCTCAGCCACAGCAATATGATTGAAGACACCAATATTTAAAATGTATAAATAATAATGAAAATGAACAAATAATCTGTATGTTTGGATTGGGTGGACAATCACATCTACCTCTTACATCGCCATAAAGATTGTATGGTGGCCAGACGTGGCTTTTTTCATGGAGACGTCTCTCCTTTATCACAACCAGCTCTATCACACAACAAAACCCTTTTGTTTTTGACAACACGTTCCCTGCTTCATGGGATAAATGGCTTTAATTAGACAGATCCATTTGGTCCAGAGTTTTTTAGATGGGCATCACATCTTTGATGAAAGGTTTTAGTCTTTGTTTGTTTGTGAGTCTGGGAAATAAGATGATGTCACTCAGACATAATTCTGTATTAGAAAACTTCTCCAATAAAGGGACATTTCCTGTCCTGCATTATTATAATAAAAAATAAAATAAAAAAATAATAAAAACATTTTGTAATTGTCTCCACGCATTTTAACATCTATAATACATTTATAAAAATGGGAAATTCTACTTTGCATTTTATGTTCTTAATACATTTGGAATTGATGTGTACTATTTGTTTTTTAATTATTACAAAAAAAAAAAAAAAAAAATGAATCACCGTCCCCGATACTATTACCAATACAATTATACACTGTAAAAAGTGAACAGTTGGATCAACTTAAAAAAATTACTTCAATAGGTAACACCTAAAGAAATTAAGTTTTCTCAACCTAAATTATCACGTTTTTCACGATAAAACGTGATAATTTAAGTTGAGAAAACTTAATTTCTTTAGGTGTTACCAATTGAAGTAATTTTTTTAAGTTGATCCAACTGTTCACTTTTTACAGTCTAGGGAACAATAGAGGTTTCCATAAGAGATTACATTTGGTTATGAAGAAAATCAGAAACATTTCTGCCAGAACAGCTGCGTGACAGTTTGAAGATCTAAAATGTCATTCATGTTGTGTTTGGGTCATTTTGACCCGGAGAAGATTTTCTTTTTCCTGAAAATACTAATTACTAATGTTATCCCATTGGACTGAAACTTTGTTTAACAAAGGGTATATGTTGTGATGTTCACGGTCAAAAATTACCGTCCTACAAAAAAATTGCTTATAAATCTCTCATTATACTCTATTATCACCCAATATTGGATTCAATCTTTTTGTCAACTTGTTCTCTTTCAATTAGGACTGGTTTTATATTTCTATTTGCATCTGATTAATCGTAGGCCTCATTTATCTGAGAGTAGGCATCTCATTTTTTGAGTAAAAAAAAAAGAAGCATTTTTTATGAATAATTTTCACAATATTAAATAAAATATGAAGAAAATTTGCTCTGTTTATCACACTAGTGTGCTTTAATACTTAATCAGGGTGTTTGTTTTGAAATGCTTTTATTTTGTAAAAAATGGCACATAGTCACACTTGTGGTGTTCCCGGTCAAAAATGACCGGCCTACAAAAAATAGCTTATAAATCTCTCATTATACTATATTATCACCCAATATTGGATTCAATCTTTTTGTCAACTTGTTCTCTTTCAATTAGGACTGGTTTTACATTTCTATTTGCATCTGATTAATAGTAGGCCTCATTTATCTGAGAGTAGGCATCTCATTTTTTGAGTAAAAAAAAATCATTTTTTATGAATAATTTTCACAATATTAAATACAATATGAAGAAAAAAAAAAGATTGCACTGTTGATCTGGTCTACTTTAATGTTTCACCAGGAAGTTTGTTTTGAAAAACGTTTATTTTGTACAAAATGGCACAGAGTTACACTTGTGGTGTTCCACTGGGCCATTGAAAGTGAATTGGAGAGACTGAAAATAAGAGAAAAATGCAGTTTTCAGGAGCATGTTCATTATGTTTATGTACACACATGTGCATGTGTGCTTGCAAACATAAAGCCCTTGGCCCTGTGCATGTGTGGATACATGCATACACACGCTACCCAAACACACACACACACACACACACACACACACACTATAAAACACACAAACTATTTTGAGTATTACACACATTCTTTTTCACAGAGAGAAACTTGATCCTACCCTGAACTGCATCTAATATCAATTCATCCATCTGACATTCATACACAAACACAAGCACACCCACACACAGACAGAGACACGTATGCATGTGATGTTCTTCATCAGATCATTGATCAAGATACTAGTGAGGAGGAGGCGATGCAGGATGAATCTCAGAAGAAAAACTCCCTGGCCTCATAGGTGGGGATGAAGACCAGGACAAAGTTCCATCTTTCGACCAGAATGTAACCATCATCAGCTGGGCCCTCTTCATCAGAAGACTGCTGCTCATCAGCTGTTTCAAGGTCTCTAGCATCTGGAGCCTTCTTCTTCTGATACATCTTCTAATGCTCCTTCACTGCAAGATTCATCCTGCATCGCCCCGTCCTCACTAGTGTCTCGATCAATGATCTGATGAAGAACATCATGCATTGCACAGAGAGCTTCTTCGCCATTGTGCTGCTACAAAATAAATGACAAACAAGGCACTGTGAAGCATTTATATGTGTCTGTGCTATAACATCTATATTTGAAGAGTTCAGATGCAAAAGCCTCTAAGTGCCATCTGAAATTTTCTTCTAGAATGATCCTTTTTATCAAGCTTGAAGTTATTTCACTTAAATGACAATTAATAGGTAATTTGCATTGTCATTTAAGTGAAATTATTGAACTTAAATATACGAGCTTGATAAAAATGATAATTCTAGAAGAAAATTTCAGATGGCACTTAAAGGCTTTTGCATCTGAACTCTTCATTTGTATATTTTAGTCCCAAAAGAAATTGTCATAATATTTTGTCTGAAAAATGTGATGAAACAAAGAACATGAAAGAAAGATTCTTTTGAAACAGGGTCACTGCGGACTAAATCCAGTTCATGCATACGTGCATGTGTGTGTGTGTTTGTGTGTGTATGAATGTCAGATGGATGAATGGATATTAGATGCAGTTCAGGGTAGGATCAAGTTTCTCTCGGTGAAAAAGAATGTGTGTAATACTCAAAATAGTTTGTGTGTTTTAACGTGTGTGTGTGTGTGTGTGTGTGTGTGTGTTTGGGTAGCGTGTGTATGCATGTATCCACACATGCACAGGTCCAAGGGCTCGATGTTTGCAAGCACACATACACATATGTGAGTAAGTTATTGAAAAAAGAAAAAGTAATTGGCATCACATATCAGTGACACACAATATCAGTCCACCACAGCACACATTATACCACAATCCCAAAACATGCTTTTTATGAAAGTTGAAAGTCAAAAGTGGCCATAATCAAGGAAAGAAAATAAATCATAATGCCAAACACATTTAAATGTAACTTTTCTGTGTAGATTTAATTCTATTTATTCTCACATAATTTCCTGTATCATTTTTACCCTTCTTAAATACATGCCCTCCATTCATTCTCCAATTGGAAAATGGACACAATATTTTTTACTCTGTTTATATGCACTGCTCTTTTCTTTCACTGAAACGCAATTCACATAATTCCCTGTGTGTTTTTCTGTCAACATTCATCCGTAGAGCGAGGACAGCCCGGTGTGTGAAAGGCTATACGTTTATGCACGTGTGTGTGTGAAGTGCGGACAGGTTTGTGGTGGAGTGCTAATATACTGTGTGATGTTTTGTGATGTGTGTGCTGACAGACCTGACGGTTTTGCACCATACGCTGTGCTGATGTGTCTATTTCTCCTTTATGCCTTTACCGAAGTCATATAAATTCAATCAACATGTTTCTATCATTCTCCCCCATTTGGTTGTTTTTTGGAATTCCCATTTGACATTTTTAAACACACTCTCTCTCTACGTCTTCCCTTATTGTGGGGGGGACGTTATGAAATGTGTTTGTAGGTTTAGGATAAACCGCCCTGCGTTCACTGGAGACGTACCAAGAGACTGGAATTAAATTGTTGCTCTTTGTAGTTGGAATCCCCTCGGAACGGGAATGTCGGGCTCTCCAGCAACCACTAATAATCCTCAGAGCGGCGGGCTGGCCGCGTGTTCCCCGTGGGCTTCCTGATGAGGGTATACGCGGGACAGAGCTCCAATACGCTGTGTTTTCTTTTGCAGAAGGATGAAAGTATGGAATTCCGTCTCTGGGATTATGTGTTTGGCCTGGCAACCCAAGTCATGAGAGATAAAACATGAAAAATTCAAGTAACTTACTCAAATCTAGTTCATAAAAGACGGTAATCAAGCTTCCACCTCTTTATGAGAAGAAAATGGATCTGAGTGAGAAAAATTCACAAATTTCCCCGATAGTTGGCTAGACTCGGAGGCACTGTAAAATCACACAGCCATAGGAAAACGTCAGGATAAATGTTTGCTTTGGCTTGACGTAGAGCCATGGAGAAAATGCCTTAAGAATGGTTTGGATGAAGGACACTAGCAGTGTGTGTTCTTGATGTCTCTGCTGATGTAATTGTCTTAGCAGACATGTTTGAAGCAATGTTTTTGTTTGGGAAGATCGGAGGAGTAGAACGTTGATGAGGAGACCTGAGAACTATACAGTAGCTTTCATTTAGCTATTATTATGTCTGACCACACTCTAAAAAACGCTGGGTTGTTTTAACCCAATGTTGGGTGAAATATGGGCTAACCCAACGTTGGGTTAAAAAATGCAGTTTAAAAATGGACAATTTGCATTTTGGACAAAATCAAAAATGGACAAAAATGCAATTAAAAAATTGACAAATTGCATTGGTTACATAAAAAAAATGTAACCCAACGGCTGGGTTTGTCCATTTTTAAATTGCATTTTTAACCCAACATTGGGTTAGTCCATATTTGACCCAACATTGGGTGAAAACAACCCAGCATTTTTTAGAGTGCACACTTAATGTACACACACACACAGAGAGATCTCTTTAGCTCCGCCCACTTCCCATAATCACTACGAATTATGTAATCGAGACGATATCTTTACGCTCTCAAAATACTGAAATGTGTGCATATATATGCTTATTTTGCTAACAACTTGATATATATAATTCAACATGTTTAAATGAGTAGTCCTGGTTCATGGCTTATAACACTTTAACAAAGACTCATTTAAAAAAAAATCCCAATGGGAAAAATTAATGGGAAAACAAAAAAATACTTTTGGGACCAGCACCGCTGAAAAAGGGGGCGGGCACTAATGGACTCTGTGGCGAGTCGCTAGCCACAAGGCCAGCACTCCCATTGGTAGTCACCAAATGTCATCAATGCTCATTTGCATAAAACTACCTCTGGTGAAGAAGTTCTCATTGAAGTTCTGAAGTCATCAGTCCTTATTGAAAACATTAATTACTTTCAGTCACTTTGTCTATGAAAATATTTACTGTGAATGTTGCTCTCTGCTATTACATATCAAAAAATCTTTAATATTGGTTATACATACATTTACAGTAACTGATAAATTAGATATTTTATGTCTAACTGTTGTAAAAACACTGTAATATACAGTAGAAGACATGTGGCTTATTGATTTTTATAAATCAATATGATAAAACAAATAAAAGTAACCAAATTAACTAACATTAGTGTGATTATTATTTCTCTTTTACGTCAGTAAATCAAAAGTGACCGATTAAAAAAAAAAAAGTTTCTGAAACAACATTTTTAGAAAATATTTATTTTCTAAAAACAGCTATACTTTATCCAATTACCCATTGTAAAATGACACTTATCAGATTCAAAATGGTAGAAATAAAGAACAATGTCATTTAGACCAATATTTAATAAATTAATAAAAATGTTATTAATGAAAGTAAACAAATAAACGAACAATTAATCTAGATGAACGTCCTCTCTCCTTTTGATCGGCAAACACAAAAGGGACAATGATAGATACAAGAAAGTTTCTAAAAGAGGAATTAGATTATATTAAAAATATTGATAATTTTTCTGAATTGTTAAACTTGTAAATAGACACTTGATTTTAAAATGGCAGCAATGTGACAAAAAGCAAACGCTAAATCAACAAGTAAATTGGTTAATAACAATATTCACTTCTTCTGCCAAGTAATATAGTTCAGAGTATATAGTTTTATAACATTATAGTTGCTTTAGTAACATGGCTCATCCAATCAGATGTCAGAGGCGTAACTATCTGTTTTATAATCGTGAACCTCACACACATTCTGTCTGCTAAATGAACCTGTCATTGTTTATCCCGCCACTAGGGGCTTCGGCTCTCAGGTTAAAGCAAAATTCCCTTCTCCCCTCTTTTATGTCAACTAATGTCCCCTCTTGATTTATCGCCTCCTTTTCTCTTCCTCGCTGTGGTTGTGGGCCTGGGTTTCCCTTCTTGGTACCGCTCCCTGTTTTTCCATGCAAACACACATTAAACACGCTCTTTTCCTTAGATTCCCGACCCACAGGACTCAATGCGGACAGCCATACTTCACATTCCGAGGGTTTAGGAAGGCATCCCACACTACCTGTTACTGTGGTGACGGCGGTCCCGTCTGACTGGACGGGTTGTGTGGTGAGAGGTTAATGATACTCCTGAAGTCAGGGTGGAGACCAGTGTCACCATCCACACACACACACACGGGGAACAGGAAACCAGCAGACTCATAAAGAGAATAATTAGAAACGTGTATATATATACACACACACACACACTGTACGCACTGTGATACTGGTTCTCCATCACCGCTGATAAAATAAAAAATTCCAGGACGCTCCTGCAGTCTGCGGTCAAGCGTGTGCGAGAGTATTCGGATGCCAGCGTGGGTTGACACGGAGCGGGATGTTCCTGTGGGGGCTGCCGTGGTAACTCCCTTTTCCCGAGGGAATGCAGCCAGGATTGGGGCGTCAGCGTAGGCATTTTGGGAAGGATGAGGAGACGGAGAGAGATAAACAGAGGACGCAAGATAGAGACGAAACCCGCAGTTTGGAACGGATGCTGCAGATACTGATTCAGAAGCCACTTCAAAAACCCACAGAGGACGTTCTCACACACACACGCCCTCCCGGCTACGCAGATGATGCCGAGTAAATCACTCGTGTGTGTACGAAACTCTGTGATTGAGGACGAATTGAAATGTAGAAAGGGTGTGAGAGAAACGGTTCTCGCTCTGAAGTGGTTTGGAAATGGTAAACGGTCCTTTGAAAGGACTTCGCCCGAGTGCAACAGGTTCACTGTCGTTCTCACACCACGACCGTCCCGGTCCTAGAGAGACAGACTTTGGACTTCTGACTGAAAGTCTGGTCAACTCTGCAGCTTATTTAGGCCGAGAAATGCCCGCTTGAATAGGAAACGATCATCTGAACAACATTTGAATCAGCCAACTACTCAAGTTTTTTTGGGGGGCTGCAAATTCTGAAATGAAGTAGCAAACAATTGCTCAGCAGTCTCCAGTAATCATTGTACAGACATAGCCAAAGAAACCAAAGCTTCCTGCAATTGTAGATCAATCCTGCTCAATGGTCAGGAGGAATTTTGCACCACTCCTCTAAACAAAACTGTTCCAGCTCTGCAATATTCTTTGGATGTCTGGTGTGAATTGCTCTCTTGAGGTCATGCCAAACCATCTCAATCAGGTTGAGGTCAGGACTCTGGGCTGCTATAGGAGGAGTGCTTTCTTCTGTTGAAGCTATTGCTGAATTTCCCCTGTGCTTTGGGTAATGGTCTTGTTGTATCTACTCAATGTCTGTTGAGCTGAGACTAAATCCCCTTACGTTCTCCATCAAAATGTCCTGATAAACATGGGAATTCATTTTTCTGTCAATGATAGCAAGCTTTCCAGGTTCTGAGGCAGCAAAAGCAACCTAAACTATGATGGTTCCTCCACCATACTTCACACTTGGGATGAGGTTTTGATGTTGGTGCGTTTAATTTCATCTGTCCACCGGATATTTTCCCAGTAGTATTTTCCCACCTGGTGGAACATCCAGGTGCTCTTTTGTCAATTTAGATGTGCAGTAATGTGTTTCTAGACAGCAATGGCTTCATGCAAGGATTTCCTCTGATGAACTCTGTTCTTGTTTAGTGTTTTACATAATGTAGATGTCACTGTTCACGTTGAGTCTTGTCACGGACTCGGGGACATTTGGACTCGGTCTCGACTTGGACTCGACCCTCTTCTGGTCTCGGTCTTGGCTCGGGCGCAACCTACTCATGTTTCGACTCAAATTGAGCTTGTCTCGACTACAACACTGGTGGATGTTACCATGATCCAGATGTTTTCTAAAAAATCTTTAGTTGGCACTTTACGATTTTTTTTTTTATGCTAGAAAAAAAGTGAGAAACAAGGGAGGAGGAAAGAGGATAGAAAGTAGAAAGAAACCGAAAAAAAGAAAGAAACAGAGGAGAAAACGAGACACGAGAGATGTAGGATTGTGTGCAAAGAATATTTGTAATATTTCAGCCTATAGCTTGATTAACTCTTACACTCCTGGCCCAGAAACGTGAGAAGATATGATTTGAAAAGAGGGCATATATATATATATATATATATATATATATATATATATATATATATATATATATATATATATATATATATATATATATGATTGAGATAAAGACCATTTCGAGCTCGACACTTTTTATCCAACAATAAATCACTCCCACATGCTTAAAGGAAATGAGTCTGTACCTAAAATGAAAGACCAATAATCTGGAAATCAAAGAAGACTTAAGACTTAAGTTCTTAAGCTCAGTCTGAATTAAACAGCTCAGAAGTTTAATATTCAACCTGAGCTCAAAGACCTGTCACCAGTTCACACCCAGGATGATAACGATAAAGGTATAGCCACACCACAACTATAACGATAACGGCACAGAGAAACAATATCGTCGGAATAACTTTCAGAACTTTTCCAGCTGATGAACGACAAAAACACTGACAGCCAATCAGAATCCATCCTGCTTTAAAGAGCTCCAGCATTTAAAGCGGCAGACGACAAAACAGAACGATACTGTCCGCTGGTGTGGACACTAATATAGTTATTTTAGTTATCGTTCTTGGTGTGAACGGGCCTTAACTGATGACTCTAGAACTTAATGTGAAAACATCTGAGATAAAAATAATTTCAACAACCGCTTCAGTATTTGGCCTCAGTAAAATGTCATGTTTCTGGAGCAACATCTTATGTTGGTCATTCCAATAAACCAATGAGAGCCCTCTGATTTTAGAGAAAAGGTCAGATTATAAAAGAAAGAGGAGAATATGGACGCAGTCATGGAAAAGAGGCCAACTTGGCATGCAAATCGTGCAAATGGAGCTTGAGGAAAGTAGTTTTTAAGTTTTGGCGCCATGTCGTCTTCATCAGCCATTTCATGTTGTATTTTTATTGGCTAGTCAGTAGATCGTAGCATCAAACACACTGTGAGATGATCATGCTAAATTTCTGACACTGTCAGAAAATGATCGCAGGCAATATTTGGTCTCAAGACCAATGACCGTCTGTGAATCTCTCTCACTGTACGGCGTAGAGCCACAGCCACAGAAATCAACACGATTGCTCAACTTTCATCTGGGACAGCCCAAAATCATACAGTGTGTACCGGCATAAGGGGTAAAAGTGTTGTTCCTAGAGATCAGAAGTAGAATTTGTGCATTTAGCTATGAATCTCAGACTTAATGAGTAATTACTTTTCTGTCCAAAGCCACACTGAGGCTTTAATTATGCTCCAACCAATGCTTACCAGCTTTAGAAAACAATCATCAACCAAGCATGTCTAATCAAGTATCAAAGCACATCCGATTCCTCAGACACCAACCGTTTCCAAGATCCAAATGTTTATAATTAACTAAAGCCAATGTGATCAAGGGAGAAGCACTGTCGACTGTATCCCATAGAGCACTGCAACATGTATCCTGCAGATGGACAGGACAGGACAGGGAAAAATGAGCATTTACCTAAAGAAAACTAAAAAACAGACCGACCAGATTAGTGATATCAGCGATTCAATCGTTCATTCATCCAAATGAAATCCAAACTTTCCAACTTAAAAGTCGCAAGATTTTAATCTGACAATCAAACACAAACCTTATGTGAACCTGAATGCTGCAAATATAAAATGATAAATATTGAATAATACAGTTAAACTCAAACAACATTTGAAATCAACAATCTTTACTCTCAACAAGGTTGTAGAAAATTGGCACATTATGTTCTTTAGTCACGCAACTTCGTTCAACAACTGTGAGAAATCTGAAACAACTGATGTTGACATACAAATCTATTGAAAAAGGATCAATACGATGGATATACTTTGTTCATGAAGCTCTATACAATTGCACATTTTCATGCTTCCCTCCAATCTAAATCTGATTTGCAGTCATGATTAAATGCCATTTAATCACACTGATCAGTCTTGTGATGAAGTGTCAGAAGGAAATGAACTGGTTCTGTACATGTAGATAGGACAGATCATTGGAATGAGTGTGGCCACTCAAATATACCCTTGTGTGTTGTATACCTTTGTATACATGGTTTTATACGGCTTGTGTGAATATGTGTATAGGTGTAGTGTATGATTGTCTATCCCTCTGTCTCTCCGTGGACGTTCTCCATATGGACTTTGAGGTAGTCGTTGCGGGTGAACTTCTTGTGGCACAGGGAGCATTCAGCCATGGGTCTGTTGGGATTATGGGTCAGTTTGTGTCTGATCAACATCTTCTTCAAACTAAAGGACAGGTCACACACCTAGAAACACACAAACACAACCTTTAAGAAAACATGATGTTGTTAATATCTTTATCCCAGTTTGAAATCGACATGAAATGGATTCTTGGAGAGTAAATAGAGGTTGTCTTTAAACGTTCTTGGTCTTGCCGTCCCGGATTCATCGGTGCACGTTCTAATGAAAATTTATGTTTTTTTAATGTTGAATTTTTCATTAAAAATAGTCTGACATTACATCCCTCAGGCTCATGTGGGCTATTGGATAATATTGAATGTTGTAAATGTCTGGCTACATTATGGTATGCAACCAGTAGCGGGGGCGCGGAGGCGCGGGCGCGGATGACAGTTCACCTCTGGGTCTCTCCCATATGGAAAGGACAAGGGGGGGAGGGGGGGGGGGGGGGGGGGGGGGGGGAGAGATCCATATAGTTATCGAAGTCAGTCACACCTCGACTTTCTTCCAAATAACGCACATTTCATTCATAATATTATAAATACAGGCCTCTATATTTCCTGCACATTTTTGTTTTTCTGAATGGTCTGAATGGCTAATAAAAATAGGTAATACAAAACGATTACTTGGTCACCACCACCAAGGTGAATTGGTTTAGTCTTGACTTCTGGTCTTGGGGGCGCTCGAAGGGGGTCTCGCCCAGGGTGTAATTCAATGTAGAACCGCCACTGTATGCAACACCCACTCTTTACTATCTAATAAATTCAAAATGGATAAAATCAATTCTCCCCTACATTTTCGTTTGTTTTTTTTCTCATTGAATAACCTGTTTCAAATAGGTTACTATTTAAACTCGCCATGGACTGTTTGCACTATGGTCAGTTATTTTTCTAAGCCATCCATTCATTTTCCAAACCGCTTGCCTGTATGGTCAATTATTTTTAAGCGACTTACAATTTTCATCTGGCAGACAAATTAGTAAAAAAAAACAAAATAACATAGCACTTTGCAGTTTGATGTGGGTGAAATGATGAAGCAGTTCTGACTGGCTAGTTATTTCTACAACGATGCATTTTATTATGGTGGTTAAGTAATGAGTTACATTGCTGTATGGGAAACACACCCCAGAACACCTTAGAAACCATCTTGCAACATGCTAAAGAAACACTTTAGCCACTGCATAAGCAATGGCCTGGCAAACCTACATTGTGGCTGTGACTTTTGTAGACCTTTTTTCCAGGACAGGACATAATAAATTAGTCTAGTAGCCATAAGTGGATCTACGTTACATAACCCATAAAAAAAGACCCATAAGAGGAAGGTTTTTATTTTGGAATTGATATTTAGTGAAGCAGCGCTTGTTTACAGACTTCATTCTGTAATGTTTTGTGTGTTAGTATGACTTCATGCCCTGTGACCGCAGAGAGGATGTGAAGGCAATGCTCAATACATCAGACCAGACACACAAACAACCAATAACTGAATGAATAAAAACACAACCAAAGAACTGCGAGCCAGGGTGAAATCTTCTAACTATGCCATATGTTATTGGTTGAGACCCTAACACACACACACACACACACGGACCATTGGAAACAATGCTGCCAACAAAACAGACACTCAAAAACAGCCAGTTAGCAAACTGAAGCCAAACCGAGCAGTAAATCATATTCAGTTAAATCCTGCAGTCAAAGCAGCGGCCTGGTGCCATGATACACACACACACACACACACACACACAAATCCATTTCACATGATTAATCGACTTTATCTCCTCAAGAACACTCAATATTCTTTATCTCCATGAAGAGACAGTGAGAGATATTGCAGCTGTCACTTTCTTCATAAAATGAATGTATTTTTTTTATTTAAACAGCATGAAAATACATTTACCGCCTTGATAGACGAATTATTAGTCTCAGTCTCACATGAACTGCAGATATTAATGGCTGTGGGCACAGGATGTCTGTATGCTGGCCATGTGGTGGTAGAAATGTGTAAACCGCTAGAGATTCTGCTAAACCTCCATGGCAAGAAAACTATAGAATACTCTGGAAAACTGAATCGCAGTCTTTGTAGATTTCAGTTAGAAGTAAATATTTGAAATGAGGAAGTATTTGACTGGATTTGTATCATGTTATTAGTAATATTGTGAAATATTATTACAATTTAAAATAGCTATTTTCTATGTGAATATATTGTAAAATGTAATTTATTCCTGAGATCAAAGCTGAATTTTCAGCGTCATTACTCCAGTCTTCAGTGTCACACGATCCTCCAGAAATCTTTATAACATGTTATGAATAGAAAGTTCAAAATAACAGCAGTTATTTGAAATAGAAATCTTTTGTAGCATTATAAATGTCAATTACTGTCACTTTTGATCAATTTAATGCATACTTGCTGAATAAAAGTAATAAAATCCTACTAACCCCAAACTTTTAAATGGTAGTGTATAATTTATAAATCATTTTGGGGTGAATTTTCTGATAAAAATAACTATACTGTATTTTCCTGTGACATGGAATGAAATTAATCAAACTGTCATACAAGATTTTGTTCATACTGCCCATCTCTACATGCAAGTGCATGTTTGTGTCCTGTATTGCTAGTCGGAAACTTTGAAATGCGGCTGAGAAAAAAAGCAAATCTCCACAGATATATATATATATAGCTTGCATTTTCATTGTCATGAACAGTGTTAAAAATTCATGTTTCTCAATGATAGATCCTAGTGATGACGTATAGATGGAGAAGAGCAGTGGTCCAAGCACTGAGCCCTGAGGCACCCCAGTAGCTAGATGTTGCGACTTAGGCCTCGTTTACACTGTAAGTGAAATGTGACCCAATTCAGATTTTTTGCTCATATGTGACAGATCCGATGTGTTCTATGGCAGTGTAAACAGGAAAAAAATGCATGCATTCGGATATTTCGAGATCGGTTTCAGGCCTCATTCATATGTGGAAATAAATCGGATATGTGCCAATGCGACTGTCATGTAAACAGGCAGATCGGATTGTCTGAGGCATTAGGAAACGTCTCCGCGGTTTAATGACGAGAGAAACCCCGACGCGCTTCTGCAAAGGGACGGATGGCCAAACGTTGACAACATATTGTTGTACACAACAAAATTTCGGACCCACTGCTCCTCGTTAAAGCCAGTATTTAAACACAATATGCTCCCACCAGTCCTGAGATCTCTCTCACACACAATAACTGAAGCATATGTGCAATGATGGCACTTTTCGTCCTCCTTCGCCTCAAAATCATGGTGATGTTTGGCGAACTTCGCATATATCGCAGAGCTAGCATCAAGCATATTTCGCGTCTGCCCATCTGTGCAAGAGAATTTAACCCTTTAAGCATGCACGATGTTTCAGATAGTATGGCAAGTGTAAACACATGAATCGGATATGGGTCACAGTTCAAAGAACGTGTAAATGGACGATCGGAAAAAAATCGGATAAAGGTAACAAATCAGCATTGGGCATCAAGACCTGCAGTGTAACCGAGGCCTTAGACACCTCACTCCTCCACTACACCCTGATGGACCTACCTGAGAGGTAAGACCTGAACCATTAGAGTGCGGTTCCTGAGATGCCCTTCGTCTTTAGGTATATAGATATATATTGCTTGCATTGTCATGAACAGTGTTAAAAACCTAAAGTTTTTTTTGCCAACTTCAGTCAGCTTCTGGCCAACACTTGCATTCATTTCAGGGGTCTCGGAGCATGAGTTCTGGCACGTGTGTGTGAACGCGCTAAACAAACCCAGACCTTCTCAGATGTCCACAGCACACGCAGTGTGGTTCACTTGTAAAGATCTTTGTGAACACAACACGCTCGAGTTTCACTTTACTGTCACATTTGTTTAATTCCATTACATAACAGCTATCGCAGGACACCATATAAAAATAATTAAGCACAAATACACTGGAACGCAGTTTATAGGGAAAGAGAAATGTTCATGCTGTAGTGAGCGTATAGAACAAACAAACACCCAAAGCATCGACAAGTGCTAGAACCCTAGTGTCCTTACATTTTAATGAGAACAAGCTTGTTTAAATACATTCTATGTGATTTATGTATGACAAGTTTGAATGGTCCTTCACTTCAAAGTTGTAACTATTTAAGTCCAACTGAAACACTGTATTGACTAATCAGAAGCCAGGACTTGATCTATCCCTTGTGATAAAGAAGTGTTCTTAAATGTATCAAAAGTGCACTTTAAAGTGTACTCCAAATCTTAAAAGTATAGTTAAAAAACTGTACTTACAGATAATATAATATTAATAAACTTCTAAAGTGTACTTAAAGAGTTTCTTAACCCACTTTTTAACCCAAGTGCCTTTCTCAATAATGTCAAATTAAAAGTTCAGAACGATGATCAAAACATAAATGGAGTAGATAGATGTATTTTTCACAAGGGATTCTGTTTTTGTGTGTATGGAAACCCAGCAGAATAACGAGATCAAAGCCAATAAAGTTCCTTTAGAGCAGAAGTGCCGTGATAAACGCTAAAGTGTTTCAAAATGTTCAAATCGTCGTTTTGACATTTCACAAAATAACACCACAAAGATCCTTTTCTTTAACTTCAACAGGAGCCGTGAAAGACAGACATGACCACCCCACAAACCACTTCAAAAGCAGTCAAACACTCAGAGAAAGTGAGTCAATAAATAAATTCGGAGTATAGATGGTTTCTGGCACATTGCACTTCAAAAATTCTGCGCATGAAAGAAGTGCCGGAATAATTTGCCACCATTAATGCAAGTCATTCTAACAACCGTCATCAGAGCGCCAGATTTCAGACCAAATCAGTCCAGGCTCAAAAGACTTGTCACATCAAATGCGGAGAGAAAAAAATGAGGAAACAGCCAATTTCATTCTCTTATGGTCTTTAAAACAGTCAAAACTTAGACAGACATGCTTGCAGCTTGCCACTAAAATCGAATAAATACACGGGGGATGTTTCTCATTTACATCGATGAAATGTACGTGTAGAGACCGCTCTGTGTGAGAGAGAGAGAGAGTGTGTGTGTGTGTGTGTGTTTAGATTCCTCAAGAGTCTCCTGCAGAGTGTGTTCACTGCTGGCAAAGCGTTTCAGACTGAGAAGAAACTGCTTATATCTATATATCGGTTTCTGATTCACGCACTGCCTTAAAGAGAACAATAATAAAGCATTAAATTGTAAGTCTACAGTTGAAGAATAGTAACAGCACACTTCTCCTCAACAAGCGATGTGATTTGAGGAATCATTCACGTCTGTAGCACAATCAAATCATGCAGCTTTTTGAGGTCGGGTGTGCTAATTCTACTGTAAGTGATCATATTTACAATTTTCATCTGATAGATGTAATAAAAAAAGAGCAACTTAGCACTATGACAAAAACAACAACAATTTAGAACACCTTAGTAACTGCATAGCAACACCCTGGTAATCAGCCAAAACACCATGGACTCATGGTGGCAAGTTTTCCACTGGGCACTAATGTGATGCACTATAGTGCTAATATAAAAAAAAAACAAAAAAAAAACACTGATATTAATATTACACATACGATGGTAAAACTTTACAATAAGCTCCCATTCGTTAATGTAATGAGCATTAACTAACTTTGACTAGTTCATTTGTTACAGTAGGCCTATGGAATCGAAGACTATCGATTCCAATAATTTTTCGAATGCATTGCGATTCTCTCTCGATTCGATTCTGAGTTTAGTTTTTAACAGCAGATGGCACGTCGTGCTTTAGAAACAGACGTACTCTGCTGGCTTCCAATGCCTCTTTAGCGCTCTTCTTCGTGAGCATTTGAGCGTGCGGTTAAAAACTAGCCTAGAGCGCCATCTGCTGTTAAAAAACTAAGCTCAGAAACGATTCAAGAGAATTGCGCTGCATTCTGGAAAACTGGAATCGATCCACGAATCGCAATGCATCGATTTATTGTCCCAGCCCTACTTTTTGTAAAGTGTTACCCATCCAATAACATCGTAAAAATCTGATCGACACTCCAGCCAAGTAGGTGGCAGTATTGCACCTTAACGCTGACTACCACGTGTCAAAAACACTGAAAAATGAAGACGATGCAGTGAGTAGCTGAAGAGCAGAGCACTGAAGAGGGGCTTCTGAAGTGATAGAGTGGTGCAGGTATGACGTCACTTTGTAGGCCAATCGGCACTTAGCATCACGCTGGTTCCTTCGAGAAAAACCCAATAGGATTTTCAAATAGGCTTTTGGGTTACTGCTAAAAACAAGTTCTGTGATCAACAAAAGTTTATGATACTTGCATTTTTTGTCCATCAAGATAATTATCACAGATGAACACAACTTTGATGAATTTTGAAGCCTAATTAAATCGTCAGAAGTAATCGTCAACTCTTTCAGTTCTTATCTAAAAACATTTTCCCAGAACGTTTGAGTTAGAATAGTTTATAAGAGCACAATTATAAGCATAACGAGGCTGTAAAAGTGGACTGGGTTTACCTGTTCAGCGTGATGACGTTTAATCTCCTCGACAGCCTCTGTATTCCCATTAGCCACTTGTTAGCAACCGCATTTTTCAAGACTACGTAACAACTTCAAACAAGTCACGAGTGGGGTAATACTGATGTATTTTACGTCGTAGAATAAAACGTGAAAGTGCCTTGAGCCTGTGTTCCCCACAGACCTTATTTCAGCCATTCAACCAAAACCTCATTCAAAAAACCCATTGACTTGGGGACGATGGAACCGGAAGTGTTAAAATGCTAACTTGTTTCCACGTTTTGGCCAACAAAGTGTGTCATACCTGCACCATTCTATGACATGATGAAGTAATGCAAAGACCAACAACTGATGAACCTCAGTTTTGATGGAAATAACATCACAACATTTATTTCTATTAAGAGGTGCATCAATTTTAGGTCAAGATCTTGTGTAGACAATGCAAGAGTCCAGCACTCTGTAAAGTGTCCTCCAGCACATCCCACAGACTTACAATGAGTTTAAGATCTGGACTCAGAGGTGCATCAATTAACGTGCGAATCTTCATGCTCCTCCCAACCATTCTTACACAGTTTGAGCCTGATGAATCTTGACATCGTCATCCTGGAATATGGCCATGATGTGTCTTCCTACATGGTTGTTTAAGAAATGAAAAGCTACACACTCCATCTATTAGGGTTAGAAGAACTGTTGCCAAACATATAACATGATAGAAACATAATAATCACAGCAATAATGACCCAATCATAGACTCTTAAGCGTTTGTTTTTGGTCGGTCAGTGTATTTTATCATTAAAATCCATTTTCACATTCATCTTGACTGAGAGGGCAGGATAGTCCGGGTGAGCGGGCGACGCCTGACCCTGGTGTAGCTTCTACTGCCACACAAAATCATGTCAGAGGAGATAACAGGCGAAAGAGAGAAACTCTGCCCGTACTCAAAAAACCTAGTTCACCAGTGTGGGGCTGTTTTGGATCCAAGTGAATAAAGCTCAATAAGATCAGTGGCCAGTTACATAAATACTTAGATTAGATCATCTAATATTTTCTTCAAGACTGGTCACATATTTTTTTTTTAACTCTGTTACATTAAAAGGTATTGGTCTTTCGATTTAAATCTAAAAGTAAGACTGATTAGCCCTAACTAACTGCTAGTTGGTCAGACTAGTTCTAAAGACTCGATCTTAAGAAGATCATCAGTGCAGATTTTAGGTCCGTTCCTCGCACAACCCCACCATAAGACTTAAGAAGACTTGGAATTTGATTAATCTGAACCACTTTTAAGGTGCTTGTTTGTGGAGCCTCTTTGAATCTTGAAAGCTACAGTCTTCATTTATTGTAATTGCATGGAAAAAAGTGGCAAGTTCTTTATTCAAAATGTCTCCTTTCATTTAAGAAGGACATTAGGGGGAGAAAATGATGAATGAATGAGAAACAGAGGACAGTGTGCATGTGTCCCAAGAAGGTCACCGTGATTTTGCCAAGTAAGACGTGTTTTGGAACATTCCTGTCTGAAAGTTTAGTCCTAACCCAATCCCTACCTCTAAACCTAACCCTACCTATAACTTATCCCTAAAATAAGAGGAAAATGGTAGGTGAATAACATTGATGTGGAAGCACATAACCCTGGTTATAAGCCTAAACTAGACATAAACTGTAAACGTGTCCCTCAAATCTGATTGGCTGATTGGAATGTTATTCCAGGATCAACAAAGATGTGGATCCAGGAACATGTTGCACTTGGTGAAATCACGTTCGCCATCCTAAGAAACCGAGACAATGACGCAGAATGGACACAAACGTCTTTTCAGGGACAGACCCATGATAAGAGGAGCTCACAACTGGTGTGTTTTGGAGAGAGGCCGGTCTGATTGTGTGTGTCTAAAGGAGCTGAAAGGTCAGAGATGGGTCAGTTTGTGCAGGGCGGTTTCGTCCTTGTGTCCGCCTGGCAGAACGTCCTTCCACTGCGGCTTTAACACCACAGTAACACCCTCACACACACACACACACACACAGATGCAGACAGACAGCTTGAGTTTATGTGGGGCGTTCTGGTTCGTGGTCTGATGCGCGTCACGGTGCTGATTATGTGGACTCAGCGTGGGCCGCGGGGTTAAACTCAAGCCCGGCTTTAGCTCTTCCAGCGGTCTTAGACTGAACCCCGCTGAACGTCACACATTACCCACAAGCCACTGCTCTCTCTCGGCTCTTCCACTGGGATGTGGCTGCGGTGTGTCGAGAGCGGTTGTGTGATAGTCAGCCAGAATCAGACATAAAAAGAGCCTGTGTTTGTGTGTCAGAATGCAACATTATGCAATGTGGTTTGCGTGTGTAACTCACGTCGCACTGGAAGGGCTTCTCTCCGGTGTGTGTGCGCATGTGTTCATCCAGACCGCGCTTCTGACTGAAGGCCTTGTTGCACTCGCTGCATTTATACGGCTTCTCCTGGAAGAGAGAGAACGGTAAACAGACAGAAATACTGCTTATAATGTGATTATAAGATGAGAGCAAATGTCGTAATTACCAGTGGGGAAACTTGTCAATTAAAGAATCATGGCAAAAGTGAAATAATAGTTCATAACTAAAAGTGATGTGCGTAATTGTTTTATTGCTTAATTTAATATGTAGAGTAGGGTTGCGAGATATGCTCCATTTTCATATCGTCCTATCGTCAGCCTGTGAGATCGGCGATACACGATATTATCGTGAGGGGGGCGGGGCTTACTTATTTGATTATTAACTTGCTTATTTACTCATCAATTTGCTTGTTTTATTACTTCGTTTTAAATGAGAATCTTTTTCTATTTTGCTAGCAAAGGTGGAGTGTTTATTAATAGGCTAAATCAGGTTATTTCCTGGTATAGTGAGGTAAAAAAAAAAGATCCTAATCATTCTTGTATCTGACCATTCTTGTATATTTCAACATGTCAGCGGGAAATTTACGGACACACATTATCCTCTCATGCCGTTACAGATGCAGCATTTTGACTGTAGGCTGCTTCTGCACGAGATCATGAAAACACGTTTTAATTTATTGGGTCAAGAAAGAGTCGGAGTCTGCGATATGTCCTCCTCTGTCTGGATGCACTTCACTTATGCGCACCGCACTTCAATAAGCCCAAATAACGCGGGTTTTAAATGCCGGGAGAAATCAGAGGCAAAAATCTAAAAGTCGATCGGTACTTACTTATGACTTGACTTTGATAAAGGAAAATGGGTTAATCCGTTTACATGACCACATGCATTGTCAGTTTATTCAGCATAATCGAGTTAATAACGTGCATGTAAACGCGCTCATTCCCTGAAAACGAAAGCAGAAACGGACTGCGCTTTCACTGCATTAACGGCGCGTTCTCTCAGAGACGACGGTGGATATAACGGTAGGCTACAGCATCTTAATTTACTGGCTTAATATTTCTCTTGTGGACTTACATTATTGACAGTGAAAAAAAATAGAAGAATATATTTCTTGTTAAACAATTTTGAAGTTGCTTGTGATTTTCACAGGCAGAGTTCCACAGATGCTTCGTGTAACCTACTAAAGACTTTATTAGGCCTAGGCGGCCTATATAATTTTATTGATATTATTATTATTAGTAATATTTTGTAATTGTACTGTTTTTAGTGTTTTTACTGTCATTAAATATTTTGTTAATGTGCTATGGAAACAAAATACTGACGAACAACGATGCCGCGTCTTCATCTTGGCTCTGTATAAGAATGATGCGTCTGTTAAGCACTCTTGGCAATTTGTGAATGGATCACCTTGCAATTAAATTTCGTTGTGGGATGTAGTTTTTTTTAGTCTGTTTTAAAAATATTTTCTTTGAGGAGTCCTCATACGCGCGCGTCGGTGACGTCGCATGTGTGGTTATGTGATGTCGCAAGTGTGGTTATGTGGTGATGTCGTTATGAATTTAGGCAAGGCAAATATAATTGTAACTATACTAGCTTCATAATAATAATAATAATAATAATAATAATAATAATAATAATTTAATACATTAATAGGAAAACGAGCCAATTATCGTATTGATATCGTCAAAGGCATCTGCCATCGGCGATATCTCTGTCTATCGTCGATACACGATACTATCGTCTATCGGCACAACCCTAATGTAGAGACAGCTTTAATTCATTTGTATGTTGATTTTCCAGAAAAGTGCCAAGGTTTTTTTCCGACCAGACAGACAGACAGCAACACTGACTCTAAGGATTATATATACAAATTATATATAAATATTGTGGCCACAAATTTAGATTTCCTTCTTATTAACTTATTTATTCATTTTCTGCTTTTAGTTAAATCGTGGCCATGTTGTACTAATTGGTTTTCTTGTAAAATATACTCCAATAATCTCTTTTCTATTTATAACTTTGAAGAATTGTTTTTACAGTGTAAATACAACTGAATTGAAAATTATGAAAATATATTTATATTATGAGAGAGAGAGAGAGAGAGAGAGAGAGAGAGAGAGAGAGAGAGAGAGAGAGAGAGACTATATAATATTCTATATCTATATTACAAATCAGTATTTCTTCAATGTTTTTAATTCGACACGCCCCTTCCAACGTCACAACTCATGAATCATCTAGAATTCCAAGTTTTCCTCGCACGGTCATTCACGTATTTAAATCTCTTAACTACATACTATTACGAAATATTTCGGACTCCACCTGAAGGACTCAAAACCGGCAGGTGTCTCTTTGAGGAGGACTGGACACTCCTGATGTAGGACTTTCCTACAGTTAGTGTGTTTTTCAGGAGACTAATGAAGAGCTGATACATTCAGAGAGAGAGAATAATCCCTCAGGCATGAACATACATCTGTATGTTTACAGAAACTAGAGATCGCCGTTACACACACACATACACACTGAAGATGGACTGGGATAAACAAATGAAGTGCCTTTCATGTGTTACACACCTGGAACTCATTTCACATGGACACACGCATACATTTACTTATATAACAGACTAAAACACACAGCACTCCTGTCACACCACAAACACATACACACATACCGAATAAAACACACCTGGACATAATAACATACACTTTTGATGTCCTTTTTTTCATGATTTACCCATTGTGTGAGTGTGTGTGTGTGTGTGTGTCTCCGTCCTGGTAAACCCTATGCTATGGGGACAGAATTTTCCCACAAGGCCATGTTTTGCTCCCATGTGGGAAACAGCTTATAAATCATACAGAGTGATGTTGTTTGAAAATGTACAAAATGCAGAAGGTTTTCTGTGCTGGTTAGGTTTAGGGGTCGGGTTAGTGTGTGTGTGTGTGTGTGTGTGTGTGTGTGTGTGTGTGTGTGTGTGTGTGTGTGTGTGTGTGTGTGTGATAGGTAGGTTTAGGGGTAGGGTTAGTGTAAGGGGAGATAATATACAGTTTGTACAGTATAAAAACCATCGTGTCTATAAAACATGGAAACCCAACGTGTGTGTGGTGTGTGTGTGTGTGTGTGTGTGTGTGTGTGTGTGTGTGTGTGTGTGTGTGTGTGTGTGTGTGTTGAGCAGCGTGGTGAACATGCACACACTGATAGTCCACTCACACCTCCGACACCCAGCTATCACGGGAATGGGTGTTCACAGGAAGAGAGGATCCTGGGAAATGGAGCAGGGCGAGGTGTGGTCACACCACACAGGATACGCAAGGTGCCGAGGATCAAGTGTGTGAGTGTGTTTGTCAGAGCGAGACGTAATCAATATGGGCCTGGGCCAGAGTGGACACGTGTGTTTGAGTAAGAGAGGCAAAAAGATTGAGTGTAAGATGAGAGTTTTGGCGATTCTAGAGTATAATCCATCCAGCGTGTTGCTGTGAGGCTCCCTCGCTGAATCAGGTCAGCGGTAAAACCGTCAGCTGGGACCATCAGCAACACGACCCCCACACAAATATGCAAAGGTCAGCAGTCACAGACTACGACATACGTACATTAGGACAGATGGGCTATAGTGGACGGCCCATAATGCTTTGCAGCTTTGTTAGTCTATTGGAGCAGGTCTTGCTAGAAAAACAGCGAACAAGAACAAGCCCGCAATAAACCCAAACAAATCCAAATGTTTTATGCTGAAAACGAGACCAAAGTATCGCTAACCGCACATGCTCACTTTAAAGGATTAGTTCACCTCAAAATGAACATTTCCTGATAATTTACTCACCCCAATGCCATCCAAGATGGTCATGTCTTTCTTTCTTCAGTGGAAAATAAATTACGTTTTTTGAGGAAAACATTTCAGGATTTTTCTCCACACAATGGACTTCAATGGCAACCAGAATGCTGGAGTTCAAATCAATGCAGTTTTAAAGGGCTCTGAAGTGCTTCAAAGGGCTCTGCACGATCCCAGCTGAGGAATGGGGTCTTATCTAGCGAAACGATCGGTCATTTTCTAAAAAAAGAATATATATATATACTTTTTAACCACAATTGTTCGTCTTGTGCTGGTCTGCGACGCGCAACGTATTACATCATCATGTTGGAAAGGTCCCTAATTGGACCCTAAACTAAAGTGTGACCTAATTTTTTTTTAATCTCTATAAGAAAAAGGCTGCTGACAACATGGGAATCTGACACAGATTCTGAAAACATGGGAATCTGAATGAACCTCATTTGCATAGAAAGTAGGGCTGTCAAAGTTAGCGCGTTAATAACGCGTTAACGCAAAATCATATTAACGGCACTATTTTTTTTAACGCTCGATTAACGCAGCGCGTATTTTCTGTTTGACCCGTGGCCCAACCCCTAGTTGGAGAAATGGAGATACACAGTGTTGCCAACTTAGCGACATTGCAGACCCATTTAGCGATTTTTTTCCCTTCAACAAAGCGCCCAAACCTTATTTAGTTTCTGAGAATCTACCGGTACCGCCGGTACTGCTCTCCCAGCACGCGCGCGCGCGCCTCTCTCTCTCTCGCTCTCTCTCTGCGTCTCGCGCTGGAGAGAGGAGCAGCGCTTTAATTCAGTTAAACACAGATATGATGTTGCTTCTCTAATTTTACATGCAGGTATAGCCGAAATCGCAAAACAGATATCGTGTTTATCTTATGTGTATTTGATTTCATCAGACGACGGCTCGATTATCAGGATTTTTGTGCAGATTAACATCTTGGAAGGGAGAGCTGGTTATGTCTTAATGGGTCGCGTTTCAGTCACCATTTCATATTCATTCCGTTGTTTGACAACAGAAACAGTAAAATATACCAATGAAAACCGTTTTATTGAGAATTTAGCTTCATCAAAATGGGCACAGAGAGAGACAAACTATAATGTAGCCTAATAATAAATAATAAATGTACATTTAGCATTTTCAGAAGAGCTGCCCTGTCATGCAAAAATCTAAACATGTTTGTGTTAATTGCTCAGTGCAAAGAAAGAGAAGTAATGGGAACCTGGTATTTCTTTGTTTTTTGTACATGTGTCTAATAGACATGAACCAGTTCTTTGAAAAACATCTATGACCTTTGAAACATGTCTCGTCTTCATGCTCTATGTTGACTATGGTTTCAATAATAAACATACATTTGCATAAAGCATCCATATTTATCCATGCCCACATTGATTAGAGTATTACTAACTTGAAAAGTATTAATTTAAGGTACATTTAGAACAAATAAAAAAAATGTGCGATTAATCACGAGTTAACTCATGACAATCATGCGATTAATCGATTAAAATTTTTTATCGATTGACAGCCCTAATAGAAAGTCATGTTTGTTAAGAAAAAACTGACAATGACTTTTGAGTACACGAGGTGCATCGCTCTAGAGTGACGACAAAACCCGGAAGAATAATTCGCCAGTGGTTTCCTCGAGATTCTCCAATTGTTTTGTTTTTTCATTTAATGAGTGAAATAAGGTCTGTGGTAAACATAACTTGAAGATACGGTTTGCATTAATGTGAATTTTGAAGCTATTATGTTTATTTTAAAACACGTATGTTTTTAACAAGTAACTAGGTAAGACAGTTTGTGCAGTTTACGTTGTAGAACACAAGTACGAAATCGTATAGAAGTAGCGTTAAGTTATGTTTACCACAGGTTTTGTTTTACCCATAAATTGAAAAACTCCATTATAAAACCCCATAGGAAAATCTTGAGGGAACCAGCGGCGAATTAGACTTCCAGGTTTTGATGTCACGACTGCAGCCCTCTATTCCAACACAAGTATTTGTGTCATACAAGCCTAAACGGAGAGAAATACCTGTCACTTAAGAGGATTAGCACAGTTCTGTCACTGCTTGTTCTCATTACAGCATCACGATTGCTTTGTTTTCATACGATGTCTTAATGGCGGTGTTTCTGTGCTGTGTCAGTCCACAGCTCGTACGTTATGCTGCAGAATTACAGGATCACGGTCCATATTTGGCAAAGCGCTCTAATGATGTGCTGCGTCTGTTCTGCTTTCTTAGGTTTTCCTGGATTAACACTGATGTTGCCACTCTGTCTGTGTTATAAATCTGAGAGACACTGCTATTCTCAATGACTGGGGGAAAGACGGGAGAAATGATACGGTTCTTTCAGGAAATGATGTCATAAACATCCATGCCATCCATCATCAGAGATCAGCTTTCCCAAAAACGATTTGGCTATATAGTAGATTCTATTCAAAGCGTTTCTTAGCTTCCACTGTGAAATTTCTCCACCCAGTCATTGGTAGGTTCATTTACATAATAATTTGAAAATCGAGTTGGTGTGTGCAAACGTGTTTGGTTACAGGTAAATGTTAACAGCCATACCGACTCAAATCCCTGCTGTGTTGATGATATTACAACCTCTGCGAACATTACATAGTTTCAGAGGCTGTCATGGCCTTGGCACTGACCAATGAACCCTTTCTCACTTTCAATTCACATTGAAGAACTCACATACTGACAATTGTGCCACTTTTTCTTCACGCTGATGTGCCAAAATTGTGCTATAATATGTGAAGGGGTGAGACATTTCAGAACCAAATGTCTATTGATCACCCCTCATCCATATTTTGGATCATCTGCATTTTACAGTAATAACAGGGATGTAAATATTTCAAAAACTCACATCTGTTAAATAAGTGGTGTAATGTGGTCTTAATCATGTGTCTGTTGCTGCTTTTATGTCATGCACATGGACATGTCTGGAAACGCACACACACACAGACACACACACAGATCAGGTGTTTATGTAGTAGCCTTTTAAGGCAGATGTTGAAGTAAGTGTATTGCTTGTGTTTTGTTCTGTGGTGAGGAGATATTTCCTAATGACCCGCTGCTGTGAACGTTAAAAATACACGCAACTTCAAAACTTGATTTAAACACAAGGATATAGAGATAAATTCACTATAGTTCCCTAGTATAATATCATATAATATCTTAATGTATATAGTTTTGTTTAGTATATATTCTTAGTATAAAGTAAAAAAAATAAAAATCTCTCTCCACTTCAGTGCCACGTTATGGACTCACTCTTTGCTATTGTTTGGTTTTCTTTAGTTCCTGTCTCCCTGCTCTGTTTAGTTTTGGTTTCCCTGGTTACTGATTATGTCCTTATTTGTTTCTATGGTTACTTATGATTTGCACCTGTCTCTCATTATGTTCGCCTTGTATGTATGTATGTATGTATGTATGTATGTATGTGTGTGTGTGTATATATATATATATATATATATATATATATATATATATATATATATATATATATATATATATATATATATATATATAATCCATTAATTATTATTATTAAAATAGATTTAAAATATACTTATTAAACAAATCAATAAAAATATGTTGCTATTGAAATAGCAGGGGTTCCCAAACTCTTTTGTCAGCTAAACCCCTTAGTAGTAGTATGTTTTATCTCAAATTATTACTGTTGTAAATTAAAAATGTATTGTAAAATAAAATATATATATTTGATAATTATAGTAATGAAATGTGCTGCAATGCTTAACTCTGAAACACTGCACATCCGACTACATAAATATTTATTTAAGTTGCCTTTAATTTGATAATCACACTATATTGCGAATATCATGCAGCCAAGTTTATTTATTTTAATTTTACATTTGGTATTATCAATTATTAGTTTTTCATCAACACACAAACCCCATGCAGATCCCTCATGAAACCCTGTACTGCATTATTAATAAAAAAAAATATATATATATATAAATATAATACTAATACTACTACTACTACTACTACTACTAATAATAATTTTATTTTACAGAACAAAATTACAATACTAATATTTATGGCTATCTTAATTTCTTTGCTTTCAAAAGTTAAACCATAGCGCTTTCATTTAGGAGGAAAACCACAGGCAGACATTACAGCTTCTCTATTGGTTTTAAACAACAGGTTTTAAACAAATTAAATGATTCTCATAACGAATTTGGGAAGATGGCTGCCACATTTTCAAATGCACATTATAAGTGACCCAAACTGATTCGATTCGAGACACTGAAAACACCAGATCGTGAGACAAAGTGCTGTGCTTCACAACTCAAATTGCATGTTTTTTTTTTAACTAAGAATATCTTTCACATACATGCACAAGCAGAGTAATGCAAAGGCAATGGACAAATCAGTGAGAGAGAGAGAGATGGAGAGGTGGATGTACATTTGTACTTAAATGTGTGCATGTATGTGTGTGGTCTTACCCGAGTGTGTGTACGTATGTGCATTTTAAGGCCGTCGTTCTTGCTGAAGGCCTTGTCACAGTATGGGCACTGATACGGCCGCTCACCTGAAGACAGACAAGGACAAACAAACAGCAGACTTTCAAAAAAACAGCTCACTGATAGACATCCAAACACATCTGCTTAATGTGAACAAACAAATAAATAATTATTAGGAAGAAAATAATATATTACTTCACACTGATATATAATACAACAGCAAAATGTTATAAGAGCATCAAAGAGTCAGTTCTACATCCTCCAGGAAGTAACTACCATGTGACCAAATTTCAAGATACTACAATTTCAAAGCACTTTGGCGCAGACATGGTGCTGTTAACAAGACACCATTGACTGCTGCTGACGACAATAAGGGGATGGGGCGGCACTAGTCACGTTTCCATTACTCTCCAAATTGCGCAAATTGAAATTGCGAATTGAAAATATGCCCAAAGGAAACACGAAAAATGCTTTTCAGGCAATTCGAAAAAATAATATTTCGCAAAACTGCAATGGAAAAAGTTTTTCCGCATTTACAGATCACCTGGCGTTCGTTAAAGTCGATCATTCTTTAAAGAAGCCGCGGTATGTTTGAACAGAAGATCAGACAAGAGTTCTTTGATAAACTCAAAGTATTATGGGAATACTGGATTCTAAACAACAAAGAAATGCCACGATTGATCAAGACCTTGAAGCAGATAGGAGGGAGAAACACCTCATATGTGCTGCTTACAAGTATATGGGCTTTTCTCACCATTAATGCCTAGGTCTCCCCTTCCATTAAAAATAATGGCAAGTGGTGGCTGAGATATACGTAAACCTACCAGCGTCCGTGCCATGAGTTTTGGAAGGACTTATCGCGAGAGTAAAAAAATGACGTTTAGTCACAGAACATCGGTTAATGGGAACGCCGTCATTTCGCAATATTTTTTTTATCGACATTTAGAAAATATCGCAAAAGTTTTGTGCAAATCTGTGATGGAAACGCGGCTAGTGACTCGTTCCGTCATACTACTACTGCATAATATCTGACCCTTACATCTAAGCCAGTGTTGGCATAAAGACGCTTGAAATGGAGAAGATTTCCATGTCGAAAAAGGCGGGGCTGCAGAGCCACACCTACCTATTACATCATCACCATGGACCAATGGTGGTTCAAAGGTGTTTAACAGCTGGAGCTTTGGCAAGTGGTTTTGAACTTCCAAAACGAACTCCAAACGAATTTCATTAAGGCCTGATTTTGTTTTATTTATTTTTTTGCAAAATGACATCACACCAGTTCGTTCGTAAATTTCGCTTGAAGTATATCGGTGACTTAATTCAGTTACTTGGATACTAGACTACGTTCTCAAAAGTAAGACTCATAAACAAAGACCATGACGTGGCAGTGGCATGATTCTTTTTGTGGTATTTTTTTAGTAACACGGTCAGTTACGTCATTGTTCAAGTCAGTTGGTTTTAACAGAACTCCACAGATCTCCATCTGAGGAAAGAGTGCCAACTCTCTAATTGGTGATCAAGGCACATTACGGCATCACGATCACTCTTAACGTTCTGCGCCACTGGAATCAAAGCTTGGAAAACAAACTGGAATCTTCTGCCTTTCTGGATTGAGAATGTTTTGATGCCAGGCATAATTCGGGTTTGGAACGGGAAACTTGGCACAGAACTTCGGAATCTGCATAATATTAAGGGCTCCAATATGTTGTGGTATTCCGTGCAGAACGTGTATTGTGCACAGAACCAGCTAAATAAAACACATTTGATGACTTACTTTGAGGGTATAAATGCTGCACCTTAAGGCTGAATAACTTTTGTAAAAATGTGTTCCACGTTTTTGATTGCAAATGCATTTTTTAACCTTTTTTATGCATATTGATATTTCAATCAGTAAGCAAACAGAGTAGGCTTTAATCTTTATGAATGCGAATACACATATATGGTCCAAAGAGGGTCTAGATATACGCTGCCTGATCTCTGACTACATAAAGTCTGGAATAATGTGTCCACAAGGAATTTAAAATATAAAACAGGATTTCCAAATCAATACTTCATGTGTCTTTAGATCACCGGTCTCCCTCTCCAGAAATGTAAAACCAAACACACAGGGTTTTTGTGTCTCTATCTCCACCATCTTGAACCGCAGAGACCTGGAGTGGGTGGAGCCGGTTAGGCCACGCCCCTCCGCGGATCAAAGAGGTGCTGGGCTGAATGGGAGAGATGCTATCGGAGCGCGCTCGGTATCACCACAAAGGAGGAGTGACAAGCTGTCAATCAGAGAGCGGACCAACACGTGGGTCTGCTTAAGATAAAGCTGATCCAGGTTGCAGATAGCAGAGCAGTTATGATTGCCGCTCTACAATCCTGCAGTGTGAGGTAACAAACACTGCTTCGCTGGAAGCCCAATTCAGTAGTTTAGCCAATTTTTTTTACATAATATCAAAATTGCACTGCAATGTGAATTAATGCACATCTTCCAGCCAATCAGAATCATGCATTCAGACAAACATTGTACAAATAAAAAATAATTTATCCTTGTTACAAATGAATTTTATTTTCTGGTTTTCTTCAAATAAGTCAAGAAGACCTTATTTGACTGACTTGAATGCCTAAGGGGCTATTTACACCTGGCCATTTCATGTGTTTTCTCAGATCGGATAGCTATCTGATTTATCAAAACGATTCCATTTACACCTGGTCACATAAATGTGTTTTTGCGAAACGGATTTAAATCCGATCTTCAATTCCCGCGCTATATGCAGATTTAATGGAGTGCACGTCACGAAAAGCAACAGATATGAGCTGCATTTTTTTGATCATCAGCTAAAATTTACAAATCAAAGACCGCAATAAGAGAGAGCAGTAACAGCCATGCAAGATCATTTCGTTTCTTTTATTTTAATGATGATGATTGTGTGTTAAGCATCTGCGACTTTCACTTTGATTTGCGATAGTTTGCACGTTGGATTAATGAATAGATGCTCTGCTTCTCATTTGCGGTGACGCGCGTGTTCCAGTAGCGTCGTCATATCTGGCTATAACATTATATATAGCCTATAACACGCTCTCACACGTTTATTTTTTAGCATTTTTGGGAGGAGTACAATTTACATATGTGGTTTCAACAACCAGATGCATTTACACTTGTCCAGTTTCGTCTGGAATGCGGCCCAGACCACCTCCTGAAGTGGTTTGAGCGATCGGATTCAAATCCGTCTTGAATGCGTTTCGGAGGGCATTTACACCTGGTCTTTTCACGATCGGATAGCTATCCGATCTGAGAAAACGCATGAAGTGGACAGGTGTAAACAGCCCCTAAATACCACTTGAATAGACACAGAAAGTCTTACATCAACAACAATGAATGGGATGCAGCCATTCCACACAATTCCACTGATTTTTGGCACATAGTCGGTGCAGAAAAAGCAATAAAACGCACAGATAATTTCTTATGAGTGTAATTACAACATGGACACTACAATGTAAAGTGTGATCAGGCAGTGGCATACTTTAAATAATGTGGTTAAATTCGCAATAAATGAAAATGGGACATCTCTCCATAGATTAAGGCCTGTTTCACACGGGCATCTGCAGCATGTGTGTGCTGTGTAATTCATTTCAGTGCACATATTAACAGGATACAGTATTCTGCACTCATAAGGCACCGCAGAAACAGGGGCTGAACTGCAAATGAGTTTCAGTGCTGAAAGCGATTTACAGTGAGTCACATGCTGAACTGAAGAATAAAAAATGCAATGTAAAAATGCAATACAAATCTCTTTACTGACACAATCTTTTGTAATACATGCTGTTCTGAAGCAACCCATCTGTCTATTACCATTTGTATGATGTATTTTGGATCCTAATTGTATCCAAATTAGATTTCATGGTTAGCAAAACTTCTGAATGGCCCACTCCTGATGTTAGAACTGTTACACGGGAGAAATAATATTAATATTTCAAACAATTTTCACTACATTTTCACAATTATTACATAGAATTGGCAAGTAACTCATTGAATTAAACATGATATTTGTATGTAGAAAGACTAAAATTGTATTTTCTTGTAGAACGTACTCCAAAAATCGTTGTTTTATTTACAATTTTGATTAGTGTATTAGTGTTGTAACCCAAATATAAATTATTTTTTCTTTATACAGCCACAGGCACAGGCTGCAATATTTTACTTGACAGAAACTATCCGTAGAAGTAGAAACTTTACGCCAATGCCCCCTATAGTGGCACTTATAACCAAGTAGAGAACGTAATGCGCATACTGTGCATTATATTGTGTTGTCTGATGGATTTATTTTTAAAATCAGGACTACGTGACGTACAAAATAGGCTTTGCATGATGTCAGCAAAAAGATTTCCCCACATAAGACACAGAGTTAAGAGATAAAAGTTAGCTCATTGGCACTTGGCACTGGCATGTTGTGTAGGAATTATTTAGAGAGTTTCGGAAAAGACGTAAAATATCAGGCTCACATAACCGTGAGATCCAGCTGTCACTAGCAGGAAGCAGAGAGAAGCCCAGGCACGTGAAACAAAGCTCTATTCTCATTACAGGCCTTTCTGGGCTAATGAAATAAGGGTTTTCTGGATGGAGAATGGCTCCCTTTGGAATAGGTAATGCGTCTGGCAATTGGGGCAGCCCCACAGAGAAACGTGAAATGGCAAAACATAACTTAATAAGACACTGCCTTCAGAGAGATGCCAATTGCTGTGTTCCTGTGTGTGTGTCCTGATTGTGCAACAATCCAGTTTCTAATTCGCTTTCTTGTCAATGCAATCTCTTGAGGGAATATTTGTTGGATCAAGAAGAAAAAAAAAAAAAAACTTTTGTAGATTAATTAGATAAACGAAGAGATTGGCGAGGGAAAATGTATGCTGCCCTTTGAATAATAAGGTTAATTAGCTCAGCTTCAGGGGGAATGCACATGTAAGATGTTCATTAAACATGAGACCGCTCTCCAAACGAGTCTGCCGAGGCTTTACAAATGATCCGTTATGGTGCTGATTTGATGGTGACAAGCTTCCCTTGTACACTTCCAAAATATGGATGTAATGCACAGTGTAAAAAACCAATGCAATCCACTTAGCATAGTTCTTCATTACGGGAAGAAAAACCCAGCGCCTTCCACATACTCCAAAGCAACTTCACGACTGCTTTTAGTTTCCATGTTGTCCTAAACAACCTTATACAACTCTATACAGGTGAAACTCAAAAAATTCGAATATCGTGCAAAAGTTCATTCATTTCAGTAATTCAACTTAAAATGTGGAACTTATATAGTATATAGACTCATTACATGCAAAGTGAGACATTTCAAGCCTTTATTTGTTATAATTTTGATGATTATGGTTGACAGCTTATGAAAACCCCAAATTCAAAATCTGTAAGCCATAATTATCAAAATTATAACAAATAAAGGCTTGAAATATCTCACTTTGCATGTAATTTTCTATATATTAGTTTCACCGTTTAAGTTGAATTACTGAAATAAATGAACTTTTGCACGATATTTGAATTTTTCGAGTTTCGCTTGTACATGATGACACGTTTTCTGCATGTGCATCTTGAAACCAGTCTTCACATCCCCATCTATCTCTCGAGATTCAGTGGTTTCCTCCTCTATTTCCGTGTGTATTTCTGCCATCAGGAAACGTCCTCACCCTGTAAAAGCTATTTATAACCATTGCGTCCGTTGCATTTGTCTTGCATGGTCTGACGCTAATTTGCAACTTTCATTGACAACGTCGGTGTCGGTTTACAGGTCAGGATGTTGACAAACAAGAAAATGTCCTTCGCAGATGTGCTTGGGTACATCAAGAGGAATCCATCATGTATGTAACAAGTAGGGTATTGGGTTAGAGCTTGTCTTAGCCTGAAGGACCTCTGTAGAAGACATTAGAAGAGGGATCCAACAAGACAGGGTTCAGCCCCGGACCCTGGGTCAAGGGATTTGAGCATCTGTCAGGTCTGTAAAACAGGGATTAGCTCAGGACAAAAAGAGCCTGTGCTTTCATAAGCAGATGGTATTGAGGAGGACCGTTCCTGGCTGAAGTTCTGCCGCTTCTTCCAACTGTCTGACGGACTATTGTCTTATAATAGGAGTCTCCAATACGCGGAGACATATGAAATACATCATGGCTCCTTCCCTTTACGATATTGTAGTAGTAGTCAAATCTTTATTTGTCCTTTTACAGGGCAATTTAAGCAGCTTCAACCTCACAAACATACACATTTTTATAAAACAGAAAACATCACAAACCCCTGGCATTTACAATAATTCTTCATATAGCTACTATTAAAATTCACGGTACCTTTGTTTCAAATAAGTATTTACACTCATTACCGCATTTGAAACAAAACCTGAGGGAAGCATGTGTGTCAAAATGTGAGCTGCATCATCCAAGATAGTCCAAGACTTCCTCAGAACATTCCTCTCACACGGAGCAGACAAACCCAGCTGTACAGAGCCTGTAATCTTTGACCTTAAATGAATAATGCTCTGAAGCTGGGATCTACTTTTAACATTTAAGCCATAAAACCAACAGATCATAGCAAAGGTCAAAACAGTTTCAATAAAAGATCTATAAAACATGATCAATATAGATTTATCCACTTCAAAGGACTTAAGCTTCCTCAATAAATATAACCGTTTTGCTGTTTTTGATATAATAAAATGTGTTTTCCAGCCACCTAAGCTTATCATCAATTAATGTACCCAAATACTTGTATGAACTGACCTTCTCAACTTCTTTACCCGCAATAACTACTTTAGATGGAGTTTCAACAGAATATTAAAATTCTATCGTCATATCCTTAGTTTTGGAGACGTTAATTTGTAAATGAGACTCTCTCACACCAATCCTAAAAAAATATTTAAAATGGGCCCATGCTCTGTGTCACCTTGCTTTAACAGACTTAGCACCACTGTATCATCGGCATATTTAATAATATGCCTGTCTGGATATTTCTGCACCTATCTGCATATAAAATAAATAATAAAGGTGAAAGAATACAGCCTTGGGGACAGCCCACTGAAGAATACAGTTCCCGGGAATGTTCTCCATTTACCCGTACTATTTGAGATCTTCTGGTCAGAAAATCTAAAATCAAGGCCACCAAACCTGAGAGCAATATTTAGCTCCACACAACAGTATACAGGGGTGTTCGTACAAACCCCCCCCCCCAAAAAAACAGGTGTTTTAAAGAAGACACGCCTCAAAAAGACCTTACTTTGCTTTATAGTTGCTTTTGAACGCAAGAACACGCCATGGGGTGCGTTTCACCTACGACACAACTCGTAGTACGATGCATTGTTGAAATCAACTAGCTAGGTGTCACCTTGTCACTCTCGTGGTGTTCCCGGACAAAAATGGCCGGACTACAAAAAATAGCTTATAAATCTCTCATTATACTATCTTTTCTTTTTGTCAACTTGTTCTCTTTCAGTTAGGACTGGTTTTATATTTCTATTTGCATCTGATTAATCGTAGGCCTCATTTATTTGATAGTAGGCATCTAATTTTTTGAGTAAAAAAAAACATTTTCGAATAATTTTGGAAAAATAAAATAAAATCTGAAGAAAATTGGCACTGTTGATCACACTAGTCTACTTTAATTTTTCATCAGGAATTTTGTTTTGAAAAACTTTTATTTTGTACAATACGGCACAGAGTTACACTTGTGGTGTTCCACTGGGCCATTGAGGGCCATTGTTTCAATTCTCCCATTCACTTTCAATGGCCCATTGAAACAATGGCCCTTAATGGCCCAGTGGAACACCACAAGTGTAACTCTGTACCATTTTGTACAAAAAAGTTTTTCAAAACAAAATTCCTGGTGAAAAATTAAAGTAGACTAGTGTGATCAACAGTGCCAATTTTCTTCATATTTTATTTAATATTTCCAAAATTATTCAAAAATAATGTTTTTTTTACTCAAAAAATGAGATGCCTACTCTCAAATAAATGAGGCCTACGATTAATCAGATGCAAATTGAAATATAAAACCAGTCCTAATTGAAAGAGAACAAGTTGACAAAAAGATTGAATCTAAGATTCGGTGAAAATATGGTATAATGAGTGATTTATAAGCTATTTATTATAGGCCGGCCATTTTTGACCGAGAACAACACAGGTGTTATAGGGTTTTGAACACCACATGAGGGTTAACAGACTTAGCACCACTGTATCATCTGTCTGGATATTTCTGCACCTATCTGCATATAAAATAAAGAATAAAAGGTGAAAGAATACAGCCTTGGGGACAGCCCACTGAAGAATACAGTTCCCGGGAATGTTCTCCATTTACCCGTACTATTTGAGATCTTCTGGTCAGAAAATCTAAAATCCAGGCCACCAAACCTGAGCGCAATATTTAGCTCCACACAACAGTATACAGGGGTGTTCGTAAAAAAAAAAAATTGTGTTTTAAAGAAGACACGCCTCAAAAACACCTTACTTTGCTTTAGGGGTGAGTTTCATCTACAACGACAACTCGTAGTACGATGCATTGTTGAAATCAACTAGCTAGTCACGACTGTTTCCTGAAACCATATTGTCGCAAATTGGTCGTTCAACCACGTTGGTTGATGATGTCACGAACTTGGTGGAGTAATAACTTCTTTTAATTAATCGTTTGAGATCGAATTAAAACTAGACTTTAAATAAATTAAATAAACAGCTATAAATTACGGACATGGCATCTGAGGACTGTTTCTCATTTTGCTCAGTTATTTTGCTTTATTTCCAGATTCAATCATAGGCTCGTTCTTGCATAGTAAAGTACGATCGCACATGCGCACTCTTCAAAAACTACGCTTTAAATCTTTTTGACAAACTAAAAAGACGTAAACGACATTTGTATGTTTTCTAAATAAAATATACAGATTGTACTGAATGTCAGCTTGCTTATTTAGCTCAAGATAAGGACTTAAGTCCACATGTCATGCAAACAAGAAACTCTGGTTTTAACCACAGCTCGAGAGTGTCGTTTCAAACACACAACTTTGCGAAGCTGTTTGCGAATGTTCATTCGAACTATGTTTTCGGGGGAAACACCGACTCGTTGAACTGCTGATAACAACAGAACTTGCAACCATAGTTGGCTAACGATGCTTTTGGGAAACGCGCCCCTGTGTGAATGGTCCCTAAGAGTGTGTGTTGTCTTGATAGTTGTTGGATTTAGTACTAAAAGTAAAAGTCTTCTAGTAGAAATAGGAGCCACACCGATATTAAAATTCTAGGCGATAACGATGAGCTGCTAATTATTTTAATGTTAAGGCTGATGACAGACAAATGGCTAATATTAAAATTCTTAACTATTTTGCCAAAAACTAAAATAAATTGCTTTAAATGCTACAAGTGAACGACATCCCAACATGTAAAATGTAAAGTATAAAAAAGAAATTCATTTTGAGATTTGATAAAGATTATATTTAACATTGAGCACTAGATGACGGCAAAGTGAGTCTACTCACATAAATATATATAAACTCTCTAGTACTATTGGTCAATAACTAATACAGTAGTACAGATGTTGAATATATATAATTACACAGGGAAATATTAAGAGATATATTCCACCCAAACATGAAAATCCTGAACTCAATATACTCCAGCTCATGTCGTTCATAAACTGTATGACTTGTATATTTTTTGACCATGCATTGGAAGTTAAGGAGCTCCGATTTTGTTTGTTTCCCAACATTCTTCAAAATATCTTGTTCTGCTGAAATGAATCCAGGTTTGGACTGACATGGCCTCTTTTGCCTTGGGTCGATAAGTATCCACATAGTAACAGGTTAAAAGAAAACGACTCATAACACTGTAGTGTAGTGGTGGCATATGCAAACTTAACTCGCTTCAAAACATAACTTCTTCCAAAACTGTGAAAATCTACTCGTTATTTTGATTTATCTAGTGGATCACTATCTGAGACCCTAGTGTGCGGAAAGGGGGCTAACTGATTTAGCATGTGTTGTAATGCGACACCGTCTTTGTGTGACCCGAATGTCTCTGCTCTCTTTCCAGATCCCCGGCGGTCCCCTGTGGCCCCAGACACCCCCGTCTGCTAATCGATCCGTTTGGCACCCCCCTCGTGTGAGAGTGTGTGTGTGTGTGTGTGAGTGTCTGGTGAACAGATGGTTGTCCCTGTCACATGCCGAGCATTGTGCTGGTGTTATGGGGAGATCTTTGTAGCTCAGGGCCTTCAGTATGAAAGACATTAGGCCTGTCCATCACACACTCCATCCTGGCTTCCTTTTTTCATTCCAACATCCAGAACAGACTCACCCATGCAAGTTAACACATTCACACACACACACACACACACACACACAGTAAATGTAAGCTTGAATGCCGCCGGGTACGGACCAGCAGACTGGAATGGTGCTGTAATACAATATTGATCGGTTCTGACCGATAAGTGATTGACTTTGATCAGTCACAGACACACCCAATCACTTCATACTTGACCTGGTGATTACTGACAGACCTTCACAACTAATGCTGCTGCCGCCACACATGCTTAAACGTTACCATGTACAACTGAGTTCAGTACACGTGTGCAGACTTACACACACTGCCGCCCAGAATGGTTGACTAGTCAGTGAAGAGTGACTTTTTTTTAGTGAGGTGCTTTAAATGAAATTAAGTGTTTTGATTTATTGGCGAATGTTTTCATGTGCTGACAGTCTAAAGGAATGTTCACAACACGAATGTACGGCGCAAAAAAATTAACCAGTTTGGACAAGCAATTTGTCTTTTTGGCCCAATATGGGAAAAAATGGCAGCCATTGGGAATTAAGATGCAAAGTCACTCTCTGAAAGTATTATGGAACAATTTGTTGTGATGTATATCGAAAAACACCAAACAACTCAAATTACACTGGCCCTGTCCCAATTGGCCATTGCGTGCACATGTCCGTTAAAGGATTAGTTCACTTCAGAATTAAAATGTCCTGATAATTTACTCACCCCTATGTCATTCACAATGTTCATGTCTTTCTTTCTTCAGTCGAAAAGAAATGAAGGTTTTTGAGGAAAACATTCCCAGATTTTTCTCCATATAGTGACTTCAACGGGTATCAACAGGTTGAAGGTCCAAATTGTAGTTTCAATGCAGCTTCAAAGGCTCTACACGATCCCAGACGAGGAATAAGGGTCTTATCAAGCCAAACCATCGGTCATTTTCAAAAAACAAACAAACATTTCTATAGTTTTTAACCACAAATGCTCGTCTTGCACTCGCTGTGATACGCCACACATTACGTGATCACGTTGAAAGGTCACGCATGACGTACAGAAGTACTGACCTAGTGTTTACAAAAGCGAACATGCAAAGACCAAGTCAAATGCCCTTTACAAAAAAAATATTAAAACAACGATGTCGGACGATTTTGGAGTTGAAGGAGAAAATGTTTTTCGCTCTTCCCTACATCTTCCGGCTACGTAAGGTTACCGCCTGGCCTTTCCAACGTGATTATGTAATGCGTGAGGTCGTTGACCTGCAAGATGAGCATTTGTGGTTAAAAAGAATATATCTTTTTAGAAAATGACCGATGGTTTGGCTTGATTGGAGCCTTATTCCTCAGCTGGGATCGTGTAGAGCCTTTGAAACTGCAATTTGGACCTTCAACCCGTTGTTACCCGTTGAAGTCCACTATATGGAGAAAATCCTGGAATGTTTTCCTCAAAATCCTTAAATTTCTTTCCGACTGAAGAAAGAAAGACATGACCATCTTGGATGACATGGGGGTGAGTAAATGATCAGGACATTTTAATTCTGAAGTGAACTACTCCTCAAGTCCACAAGACTCGAGATTGCCCCCCTTCACGGCCGATATGACCCTTAATTCACACTTTTCCTGAGCACGCACTGAAGAGAGCTCCGCATCGGACTTCTACCCAACAGTCAAAGCAACATTACGTCACGGAAGTGTGGAGGCTTAGGGTCCCGTTTGGGTCAGGGCCAGTGACAAGAGTGCCTGTTCTGGATTCCTCTTCTGCTATTCGCTGTCGCTTGGCAAAATAGTCTATTTGTGAGCACCACCAAGTCGTAGTTTCATGTAACAGCAGGTCAGTGATCAAAAGCATCAATCGTAATGGTTGACCTGCTTGTTTTGCAGTACGATGTAAAAAAAATCTGTCACACTGAAGCCATGTTTGGGTTGGTCTGCAACATGTCATTAAACATGTTTATCGCACCATATTTTCACACATTCGTCTTGGTGGGAACTGGTCTTAACAGGTACAGTTGCAATTGTAACTATCTAGAAACCCTCTCAAAAAGTTGCGTATCTAAATCATTAAATCAGTTAAACTGAATTCATTGGTCGAATTCACCACTTTTCAGCATCTCTTGATCATTGAGTTTTTAAGGTGGTTTCATAAATCCTGGGTTCTGTTCCCTTCAGCTGAGAGTGTCCTATGTGAACGGCTCCTAACAACACTTCTGGTATGGTCTATGGTGCACATGAACCTAAATCAGCCTAATTACACATTAAGAAGTTTGATTAATCCTTCTGATGAATTTCTTCTATTGAGTCCACGTCAGTGTATCAATTCAGTAATTCAATAATGTCATTAGACTGCTTATACTTGCTATACCACCAAGAAGGCAAAAAATATATAATTTTTTTTTTTATCTGTATATTTCACAATGTCTTGGTTATCATGGTTGTCATGGTTATCCTCATATTTTAGCTTACAATAAGCCTTATTGTACTGCAACGAAATTGAAAAGCATGTCTAACCAGTGTAATCCTATGAGAAGAAAATATTTAAATTATTAAATAAATCAAATAAATCTCACTTTACGTTTGTGGTGGGTTTCGAGATTGACCATTATTTTTCCTCGCATGAAAAACTTTGGGAGTCCCTAATTTAAACAACCCTCCAACTAATCAACGTTGAAAAAGCTTAGCTTTGCATAGTCCAACTCCCAAAGCTGTCATCAAACCAATCAACAGTGGCAGCTACAGTAACTGAGGAAAAATATTTCCCAAACACATCTTGAATCTGAATTCATTCAAGTGGAAAAAGCTGTTCTGTTGTTTGGATCCAGTAGTAGGCAGTTCAGTAGAGATGTTTATATCACACACATACTTAGTTTTAGTAGACAGGATGGGTTTCACTTTCCAGATGTGGATGGACAGTGTGTGTGTGTGATTGTCTAAGTGAGCACTCTTAGACTACTGTGAGGACACAGACTCCTGCAGTGAGAACATCCCAAAGAATTACCCATCACTACACACACACACACACACACACACACACACGCGTGCCTCGGCTTCCTTTAGATGCATGTGCAGAACTTCCTACAGCTGTTCCATAACATTTCATTCTGCTATCCTTCCACATCTGAGCACCATAAACATGTCACTCCAGCCCGGAGATAATACGGCTTCATCTCCTCAAGGCTTAATTGTTGTGTGAAATCACTTATCGGATGGAAATCAAGTAAAACCCCTGTCTTAAATCAAGCGAAAAACCTTTTGGCTTTGGATCGATATAAAGTCTGGATAGCTTATTCGGGATAAGAACCGCCCACTGCAGTATAAACTACACATTTCATTTTATATTTATTTTATTTAGTGTCTTTTAGTTTGTCAGGAGAACAAAAAGATGTATAAGAAATGTATAAATGTGAACCCTGGAGTATGATATAAGAGGGAAGCCGTGATTGAATCAGATATGTAAAAAAAAATAAAAAACGCAAAACAACTGAGAACAAAAAAACAGGAGTAGTCCACAGGTTCCATGTTCGTTATTTAAAGAAATAATCTGATATTAACTCACAAACCAGTTAATTGGCAGAAGTAATTACTTTACCACCTGCATGATGCCATTAACGACAGTTCTACTGTTGAACCAATGTGGTTTGAACGACGGATCTGCGAAAAATGTAACCAGCTACTCACGACTGATAACCTAATTTACATACAGTATATAACCTAATTTCTCCAACAATGCATCCCACTATGGAAGTTAAGCAGATAGTAGTTGTTGTTGTACATGACACTCATCCCAGTTTGTTTTGTTTTTAACTCTTTCCCCGCCAGCATATTTATATATATATATATATATATATATATATATATATATATATTTATTTATATATATATATATATATATATATATATATATATATATATATATATATATATATATATATATATATATATATATATATATATATATATATATATATATATATATATATATATATATATATATATATATATATATATATATACACATATACATATACAGTGCAATGCATAAGTGAATACACCCATGCTAAAGTTGACTAAAAAGAGGAATAAAAAAATCATATTTTGGAAATTGAACTTAATGCCTTAATTTAAAAAATTTGGAAAAATCCAACCTTTAAGGACACCAATTTTCTTTGTGAATGAATAATGTATTGTAAATAAATAAATGTTCTTCCTTAAAATACAGGGTGCATAAGTGAGTACACCCCTATGTTAAATTCCCATAGAGGCAGGCAGATTTTTTTATTTTTTTTTAGGATACTATGCATCCTGATAAAGTTCCCTTGGCCTTTGGAATTAAAATAGCCCCACATCATCACATAGCATTCACCATACCTTGAGATTGGCATGGTTTTATTTCAGTTAGCCTAATAGCTAGTTTGATTTGCATTGAGAGATGATCTTATGGAAAGTGCTCCATGCCAATCTCTAGGTATGGTGAAGGCTATGTGATGATGTGGGGCTATTTTAATTCCAAAGGCCAAGGGAACTTTATCAGGATGCATAGTATCCTAAAAAAAAAAAAAAAATCTGCCTGCCTCTATGGGAATTTAACATAGGGGTGTCCAGACTTATGCACCATGTATTTTAAGGAAGAACATTTATTTATTTACGATACATTATTCATTCACAAAGAAAATTGGTGTCCTTAAAGGTTGGATTTTTCCTAATTTTTTAAATTAAGGCATTAAGTTCAATTTCCAAAATATGATTTTTTATTCCTCTTTTTAGTCAACTTTAGCAAGGGTGTATTCACTTATGCATAGCACTGTATATATATATTAAAAGAACAGAGCCTCTGCTTTTTAACAAAAAATGCATTCTTTTTTATCAACACTTGGATGTGGGTGTGAGTTTCATTAAAAAAAAAGGAAACATTTTGAGCACATTTTGAAGACTACATCCAGATTGGATTCAGAACGATGCTAAAAACACAGATGGAGTCCATCAACACCCCTAAAGCTTCACAGTCCTGTAGCTCGTCCTGGGTTGACATTTCATTCCGTAACATTAGGCAGTTTTGATTTATATGCTGTTTAATGTTGATGATCGCGATGATGCTTACATATGTTATCGCTTGTTACTGCTGCTTCTTCGCCTGTGTTTTGATCAGGAGATTCAGTACTCTTTCAGAAGATGTGTAATAGCGCCCCCTACCGTATAACAGTGAAACACACAAAGACAGAAATATTTGTCAATGGCGGGGAAACGTTGTCTCATAAATGACAGAAATTTCCGTCAATGGCGGGGAAAGAGTTGAGTGTTATTTAGGGGTGTGTATATCGTAAACAGTTAATATCACAATAACACATGTTGCAAAACAAATCAATAAAGTACAGCATGCAGTCTCAGACAGCACAACATTGAAGAAATGTTCAGAAACAGTGTATAAACAGTCAGAATTTCCACCCATCCAGAAGAAATAAGCACTGACTACTTTATGGACACACAATATGTCTGACAACCTGAAAGAAGAATTTTGTGTGACTAAAGCCATAGCAACATAGAAAGATTTCACGCAATGAACCTCGCAAACCCTGACAAATCCAGGGATCCGTTCACTCTGAGAAACGCTCGTTCTAAGACCAGTATCCTGTAAACATATCTTTATTTTCCAGTGGGCTGATTAAAAGCTGTGCACGGTGCACCCCGATCCCCGGAAATCATGGAAAGCCAACCCATTAAATTGGAATCAGACGGGATTTTGAGAAAGCTATTGTCATTATTGTGTGCAACATCCATCAAGCGTTCAGTGAGCGGTCCATGGGCGTCTGAGGCTCAGACTAGTGGAACGCCACACTCCTGCTGTTTTACATGGATTGTAATACCTTATTTGTGCAGTACAGAAGGGCATGATACAGATTTTTGGTAGAAAAGAAATGTGGATAAGGAATATTGCTAGTATACTAGTCAAGTTGGCCTGTACAGTTACTCTGCTGTAGGTTCATGTCCACCAGACACTGATCATTTCTTCTGTGCATTACAAGTATATTGTTCATAGTCCGACAGAACTTGCCTAGAGATGGGGACCATGATAGTGAGAGTATAGTGATACAATTTGCTGTCTAAGGGAATCCATGAAAAGCTTACAAGATTGTACCTATAGAATTTTCAAAGTTAATGTGTTAACGTTACATCTTTATAATAAAATAAAAAATGTGAAAAAAATTTGAGCAGGTGTATTGAAACTTTTGCTTTTCACTGTGTATTATAATAAAGCAGAGCAAGTGAAATTTTTGAATCGGGTCAAACAGTCAAACCTAGAATTATGAAGATAGATGTGTGTGTATGTATTTGGCATGCAGACTGTCGACGTCACGTAAAGGGGAAAACATATGTTTAACAGTTGTGGCTGTTACAGTTCAACCCTGAGAATTAACTTTCTAAAATCACAAGATGAGACCAATTCGAACAGAAACCCCTCCCGTCAAACCCAAAGTCCTGTCATACTGATGGTACTTTTTTCCAAGGTTGGCAGGTCTGCGCTAGTGCTAAGCCGGTCGGCAAGATAGCTAAGGCGCACATAGCCTTAGGTCACTAGTGGTAAGCTCGTCGGCAAGGTAGCCAAGGCACACATAGCCTTAGATCACTAGTGGTAAGATCGTCGGCAAGGTAGCCAAGGCACACATAGCCTTAGATCACTAGTGGTAAGATCGTCGGCAAGATAGCTAAGGCGCACATAGCCTTAGGTCACTAGTGGTAAGCTCGTCGGCAAGGTAGCCAAGGCACACATAGCCTTAGATCACTAGTGGTAAGATCGTCGGCAAGGTAGCCAAGGCACACATAGCCTTAGATCACTAGTGGTAAGATCGTCGGCAAGATAGCTAAGGCGCACATAGCCTTAGGTCACTAGTGGTAAGCTCGTCGGCAAGGTAGCCAAGGCACACATAGCCTTAGGTCACTAATGTTAACGCAATCGATTTTGCCAAAACTGCACGTTACTCGGAAAGGAACATTGTTCTGGTAAGTACGTGAGTTGGGCTTTGGCTCAGAAAGGAAAAATATGATGCTGTAAGGTGTAGGTATCATTTTATCAGAGCAAATTACAGTAACAATGCCAAAAACACTTCCGTTTTAAAAGAAAAGACAAAACGTAAAAATAAACAAATACCTGTTCATAACATAAAAGAGACAAATATCTGTGTAACAACGTCTTTTGAGCAGGGAACTGTCTTCCACTTTTGCTCAGCCTCTGACTTATTGAAAGCTGTATAAAAAGATATAAATATTAAATGATAAACAAAGTAAATAAAAATATGAAATGAAGAAATGAATAAACAGAAACAAGTTTAGGTGGAAGTGCTAAAAGTACTTAAAATAAACTGGAAAATGGGAATAAATAAAAACTAAAACAAAAAATTAAAACTAAATAGTAATATACAAAACCAAAAACTCTAACTAAAACTTAGAACTAAACTAAATTAAATTTGAAAAAATGAATGCTGAAAATATAACTAATTCAAAATATCAATCAAAAACTAGGCTATAATAGTATAAAATTATATTAAAATAACAGTGTTTGATTACACTATTTTAATGTGACATTTACATTGTTTAGGGTTAGTTTGGTTTAGGGTTAGCTACTTGTAATTATGCATCATTTACTGTTATTAGTATAGTAAGTCCATGTAGTAATGTATAACTACGTCACCTTAAAATAAAGTGTTTTGTACTAGATCTTCAACCATTGTAAATCTACCAGATTAGATAATATTACAACTAAATCTGCATTGAGTTTGTCTAGTGAAAAACCATCAAAATATGGCACGCTCCATTCAAGACAAACAACATTAACCACACAGCGGCAGCCAGAAAGTAGGTGGAAAACCAAACCAAACAGGATGCAAGACAGACGTAGGACTTTTCTAGTTAATGTCAGAGAAGCGTGTTCAGCTCATGGCTAATGTATCGTGTCACTTTCACCAACGACCATCAATAGCATGAGCACTGACCTCATGGCTGAACTACTTTCACTGATGAGGGCACTAGACTAATGTGGCTTGATCTGTCCTGAGGGCAAACGCATAGGCTTTTCCACACATGCACACCTTGTACACTGTGGCTGTACAATGAGTCTTTTCAGTTTCACGTAAATGAGATGTAAAACCGGGGCAACTTTAGCTTCTCCCAGACCTTGACACCTCACATGATGTCATTCAGCCCTTCACATTCCATAAGTGTTTCCTTCAGGTCCTCCTGCATTCCTCCTGCCAACGGCACCACGCTAACCCAGCGGGGTGTGCAAACTAAGACACGCATACATGCAGACAGAACATCCATTCACGCCGGGGACCTTGGATCTGTTTGGATGGTGTTTTTAGCTCGACCTTTAAAGAGAAACACCCATTCCATCTTAAAACAGACCCGTCTCCATCGACTTTGAACTTCTGTTCTGTATTTGGCAATCTTTAAGGCCGTGACGCACCAAGCCGATGGCCGGCCCAGCATTAAGCGTCTGTAGGCCTAGTTTCTGTGGTGGGTTTGGCACCGGTGGCACTTGTCGGATTACTATCGGCAGCTTATCGTCCGATTGAGTAAGCTGAAGTGCCGACGGTGAGAGAGATCACTCTGGGGTGCGTTTCCCGAAAGCATCGTTAGCCAACTATGGTCGCAAGTTCTGTTGTTATCAGCAGTTCAACGAGTCGGTGTTTCCGAAAACATAGTTCTAACGAACATTCGCATCATGCGGATTATTATTTTACAGAGCAATGGTAAATGTGACCATGCCTTCAGTCCAAACCTGTATGATGCTATTTTATTTCTCTAGAATGCAGAATTGAATATCATTTTACAACTTTGATGGAGGGGAAGATTAAGTAGTGAACAAATTATAGACTATTGTTCACAAAAAAAAACTATTACATGTCTTCAGAAGACTTGGAATATAGTGCACAAGTCATATGGACTTCTTCTATGGTACATTTATGGTGCTTATACATTAAATCATTCATTCAGCTGTTCAGCGGTATACAGTTGTGACGTTATGAAATGGAAATTAGGTGAGGTTATGTTTTTAAAGGTAGTTTTTGTACACCGCTCTGGCTAACAAGCGGAATCCCATGTGGCGCCTGAGGATGACATCATCAACACGTTGAGCTCAGTATAACTCACGCCAGTCTGACATTTGGAGAATAACGCAACCCCCCCCCCCCCCCCCGGGTCAAATCCAAATCCCCGCATTACCAAATAAACAGCCTTGATCACACGTATAGTGCATTCAGCTTTGTCTGCAAAGGCTGCGTTGTCACCACAGAAATGAAAAGGAGTTAAAATCACAGCTTTGTGGATGTTAATGTGCGGGTGGAATGAAAGTTTTGTGTTTAGCTGAGCTTAAATGCGGATCTGAGAAACAGATGCTTGGGTTTATGATTAGGTTTAGATGTTTTAATTAGGTATGATTTCATTTATAGGAAGTACTGGTTTGAGTTTAACTTTGGCAAAAGATTTTGAATCAAGCTTCTAATCAAGCAGGTTAACCAAACAAACAATCATGAGATTAACCCTTTGAACCAGCAGAGAGACTGTCAGCGCTGGGTTTTAACCCCGTCGGGCAGAGGTGAGCTGGGGGAAGGACAGAGGAAGGCACAATCGCTTGCCCTGCTAAATCCATTGCTGATTGCTCCAGTGGTTTTGAACTTTCGACACATATAAGCTCATGGAGACCTAAACCACACAAGATTCACCTTACCAAACTGAAGTTCTGGTTTAATGTGTGTGGTTATTAGCAAAATATTGGGTGATGTGTTGAATAATCATGATGTAATCACAATGAAGTTGCCTGCAATATAAAAACTAAATCATCTTCATGTTTTCATTTGCAAATATGAGAGGGTTCATAGAGTTGTTATAATAACATCTCTGACACATCAGTAGCAAAAGCGGCCCAAGAGATGAAACAGTGACAGTTAGTATCGCTGAAACGGTTTCAATGACTCTATTCAAAATTCTGATCACATTTAATACTTTTTTAGATATTAAAATGTTGTTGTAAATATATTTTGTATAGTAACATATAGTAATACATACATACATACATACATACATACATACATACAGAAACTAGCGATATATTGAGGTATTCAAGTCAAATTTGACGAGCATCTTACCCTTGTGAAAATAACTACACTTCAGCATATTTTTTAAAAAGTACTTATTATGAAACTTATACACTTTAAAAGAAAATATAAGTGCAAAAATAATGTAATGATTTCATACACTTAATTGCATGATATTTACAATTAAATTTATATTAAGTGCAAATAGCTGAACTGAAAAGTGTTTTTGACCCACATAAGTGGGACTTTAGTACATCTTTATTTGTAATGTCATACTTACATCTATTGTCTTTGAAATATGGTTAAAGTGTACTGCTGAATAAACTGACAAGCATTTATGGTAAACTAAAGTAAACAAACGTGTAGTTACACATTTGTAATGTTGAAGGTACAATTTAGCACATTTAAAATTCATTACTTTAAATCTAATATCAAGTAAAATTATAATCAAGCACTTCACATGTGCTTTAGTAATTTAGTAAACACATCAAAATAAGTGCATTTCTTTAAAGCACAACAAAACAAAGCATGATTTAAAATTAATGAAAGATTACTCTAAGCACACTTAAGTGACCATTTTTTCATTAAAATATCTGCAAGTTTAGTTTTTTTTTAAACATATATACTTTAAAGATTTGAAGTACACTACAAGTGCACATTTAATACATTTAAGTGCACTTATTTTTCGCAAGGGAAGTAATGATCTAAGTAGTGCTCTTGAAGTAATGCATTCAAGAATTTTGGAGATTTTATGCTCAGTGACATTGCCATTACACTGGCGTCAAGACCAGGTACAAAGATGCTAAACTGATGTTTATGAGCATGTCTTTTTAAAAGAAGAAGAGCCTATAATACAAGTCCAGTTGAAAGAAAGGAAAGTGGGATTTACAGGCAGCAGAGGTCAGGGGTCACAATGCTGGATGCCTACAAAGAGCGTTCTTTTCTTTCAGGCGCATCACTATGTCTACTGCAGTCCAACACACACATACACTGTTTTTACTCCACTGGGCATGTTTTGGCCTTGTGTGTATGTGTATAAATGTGTGGGGAAAGGGTCAGAAAACAAGTGTGTGTGTGTGTGTGTGTGTGTGTGTGTGTGTTGTAGTCTGTTGTTATGGCAGCACACTGGAATGCTGAGCTCTCCACTATAAAGGCTCTTTAATGAACATGCTGTCTGTCACCATGTCCATGCTGAGACGTTCACACAGAGAAAGACAGAGAGCGAGATGCCAAAATGCAATCTATGTGCTGTTGTTGGTGGCATACTATATACGTTTCTTTATCATTTCTTTTTAATTCTAAGGGCCAAATTTACTAAACAGTGCAAATTAGCGTGAGAGTGCAATCCCATAAAAGCGCAGATGAGGGTGGAAAGTTCTGCGAGTGATCTACTGACGCGCACAAATGAAAGAACACAGACGAGATCAGATCATTTCCATAATGACCAACACAATCTACCAAGAGCAGTGCAAATTAGCATCTGGTTTAAGACATGCTTTTTTTGGGCAGTAAAAAAAAAAAATGGTGCAAATACCAGTAAATTGACCAGCGCAAACCTTAGTAGATTGTGTTGCGATTAATTTAACCCTCATGTGGTGTTCAAAACCCATAACACTTGTGGTGTTCCCGGTCAAAAATGACAGGCCCATAAAAAAAAGCTTATAAATCACTCATTATACCATATTTTCACCCAATCTTGGATTCAATCTTTTTGTCAACTTGTTCTCTTTCAATTAGGACTGGTTTTATATTTCTGTTTGCATCTGATTAATCATGGGCCTCATTTATCTGAGAGTAGGCATCTCATTTTTTGAGTAAAAAACAAATAATTTATGAGTAAATTTGGAAACATGAAAGAAAAAAAATGAAAAAAAATGGCTACTGTTGATCACACTAGTCTACTCTAATATTTCACCAGGAATTTTGTTTTGAAACTTTTGTTTTGTAAAAAATATGGCACATAGTCACACTTCTGGTGTTCCCGGTCAAAAATGACCGGCCTATAAAAAATAGCTTATAAATCACGCATTATACCATATTTTCACCCAATCTTGGATTCAATCTTTTTGTCCACTTGTTCTCTTTCAATTAGGACTGGTTTTATATTTATATTTGCATCTGATTATTCATAGGCCTCATTTATTTGATAGTAGGCATTTTTCTCAATATTGCCAAAATTATTAACAAATAATGCTTTTTTCACTCAAAAACTGAGGTGCATAAGCTCGGATAAATGACCCCTACAATTAAACTGTTTGAAAATTGAATACAAAACCAGTCCTAATTGAAAGAAAACAAGTTGATAAAAAGATTGAATCCAATTTTTGGGGATAATATAGCATAACGAGGGATTTATAAGCTATTTTGTGTAGGCCTGTCATTTTTGACCGGGAACACCATAAGTGTAACAAGGTGAAAAAAACAACACAAAAAAAGTAAAAAAAAAAAAAAAAAAAAAAATTGGACAAGTTGTTATAGTCTCTGTGAACAAAGTCACTAAGTTTCAGTTCAATGCGATAACATTAACTAGTATTTTCAGGAAAAAGAAAATCTTCTCCAGTCAAAAATGACATGAACACCACATGAGGGTTAAAGGGGACCAATTATGCCTATTTTTACAAGATGTAAAATAAGTCTCTGACGTCTGATTTGAAGTTTTAGTTCAAAATTCCCCACAAATAATTGTATTAGCATGTTAAAATTGCTTCTTTTGGGGGGTGAGCAAAAACACGCTGCTGGAAGACCGTTTCTGGTCCCATTGACTTCCATAGTAGGACTTCTTCCTACTTCCATAGTAGGAAAAAATATATACTATGGAAGTCAATGAGACCAGAAACTGTCTGGTTACTGATATTCTTCTAAATATCTTCCTTTCTGTTCAGCAGAAGAAAGAAATTCATAAAGGATTGAAACAACATGAGGGTGAGTATATGATGACAGAATTTTCATTTTAAAGTGGAGTATCCCTTTAAATGTAAATGAGCTGGTGCTCCCGGCCCCCTTTCAAGAAGAGGGCGGAGCTTCAAGAGCTCATGCTCCGGCATACCAGCAACAACAAAACAGGACAATCTCTCACACTGAGAATCTCAGAAACTGTCAGTAATTTATGAATTTATGTAATTTATGTGGAGTTAACTATCTTGGTGCTTGGTGTCCAGGTGCTTGTGTGGGAACTGTTGTAAAAAGCCTACAGAGCCAGAGAATATATGCTGCATGGAGATAGAACAGGTATAGTTTAGTTTAATTACGGTTTTAACTTGTCATAAGTCACATTGATATGCTTTTATGACTGCATTTGTGTTACATACTGTATTGTAATAAAGGTGAAAATATGGATATGACTGCTTGAGAAGACTCCCAAATGTATGATTGACCGTCCTGGGCTGGAGCCTGTTTGTTTAAACGTGTATTTTTGAAGCACTCTTGCTTATAATAATTGGCGCAAACGTATAAGACTTTAGCGATTTTGTTCAGGACATTTCCTTCGAAAATGAAATGTAAGCACAACGTCCTCAGTGACTCAGATGGCAGACTCTTATGTGCATTGGTACATCCCGAAACACAACACTTCTACTTTTTGCACTTCTACTTCCCTTTTGGGCAAAGACATTGTACAACTACAGAAATGGCGGACTCTGTGCTCCTCACTCAGATCTCAGGTCACAGTGTCTATGCTAATAGGGCAGATCGTCACCGGCTGTGGGCGGGGCTTCTCCATACGATGACGTCATTGTAGGGGGAATCTGAATCAGCTCATTTGAAGAGACTGCTTTTGATTCATGGAAATTATAATTAAAAAAAATGAGTGAGTGGATGTTTACCATTATAGGCTGGTTGTTCTCATACACTGCGGACACACATCTGTGAATTTTGCATAATAGGTACCCTTTAAATACTCTTAAATTGTGCATCATAAAAGGGAAACTCCTACAAATGCATCTAAAGTATCAAGTATCTAAATATATTGTTTACTACTGAGTTTTTACATGAATACCATGGCAAGAAAAATTAGCCAACTTCTGAAAATAGATAAATAAGCTCAGGATTAATGGAAGATCAGCATCGAGTGTAAGGAGGCACTGACCCGTGTGGCTGCGGATGTGCACTCTCAGAGTGCCGTTACTGGCAAACTTCTGGCCGCAGTACGGACAGATCTTCTCCTTCTCTCCTGTATGTGTCTAAAAGGGACGAGAAACACAGTAAAACAGATTATTAACATTTGAGAACGATCCTCTAACCTATCTATATTTGATGAACTGAAGTGATCTGAACTGATCCAGTCTGATGTGATTCAAACTGAGCTGACCTGAACTAAGGTGATCTGAATGAATTTGAACTGATCTGAACTGATGTGTTTTGAACTTTTATGAACTGAAATGAAATGATCTAAACTGAACAGAGGTCGTCTGACCTGAAGTGACATGAACTGAGGTGATTTGAAGTAAGGTGATTTGGAAATGAAGTGATCTGAACTGAGGGGATCTGGTCTGAATTGAAGTAACCCAAACTGGTGTGTACTGAAATGAAATGATCTGAACTGAAGTGATCCAAAGTGAGGTGATCTAACCTGAAGTGATCTGATCTGTTCTGAATGGACTTGATATGAACTGAAGTGATTTGAAACAAAGCGTTTTAAACAAACGCCGAACAGAGGAGAGCCTGTGACACGCGGCAGAGCGCGTAATAAAACCAGAATCAACATTGGTTTGGCTTTTCAGAGAAGGTGAGAACTGAGGGATGTGGAAAACGAGCAAGAAGGTGGCTGGCCACACACTGGACAGGAGCAAACATTCCAGCACATTGCTATCTTCAGTGCTTCAGTGCAAGAACTGAGGGATTTGAAATGTTGTAAAAGCGACACAGAGATGATGGTGTTTTTATTACTCAATTATATAGTATTTTATTATATAAATTGCCATAAGTAGCTCTCTAACAGAGTTAATTGTAAAGCATTGTCTATAGTGAAGGCTCAGTGCATTATGGTTGTTGTAGTGCTGTGCTGGAATTTATTTTCAAGGAAGTACCGTGTCTATTAATGGTTAAAGCTACAGTAACGTCTTAGCTAGTCAGCTTGAGATCCTTTCCATCTAAACTGGTTATATGTCTTACGTGTTGTAGTGAATGTTTTATGAGCAGTAGGATAATCGTATTCATCCGCACACACAGTCACGCAGAGCCGGAGCACAACCGCAAAATGCATGCAGTTGTGTTTGTTTGTTTTACTGCAAGAGTGCCAAAAGTTACGTAGTGTACCTTTCAGAAGAGCTTTATATGTGTGTGTGTGTTGGACTTGCGGTTTCTTCTTTACGCATCTACTATTAAACACATTTCTCCGATTGACGTTTGGTTATGACATCTGAGGAGCGAGTTGCTGAGCGTTCTGGGTCGGCCAGAGGAGAACCATGTTGCGCGGTCGTAGTTTGAGTTTCAGATTTGAAAGCAGATATTTCACTTCTGATAGTTGCAGTCATCGCTTCAATGCGCGTGTCAATCGTATGACAAATTTCAACTTTGGTAGCTCGTAGATCCGAAGTAGCAAGTTAATGGCTTCCAGGACTGTAGCATCTGCCGACCGTTGCGAACATCATCGTCAGGAGAGGTTGGTGCGATAAGGCCTGCCTCCTTCTGCTTTTTGCGGATTGTGTCTTCGAGCTCGCTTTCATCTTGTATCCGATGAGTATAAACAAAACTTCAGCTAATCCAATCCAAGGATGCATAAGGATCTTTATGTAGTGTAGTGTGACCTACCGACCCATAGCTCACTAGCACATTAAACACATTTCTTACTAGAGATGTGACGGTGATAATATTCTCCCACCGGTTAATCGAATTGTGACAACACCGGTATTACCGGTTTCATCGTGGGGGTGGGGGGGTGTTAGAGTGACGTAATTTTTTTTTTTACATGGCGTCAATTCATCATTCGTATTGAGTTTGATTGACCAATCAAATTCCACCATTTTTGTGCGACAAAGCAGTCAGAAGAGTTATTGATTAACTTCGGTGGATTTGAACTTGGCTTTAACTGAGTTAATCTGTCACGACACATTAAAGAGCCAAAAAACGGTAGGCCTATTTTATTTTTGTTTGACTGACCAAATTTGAAAGTTGAGACTTTGTTTCATATTAAAATTAAAATACCGCGAGTATTAACAAAAAGTATTAATACAAGAAGTGTACAAACTTCTTGGTTACAGAAACATGATGTATTCATTTTATGAGGTTACTTACTTACCCATGATGTAAAAAAATAGCTCTGAATAAACAACAACTGAGCAGAAGCTTGTAGACCGCCGCGGAGAATACGCGTCTAGTGTGAACAGGCAGGCGCCGGACCGCGCGTGATTTTCCGTTCCGCGTCGCTTCGGCGTCCTGTGTGAACCAGGGGTAACGCCCAATTTGAGGGTATAGGGCGCGATTTCGGATTCAACCACAGTGTTTTGAATGGTGGGTTCGTTATTATTCATTAAAAACGCAACAACAAAACGGACATATTGGCATGATTTGTGTGTGTTATGTTTTGTTCAAAGCCAAAAAGAGAACTCGATACTGACGCGCGTCTTTTCCGTGTGTGCGCAAGTGTGTGTAATAGGCAGGACTTCCACAGCGCGGTCTCTTGTTTTGTCGCGCTTGAATGGTTGAGCGTGATTATACAACGCTAGTCAACTGGTGACAGAAAATACGGATACGGATTTTTTTGCGGTGCTGCGGTGGGCAAGTGATGAAACCGGTGTTGCGACTGAACACCGTGTAACACCGGTAACACCGACTATCGTGCCAAGCCTATTTCTTACCAATGAAACTTATTTAAATTTCATATGAAATGCAAATCACAACCAAGCGGCAACCTCCCTGTCTCTCTCTTGAAACACAGAAGTGAATTAAACGGCAATTCATCGACTGGCCGCTTGAGGCTGGCTGCAAAAGTGAGTCAAATCTGAATCTCCCCCATGTTGAAATGCCCAACTTTACAGCAGAAAAAAAACATGTTTACAGCCTGGAGCAAAAAGTGGCTTTGGTCTATTCAGCTAATTTTGCCCTTCATGACAACTGTGAGGGGGGTGAATTTTTGTATAACCTTCAATTTCTGCATTCAAATCGGTTCAAAATCAACCGCCAATATCTTCCATCCATAGACAACTTGATAGCGTCGAGCCCCGCCTCTTTGCCCATTTTTGTTTACCCGGGAGTGACGCGCTGCCAAGATGGCGACGGTCGGCTCCGCCCACTTTAGGCTTCAAAAACGGTCTTCAGAAACCCACGGGTGACGTCACGGACACTACGTCTATATTCTTTTACAGTCTATGATCACAACATAAAGCAACCTGAATTAGTAAATGTTAACTTGAACTCTTCCACTTTAACACGAATCGCAAGTACTTACATTTTGGATTTGTTTCCCCATGCAAAGCTACTCTATGGCTTTCAAAGTCCTGAAATAAATGAGAACACGTTTTGAGGCTATTATCAATTATTCACCCTCATGTCATCGCAAACCTGAAGGTTGGTAAATGATAATGCAATTTTCATTTCCGGGTGGATTATCCTTTTAACAGCCATGGTCACTATAAATGAGGTGTGGAGACCATGTGATGACTGGTGAGCATTTCATATTTGAATAGAAAGTCATACCAGTTTAGAATGACATTAACTGGTCTGTCTTATGTAAAATTATGACAGAATTTTCATATTTAGGTAGACTATTCCATCAATCACTTATGTAAACCTCAGAGCCTGTATGTTCTCATGCAGATCTTTATTCATAGCGATGACATGAGCGCTATTGTTAAAGTTGAAGGAAAACTATGAATCATATTTTTAGGCTGTATTCCCATAAAGCTGATGTAAACAAGGCTTATCTCACAGCGCTGGAGGGAATATCTGCACCAGCTCCTCCACCTCCTGCTATGTTCTCCATCTCTTTATCTTTTCCCTCTTTTCCTCCCTTTTCCTACTCGCTTCCTGTCCCGCCTCATATCATCTCCACTTCCTCCCATCTCCCTCTTTCTTGAACCCCCCTCTTTCTCACTCACTCATAAAGTGTGGAAAGACAGTTTAAAATACCATTACTCTTTCTGTCTAATCCCTTAAAATGCTCCCTGTGATGTCGTATAAAAACCTGTACACACACGCGCGCACGCGCGCGGACACTCACACATGTCCACCAGATGCGTCTGTGTACCATTAGTTTGGGGATTGTTTGTGTCACGGAGCGGGACACGGCACTTAACATTTTGTAAGATACTCAAACAGTCCATTTTATGACTGAAATATGACTGAAATATACCTGATTATTACACAGCTTCTTGCAATACTTGATTCTGTTTGGTCAATCGTGGTTTCGTATAACGACACTAAACTGTATAATTGATGTATTATACAATACTAGTTTCATATCTTTCTTGTGCTCGTCTCACATACACAGTAATAATACTAAATTAATTAAGTAAACAAAATTAAATTAATATTTTGATTCATTCTCAACTTTACCAAATTCAAACGATAGATGTCGTTTTGGCGCTCTTTAATACGGCGTGACGTATATATTGATGACAGATATATTACAACTTACTGAAATGAATCCTGTCACATGTAATCGCTCAATCAGCGTTTCAACCGTGGAAAGACGTCAATAAAACAGCTTGTAGGCTATACAATGTCACTTAACGTTAGTTTTACCTCAAAAAAAGCTATTCAATATCCATAAACTCAGTTAGCTAAAAAAATAAGAGCATTTCGCTAAATATGCACTGTAATTACATATTTAATATATTTTTTTACTTAACATGTTAGTGATGTTTTTCCATTATTTAATATATGTTTGAATAAATGTGTCATGAAAACAAGTTAATACAGTTTATTGTGGTTTAAATGTTTATATTTCACCAACAAACTGGAGTAGAAACAATTGTTATGAAAAAAAAATATATATAAAAACAGCCTTATGTCCAATTTAACTCAGTTTTTGCTATTTGAGTGTTGATTATTAAATAGGTTTGAATAATTAATTGATCATTAATTTATTATTTATGTTCGATTTCAGTGCATTCTGAATTTTTGGTTTCAGCCCATCATTTTAATTTCGGTGCATCAACAATATAACTTCATGCCAGGGTCCCGACCACACTTTTTGGGGCTTATTTTGCGATAATGACCAGCTGACTGCATATTATTGCTTATGTAACCGTATTATACAAACACTCTCATCTTAGGTAGTGAGAACGATCACATTCACTCACTCACACGTACGTAATCCTATAATAATACAGTAAAGATTCAGTTGTCACACACTCCATCAGGATAAAACAGCTTTTTGCTTAAAATGTCAAGAAAAGAAAACCCAGGATCCCTCTATCATGACTGTGTGTGTGTGTATGTGTGTGTGTGTGTGTGTGTGTGTGTGTGTGTGTGTGTGTGTGTGTGTGTGTGTGTGTGTGTGTGTGTGTGTGTGTGTGTGTGTGTGTGTGTAGTAACATACAACATTACTTCTAAATCTTTCACTGCAACTAAGGACCAAAAAAAAAAAAAGGATTATTTTTTACCTATGCTAAAACATGTTCTCCATCCATGTGGTCTTAGTTATGCTAGCACAGAAATCATTACAGACAGCCTCAAAGAAAGTGATAATTGTTTGAAAGATTATGAAACCGGACAGGTTTTTCCCCCCTTTGGAATAACGTGCAGTGATGAATCGTGCACAATAAGGGACATTCTTTAAAAATGGTCAATTTTGATTTCATGATCACAATAACTGCTCTTTAAGAGTTTCATATCAGTGATAGTGTATCTGGCAATGCAGCTGGGCTTCTGTTCTCTGCACGCTGTCAGAAAGTAAATGAATATGGTAAAGGTTCTTTACTCTTGTGCCAACAGTAGGTCACATTTCAGACACAATGTCAAATTCAGCCCATGCTATCTCAACTGCTTTAAAACTACAGTGGAGTTTGGTGTCACTGAGCTACTTGTTCATGTTAAGTGGTTTACCTGAAGTATAAATCTGAGATGAAATTGAATATGAAGTTGATGGTATGTGAATACAATCATCCTCTGTGTAGATGGAGCAATAAATCATGATAGAGCTGTGGTACACTATGATAGGAGGGAATGTGCAGGATATAAGATGATTATGGAATTGAGTTTCACCGTGTGTGAGGAAACACACATTGGAAACGTAACCGTGCTGAAATACATGTGAGCTAAATTTAAAAAAATAATAAAGGTTTTCCAAATTTGAACTAAAAGGGCTTTTATTAGAAAACAGAGATCATTACTGCATATTAAAACTGCAATTCCATTTTGGTTCAATAAAACTCATACTGGGTTTCACAAAATATGTCATATATATGTCATAAGATTGAAGCCTCATTTAGTGGCTCATTTAGTATACGCGATTCTATGAATATGCAAATGAGCCCCGCCTCCACTCACTCACTCAGCTCAGAGATCCACTGGTTGACGATCACACGTTGATCTGATTGGTTACAAGGTAGTTTGTGACGTCAGAAACACCAGCGATTTCTAACCGTGTTTTTGAGACTGTCTTTGGTTCACTGCAGTTTTAAGGAGAAAATACTCAGAAATGAATGACTTATGAATTTACACATGGTTTGTCTTAAAGCATATAAAAAAAAATTATAATAACTTGATTTTTACCACAGGGGACTTTTAAAATATAATAAAGCACTTCACATGTGCTTTAGTAAGTTAGTAAACACATCAAAATAAGTGTACTTCTTTAAAGCACAACAAAATATCAATTCATTAGCCAAATTTCATGGGAAAAAACAAAGATTCATTGTCTATCGTCCGCAGGGTTGAAAATATCGATTTCTCGATTTTAATCGAATTTCGTTTTGATGAACCGATATTGATTCTTAAATCCCAAGAATTGTTATTTTGGTCTATGCTGTTGATGTGTGCATAACCATAATCTTGTTAGTCAGCTAAAAAAAAATAACTATAGAGAGGAGAATTTTGCTAAATATATGCATTAACTTTTTACTTAATCTGTTAAGACTGATAAGATCGTTGTGCTTTAGTACATTATGTCTGTGATTATGAATTCACCTTCTTGTGGCTCTTGAGCACAGACGGCGTGACGAAGGCCTTCTCACACAGGTCACACTTGTACTTCTTGTGGCCATCGTGTACGACCTGAATGTGCACGTTGAGTGTGTCCTTACGCTTGAAGGTGGCGTCACACTGGTCGCACTTAAACGTTCTCTCACCTGCACAGAGAAGAGCGGAAGATTTCAGTCAAAAAAAAAAATGTTGACAGCCATTGTTCCACATTTAAAAGCGCGCCATTCAATCGCAGCTTTACAGGAACTCGCTTTTGTATCCGAATCCACTTTGCTGCCCTCCGAGTCAAAATTGTCCCATTATCCTTTTATGAGCCACTTTTTTCCTTTCGAAAAAAGGACGCCAGCCAGTTATCCAGTTGTTTTGGAAGATGGAAGGGCATAAAAGAGAGAGGATAAAAGATCAGGTAGAAAAAGCTAGGAACTGTTCACCTCAGAGGAGGTCACAATCCTTTTCAGAAGATGGCACTCTGTTCATCTTCCAAAGCTTTCTTCAAATCCCACAAAATCGTCAGCGACGCCAAGAAACGTAAATATGTGCTGTGAAAGCAGGCTCTTCTGCTCAAACAATGGCTTTCTGTAACAAACACGTAAGAGTCGGTGCCAAAACTCTAGTTCTGGTCTTTAAATGGCTGAATGGAGTCCAACACGTCACCACATCTAATCACCAGCAGAACAGAGTGAATGCTGGGTTATAAAAACCTGGACTATGAACAATGTCTTTAAATGAATGGGCACGGGACGGCTGTCATCGCATAGCATGCTAATCTTCCTGCGTTTCCGTACCAGTGAATCTCTTCATTCATAAGGTGGTTTTGTTGGCATCTGGACGCATGTCAGAGCACATAAAGTTATGTGCTGCGTTCTCGAAAGAAACCGGGTATGATGACGTACTGTAACTCCATCTTTGATCACGCATGATGGGAATTTACATGTAAGCTGGTCTTGTCAGGCCAGCAAGTGGATGAAGTCACAATCCACAATCACTGTACTGTAAGAGATTGCTGGTGTGTTCATCATTTCAAAACAAAACTCCACATGCAAGATATCATTTCAGATCTCTGATGACATGGGGAATTCTGGGAAAGGCGATGGAGGTATTTGCGCTCCTGGTACTGGAACACTAATATGTGTCCTTTGCCCAAAGCAGATTCGACCACCAACAGCATTCTGCATCAAAACATGTTGGGTAGTTGGTCCAAAATCACAGTGAAAAATCATTTAGGGGTTCGAGTCAGCATTCATTTTACTTCTATAATGTGAAACATTATTCAAAAAGAACTAAATGTAAGGCAAGACTTTTTCCAATCATTGTTTAGGATGTGAGGCAAAGTCAGATCTAAAAGAGAGTTTGCAGTGAATTGTGGTTCACCCCGCTGATAGTCATTAATATGACAGGTGAGCAGAACAGTCATGTGACTGAAACACACGAATGTAATGTTCATGTACATTACGGTTCTGTAAGGGCTCTGGAAGACTATGTTATTGAAAGAAGTCTCCTCTGCTCACAAAAGCTGTATTTGTTTGATCAAAAATATAGTAAAAACAGTAATATTGTGCAATATTATTACAATATATATATTAAAAAAACGTTTTCTATGCGGATATATTTTAAAATGTCATTTATTCCTGTGATCAAAGCTGTATTTTCAGCATCATTACTCCAATCTTCAGTGTCACATGATCCTTCAGAAATCAGTCTAATATGATGATTTGATGATCAAGAAACATTTCTGATTATTATCAATGTTGACATTTTTTCAGAAAACCTTGATAAATAGAAAGTTCAAAAGAACAACATTTACTTGAACTAAAAATCTGCATTTACAGTCACTTTCAGTCAATTGAATGCATCCTTGCTAAATAAACATCTTAATTTCATTGAATAGAAAATCTTACGGACCCCAAACCTTTGAACGGTCATGTGATATGTATATGTGTATATGTGATATAAGCTAAACAATTTAATTATAGCAATTGCAATGCACACATGGAAAATAATATTTGATAAACATATTTGCTAAACATATTTGGATACAGAAATGGTGAATTATTATATTCTGGAAGTGTTAATTGCTCAGGAGATCAAGCACAATGGCAATAATAGCAAAATATTGGTTGATTTGTCCATAGCTTCTGCAACGTAAATATTGAACTTTGAAAAAAAGTGAAAAACGACACTACGCCAAAAGACCCAGATAAAGATCTAAACTACACACACACACACACACAAATAAACTCAAACACAAAGGAGGGTGTTTGTGAAATATTTGTGGAGGACTTACTCCACTGAGCCACTCGGGCCTTTTAAAACGATAATGTGTGTTTAATAGATGGTCACAAAAACAGCTTTATTTCATAACCAAATATTGACACAGATGGATCAGATTATGTCACAGTGGGCAATAAGTGATCACACACACACACACACACACTGTAAATACAGCAGAGCAACACTTTGTTTCTTTCTCTGCAAGTCCTCTCCACCAGATACATAAAAGAGCTTTAGCCCTGTGTGTGTGTGTGTGTGTGTGTGTGTGTGTGTGTGTGTGTGTGTGTGTGTGTGTGTGTGTGTGTGTGTGTGTGTGTGTGTGTGTGTGTGTGTGTGTGTGTGTGTGTGTGTGTGTGGCTCTCTGGGGAGGACAGCAGGAAATTCCTCTAGCTCAATAATCTCAGTGTGATCAGTCTAGACTGGGCAGAGCAGAGCTGAGACCCATCCTGGCTCCACGAGCCCCTGCACCCGCAGACACACAGCCCAGGGTTCAGGGGGTGCTGGGGCACACAGACTCAGAGCACTCGTGTTGCACGCGTGGAACACACACTTACTGTTGTGAATGAGGAGGTGGCGCTGTAAAGAGAACGGGGTGCGGAATAGGGCCTTACACTCTTCACACTGGAAAGGCCTCTCCTCCGAATGTGTCTACAGACAGAAAAGCAGGTCAGGAGATTGTTTTTATTAACGGGTCAAAAACAACATAAAACGCAATTCATAATGCGTTTAATTTACATAATGTGAAGTGTCTGGACATGGTGGAGGATTAAGCAAATGAAAAATATCCCTTAGACATGAAGGTGGAATCTAAGGGATTGAGAGTGGACTGATTGACTCGGGCTTGAACCACCCAGAAACCACAAACACACTGGGAAAAACTAGTGTGTGTCCATGAAAAACAAAACAAAACTTGGTCCTATTGTGCCCTTTTACAAAGTCTTGATTTAGTTTTTGGGGTGTACTAAAATATGTTTTCATGCTTGATTGTTCAAAAACACATTCTTTTTCACATATTGTACATTATTACAGCACCTCTCTCCCCAGTCTGGCTCGAACACGCCGATTTCGATGAAGCCCCGCCTTCGGAAATACGAAATGTGCTGTGATTGGTCAGCTGGCCCAGTGTGTTGTGATTGTACAGCTCTTAGCATGTGTTCGGGAAATGTCCCGAATGTTACATTTCCCTAAGTCAGATCAGCACAAAAGTCTTTGCAAATCAGCCCCAAAATTATGTTTTCATTTATTACTAATTAGAGTCATTTATTAAGAAAGTAAAGGATGCCGTATTATCAATCTAGATCTGAATGTTGATTTCTGTGCTCTTTTCTCTATTTCACACACTCTCTTGTTGGGAGCCGTGTGGGGTTTTGGGCTTCATGTTATCTGCGCGGTGTAAAGGTCAGGGGTCGCGTGGGGTCATTACAGGTCAGGGTTAGGCTGAAGGGTTTGATTAGGCTCCACAGTGGCTGATTGGGCTCCAGATCTCCGTTAAGATAAGATGCCAGAAGTTTATTTGACCAAAAATCTGTCAGATCAATCTATCGGCCTCTCCAACCATCTGTCTTTCCAGTTTAATTCTGCCTCTCTGCCCCACTTCAAACTGGAACATCAGAAACACAGGGTGCCGGCCTCTCAAGACATCAAGAATAAACACACCTTTTTATGGTTTTTGTAGACGTTGCGGTGGGCGAACTCCTTCCAGCACACCTTACACTTGTAGGGCTTATCTTCACTGTGGATGATCTTATGAGCCGTGGCCTGATCCAGACGCTTGAAACTTCGACTGCAGATATCACAGGTGTACGGACGCTTTTCTACAAACACAAAGCCAACAGCATCTTCGTAAACAATGTTAACTCATATATTATTTGTATGTATGTGAGTGCATGTTCTTCACCAGAGTGTGAGATCATGTGTCGCTTCAACTGATTCACGGAGATGAACTTTTTATCACAGGCCGTACAGTCAAAGACCTCATGAACCTGGAAATACACCAACATTATAACATGTAAATACTGTAAATACAAAACAATTCATTTAAAACAATACTTGCAGGTCTTTAAAGGAGATTTCATGCAAAAAAATGTAATCAATTTCTCACCCTCATGCCACTTCAAACCTGTATGGCCTGTATATTTTGAAGAATTTTGGTAGACAATTTTGGTTACCATTTACTTCCACAAAAAAACCTCTAAATATCTTGTTTCACAGAGGAAAGCCATACAGGTTTGAAACCTCACGAGGACACTTTAAGGGCTAAAAAACAAAACAAAAAACGCTCAATTGCTGAACTTTCAGTGTCACAAATTGTGTTTAGTAACCACAAAGTAAAACACACTGACAGACCAGACCAGAATCGAACGCTCAGCGTATGACCGTAATGACCAGAACACATCTGAAGTCTTTTAATGGACCATTGAGGGTGATTGCTGAACTCTTGGGTGGGATTTAGTTGCCTGTTCTTAGTGTGTGACCTTGAAAATATCCTCAACCCAACTCACAGAGGACAACACACACACACACACACACACACACACACACAGACACACAGACACACAGACACACAGACACACAGATGGAAATGTAATTAAACTTCTGAGCGGTTTTGAATAGCTCCTCTGCTAAATACAATTTCGCTCAATGGGAAGAGTTCTTCGGCTGAAAAATGTTCACATTTCAGTCTGTCTGAACAGAGTCAGATTTCTCACAGGGAATCAGGAGGTACAAATTACAGTGAACTCCAGCCAGTCAGTTTCTGTTGAAAATTACAAACAGTCAATAATAAAACTGTCAAATTGTCTCCGCTACTTCATCCAATACGATGAAAACAAGGCGCCACATGTGTCACAGTACTTGATGTAAATCCAGAGTTGAGGTACTTTGAAACACTATCTTTGCGAGCTACAAGCTACTAATAATTTAAACTACAGTCAGTTGTTCTTTTGAAAAAGTAATTGCATTACATACTATTATATAGTATTCGTACAGTATTTATTTCTCCCAACAACTTCAAGTGTGACCATTATGATTTAAATGAATTGAAATACAGTATAGATCATAAATATATAACTGATTCAAAAACATAAAATGACGTAAACTGACTGAGTGACAACTCAAATTAACTGAATGACTTTTTTAACTAGTTCATTCAAACAAACTGTATGAATAACCTGCTTCAATGAAATGAACTTGAGGAAGAAAGCATTCTGGGAGTCCGTGCAATTGTTTTCTCGTTTCACTCAGCTCTAAAGCTAGAATGCAACATAAAAAACAAATGTACTGTCGTCATACGCTGTATGTGTTGCTGGACAAGATTTAATGTTTACTGTCAAAAAATTAGCCACAACTATAAATCTGAGGGATTTTTCCAGTGGTATTTTATTGCCCTTCAACAAGGCTTTTGCAGCAATGCCTCCTTATAATACCGTTTTGTTAAATGTTAAGGTCAAGTCAAGTACATGTAATGCTCAAAAATCGTCTCTGTGAGAACCTATAAAGACTTATCGAGGGCTTATACAGGGTGGGGTAAGCTGTGTCACAAAATTCACCCAAAAATGACATTTCTGTCATTGTTTACTTGCCCTAAAATCATTCCAGGCCTATTAGTCACTTGATCATCTTAGATGTCCTGTTCACACCTGGTATTCAGATGAGTTTTGGTCGATCGGATCACAAGTGGACGAGGGAGACACATATCCATTTACACCTGGTGTTTTAATCTGTCTCTTTTGTCCACTTTCCACCACTTATGTCCTGATTGGATGGATGGATGGATCGTAAATGGATTTCGATCTAATGGACGAAATAAAGAGACGATGGAAAAACATATGGAGATTGGAGAGTGCAGTGATTGGATTAGAAGAGTTAATTCTCATGAATAATGCGTAGAAAAGCTCAGACACTGATGACGTGGACACGTACTCTCCAGCCACAGCAGCCAATCACCACTCCGGATTAACACATACACCTAATTTTTCAGGACGTTTGCTTAACTTAGCTTTTTCAACCGGAAGAACGAAATAGCTTAAAAAAAATAATACAAATAAATACATGAATAAACACTTTTCCCTTAATAATTCCCTTCTAAATCATTACAAATATTAATTCCCTTAGTAATCCATATGAACTGAGTGGTTTAGTCCAAGTCTTCTGAAGAGGCACAGTAGCTTTATATGATGAACTGATTTAATTTAGACGTTATGTCAAATGTTTGGTTTAATGGATTTCAATGGAGGGACAGAAATCTCTCAGGTGTTATTAAAAAATATCTGCATTCGTGTTTTGAAGATGAATGGAAGACTTATGGATTAGGAACGACATGAGAGTGAATAAATGATGGCAAAATGTTCAAGTTTTAGGCAAATTAACCCTTTAAGTAAAAACTGGCCCATCTCCTCGTGAATATATCAGCTTTTGTATGGTCATTTAATGTGAAATGTCACGATTACTGCGCTGAAACTCTCGAAACTCTCTTCTCTCATCTCTTCTCCTATACGCTCTGCTCTCAATTCATATCTCTAACAGCTTAGTTTTCTGTGAAACGCTTGGCACTCGTAATCTTCTCATGCCAGTTTACGAACATATAGAGAAATTGTCTGCATGTGGAAGAGACTCTAAAGAAAGCCGTTGAGCTTCCACCCTCGCAGAGCAAATCATATTTGCAGGCTTTCCAAACGACACGGCTGGTACGAATGAACTGCAGTCAGATGGACATGGTCTGGTGCAAAAAAGGAAGGTTGGACATCTATTATTCAGACAAAGATGGAGAGAGATGGAAAGCCAGGAAAAAGGTCTGTGACCAAATTGCATGTTTGTATAACGGGCAGCCTAGGAAATCAAGTAAGGCCACAGAGATTTAAACTTCATTCTGCTGAAATTAAACTTAAATTCATCATGCAGTGGGGGAGTATTTCTTAGACCTACATAATGCCAAAATTCTTCCATCAATGAGTTCAGAAAGGTACATGCATTAGTTGTGCATAAATAACCTAACATTTTAAAAGATTAGCTTCTCCCTAAACTTTCTTTTAGCTGGACAGACTTTCTTTCCATACATTATAAACTTAACATCCACACTCTTTTTGCTAATGTAGAGCGATTAACAAACCCTACAAGTCACATTCCCAGTGAACTGCTCTCTCCAAAAGCAAATGCAATGAGTTTGTTTCCATTAGCCACCATGTCTGATTTTGAGGCAATTGATGGTCAAATCTTGGAAGAAACTGTACAGAATCTTAAAACATCAGCCTGCTCCCTTGAAACACTTCCCACATGTTTTTTCAAAAGTGTGTTTAAGCAGCAGATCTCCTAGAAGTGGTCAATGCCTCACTTCTTTCTGGGACTTTTCCAGAGTCCCTGAAAACCACAGTTGTTAAACTTCTCCTGAAAAAGAGCAATCTGGATAACACCATTTTGTGCAACTATAGACCAAAGTCAAATCTTCCTTTCATAGGCAAGATGGTCAAAAAAGTGTTTTTTTTAATGAGCAAAGTCCTAAGATAAAAAGGATACTTGAACAACTTTTAATCTGGTTTCCGACTGCATCATATACCCTTTTGTACACAGTAGATGAGGGAGACATAGTCCCGTTTACACCTGGTGTTGTCAACCACTTTCAACAACTTCTGTCTTGATTTCTTCGAGGTGAGGGTCTATGGGTGGGTACGAAATAAGCTCGGGCAAACATATGAACGCGAACGGAGACGACAGAAAAACATACGGAGAGCATCAGCTTTCGCGTGTGCTCTGACAGCCACAAGACCAGCCGAACGCTGTTGAGTGTGTGTTAGAAATCAGGAATAGTGAGAGAACCAAACTTCTTGTCTTCAAACCAAACTTAGGTCTTCAGCCAAAAAGTTGAAATCCTGTCTGGCTACTAGAGCGCTTCCCATGTTTACACACTAGGTCAGTAGACGGTCTTTCGAGCGCATTCGACCACACGAGCGTTTAAACTACAAAAGCAATCCGGTCGAATGTGTTTTCGACTACCTCTGGGAGTGGTGGAAAGTGGACAAGCTCAAATAGTTTTAGACCCCGTCGACCAAAACACATCTAAATACCATGTTTAAACAGGGGCATTGTGCAGAGAGAGCGCTCATAAAGATATTAAATGACACCTAAATAAAGATCCAGGCAAATTAGACACCGTCGATCACAGCATACTTCTTGAAAGGCTGCAAAACTGGGTAGGTCTTTCTGGGATGGTCCTCAAATGGTTCAAGTCATACTTAGAAAGGAGGGGTTACAATGTGAACATAGGTGACCATAAGTCTAAGTTGAGTCCCACAAGGCTCAATTCTTGCACCACTCCTGTGTAATTTGTATATGGTCTCACTGATGCAGATAATAAGATCTAAATTGCTTACCACAGTTATGCAGATGACACTCAGATCTACCAAGCCCTTCCGACCTAACGACTACAGCCCTATGAATACCCTGTGTTAATGCATTGATGAAATTAACAGTTGGATGTGCCAAAACTTTCTTTAGTTAAGCAAAGACAAAACTGAAGTCATTGCGTTTGGAAACAAAGATGAAATTCTCGAGGTGAACGCATACCTTGACTTTTGGGGTAAAAAAAAACCTTACAATCAAGTCAGGAATCTTGGTGTGATTTTGGAGTCAGACCTTAGTTTCAGTAGCGATGACAAAGCAACAATTAGCATATTATCATCTCAATTTTTTTTTACGAATTAGATGTTTTATTTCTAGTCAAGAATCAGAGAAACTTGTTCATGCTTTTAAATCACCAGCAGGGTGGACTTTTGTAATGATCTCCTTACCGGCCTTCCCAAAAAGAGCATAAGACTGCAGCTCATACAGGACAGAAAATATGAACATATCACACCAGTCCTCAGGTTTTCACTCTGACTTCCAGTTACAATTACGTGTTTATAAATCACTGGCCTAGGACCTCACTACATTGAAGATATGCTCACTGAATATTAACAGAACATCAGGATCAAGACAGAATATTTAGGGTTCACTCAAAGCAAGGTGAGTCCGCTTTTAGCTCTTAAGCCACCCGTAGCTGAACCAGCTTCCAGAAGAGATCAGATGTGCTCCACACGTGCACACATCAGATTATTACAGTAGTCACATTCAAATCCAGACTATATCTATATTATATATGTATCCTTCTCGTTTCGTTTTTTTTTTTTTTAATAAACTGTTTTAATACATTTTAAATCAATTTTTAATAATTTACATTCTTTGCTTTTATTGTTATTTTTATTTCTTATGCCTTGCGATATAGATGTTATAGATAAATGTTTGACTAACTGGATAGATGTAAATCTCAATTCAACATACTGCAACTGTAGTGTACCACTAATGAATATTCTAAATATTGTAACATAATTTTAATTCATTTGAATGTATTTTTGTTTAAGAGCAAGCAAATCTCTAATAAAACAAAAGAACATAGAAGCGCCAAACAGGTTGGATTTAACACTACCTGTGGGACGAATTTGACAGAAACATTAGCATTTCCTCTCTAGAGTAACCGACCGCTGCCGTACAATCGGAAACACACACCAGAGCGGCAAACGCAGATGATGCTCTTGCAGGTTGAAGCCAAATCCGGACAGCTGTGACTGGAAAGGCTCGCTCTCAGAACGGCTGCACTGATAACTGCTGATGAGTGAACGGTGACAGGAGGAAGTGCCTGTTTTACGTCAAGTTTAGGCTAAGAGAGTGACGATAGCATTCTCCAGGCCAAAACAGAAAGGGATGTTGGTTTGGTGGAGCAGTGGAAGCTTGGGATGCATTCCAATTGTAAGAACATTAAAACTGCATTGTGGTTCTTCACCTACCTCCTCCAGTCAGAAACTCAAATTACCTTCATTTGTCCATCTCAACTCACTCTGCCAAGGTTTAAGTTGCGGTTTCATTGAAAAGCATCTAAAAAGTGGTATATATTTTGAAAAGGAAGCCCGCATACCCAAACCATGAATATTCCCAAGAGAAAATGAACCAGGAACAGTGAAGAGAAGCTCAGAATTCTGACTTTTGTGGTGATTTTGGAGATGGTGATGATGATGATGAAGTCATCTATTTGTTTGAAGCTATTTGTCTGATATTTCTCATGTCTTTTTGCAGAGGGAACCCTGACGCCAACAGGAAGGCCGGGCAGTCTGGTCTCCCAGCTCTTAAATTTCACAAGGGCCACAGGGATGAGCTTGTGAAACAAAAGACGACCTTTCTGTACACACTCAAACCAGTGGAAAACCTTACAACATCCACATGAAGCCCACCTCCTACAGAGAGATGGACGGCATACAAGAGCGAACCAGAGTCTAAGACGGCCAAATTAAAAAAAAAATTTATTTCCTAGCTTTTCAAAAACAATGAAACTGATGAGGAGAAAATTATGTATATGGATCATACAACAGCCAAAGAAATAGAAAAAGAGGAAGTCGAAAACACAAGCGAGACATGAGAGATGGACAAATAGAGGCCTTGTCTTAAATGGCACACTTGACATGGATTTATCGTCTAGTGACCTTCATTTGTGACTGTAAGATGTCCCATTTGTCATTTTAGTATGATGTTTTAGTCATATTTAAGTGTGAATTTAATATTGATTAGAATAATTGTATTTTTGTGATTATGCAGTTTCAGTGACAGATGTTGTTTGTGTATATGTATAGTAACATTTGGTGTCACATGTATATTTGGCAGACATGTTCACAAGTCCCTAAAGGCTAAGTCCTAGTCAAGTCTCAAGTCTTAGGGTCCAAGTCCAAGTCAAGTCTCAAGTCTTTGGGGTCCAAGTCAAGTCTCAAGTCTTTGGGTCCAAGTCCTAATCAAGTCTCAAGTCTTTGGATCCAAGTCCTAGTCAAGTCTCAAGTCTTAGGGTCCAAGTCCAAGTCAAGTCTCAAGTATTTGGGTCCAAGTCCAAGTCAAGTCTCAAGTCTTTGGGGTCCAAGTCAAATTTCAAGTCTTTGGGTCCAAGTCCTAATCAAGTCTCAAGTCTCAAGTCTTTGGATCCAAGTCCTAGTCAAGTCTCAAGTCTTTGGGTCCAAGTCCTAGTCAAGTCTCAATCTTTGGGTCCAAGTCCAAGTCAAGTCTCAAGTCTTTGGGTCCAAGTCCTAATCAAGTCTCAAGTCTCAAGTCTTTGGATCCAAGTCCTAGTCAAGTCTCAAGTCTTTGGGTCCAAGTCCTAGTCAAGTCTCAATCTTTGGGTCCAAGTCCTAGTCAAGTCTCAAGTCTTTGGGTCCAAGTCCTAGTCAAGTCTCAATCTTTGGGTCCAAGTCCTAGTCAAGTCTCAAGTATTTGGGTCCAAGTCAAGTCTCAAGTCTTTGGGGTCCAAGTCAAATTTCAAGTCTTTGGGTCCAGGTCCAAGTCAAGTCTCAAGTCTTTGGGTCCAAGTCCTAATCAAGTCTCAAGTCTCAAGTCTTTGGATCCAAGTCCTAGTCAAGTCTCAATCTTTGGGTCCAAGTCCTAGTCAAGTCTCAAGTCTTTGGGTCCAAGTCCTAGTCAAGTCTCAATCTTTAGGTCCAAGTCCTAGTCAAGTCTCAAGTAGTTGGGGTCCAAGTCAAGTCTCAAGTCTTTGGGTCCAAGTCCTAGTCAAGTCTCAAGTCTTTGGGTCCAAGTCCTAGTCAAGTCTCAAGTCTTTGGGTCCAAGTCCTAGTCAAGTCTCAAGTCTTTGGGTCCAAGTCCTAGTCAAGTCTCAAGTCTTTGGGTCAAAGTCATGATTCATTTCTTTGGGTCCATTTCAAAGTCATGTCTCAAGTCTTAGTTCTATTTTTTTGCAATAGTTCTATCAGCTAGTTATTGTAATTAACAGCTTTTAAAAAAAAATTAAACTGATTTCTGCTTCAAAAGCACAACAAATTATTACTTAAATCATTAATTTAATATTTTATTCACAACAGAAAACTATTACTTTCAATCTACATAACATTATATCTTTATGGAACGCAGGGACAGTCACCACGAGAAAAAAAAAAAAAAAAGGCAGGGAATTGCCTAGTGCTAATTGTTTTCAGCACTATATTTTTGAGCATGTTTGTTCCATTACCATATTTGCATAATTCCTTTAGTGAATCAGATGCTAGAAGCATGAACTCAAAGTATGGAGACCTGCAAGGGCTGAGGGTGCCATTTGAGACAGGGCCAGAGAAAGGACAGATGGATAGATGGCATGACAGAGGAGAAAGATTAAAGACAAAATAGATGAGCGAAAGGTAAGAAATATGAAGAGATGGATTGGATGAACGATAAGAGGAGATTTATGGAGGTGTGATCTGACCTTGCGGTGCTCCTGCAGGTTGAGTGAGGATGAGCACTTCTTACTACAGATGGTGCATACCAACTTCCTGCGAGCACTCCCTACACACACACACACACACACACAGATCATACATCACATCAGCGGTAGATCCTAATGGCATGAGGAGATGCTAATGGAGACACTGCATCAGTTCAAACAGTCTTTCAAATAAACATCAGGAAGCCCTTGAATAAATCAGTTCCTGGTTCAGCATGAAGTACACCACCAAGAAAAAAAGCAAACACAACTATATTTAACAAGGGTGAAAGGTCAGCTAACATGTATTTCCAGTAGGGAAGTAAGTGGATACGAGATCCGTCAATAACAGTTTTTAAAGCACTGGTATTTTAAAAGGCTTTAAAATGCCATATTCTACCCTTTATAGCACTGTATTCTGTTATAAATCCACTTTAATGTCAGTCAAGGTTTCTTGCAGTAAAAGCAGTCGTAATTTAGGGTTTATTACATGACAATGATGGAAGAAAATGGAAAAGTTCTTCCTCTTCCTCCGTTTTTGAGAACGATCCCCATTCACACAGATCCGTGAAAGCGACTAGTTTGCATATGTCACTTTGTAAAGAAACACTACGCACCTGTGCACTTATGCATTCTTCTACGTATGAAAAAGTATGTTTATACGGAGACGATACCAGTATTAACTTAAAAAATGTGCACTTTGAAACCCGGTTTCAAATGTTTGTATTTTCAGGCCCCAAAACGCAGTTGTCGTGTAAATGAACAGCCAAAATGCATAAGACGTTTTCTGTTTTTTGTTGTTGTGTAAATGCCCCCTTAGTTATTATTAGTATATATTTAGTTATTGTCCACCCTCTCACTGATCCATTTACTCTTTTTTTTTTTTTTTTTTTTGGTAATGTATCTTTAAAATTTCAATATGTAAATGACCTCTCTTGTGATTGGTTAATTTCAGCATACTGGCAAGCTGTTCAAATTTAATAAGTGTTGCTATGTAACTGTGGCCTATCACATGTTAATGAGGTAATGACTGTGATTTCATAACTAACCATAATGATTTCTGAGCGAGCTGTTTGTGTACAAGTGTTAGGGTGCAGTCAATTTTGTGAGGCAAAGAAGGTCTGTTATACATGAAACACTGCTTATTCAAAAGGTCAGTTTCAAACTAAGCAGCATTATGTTGTTCAGCACGGCGAATTTGCATCTTAAAACTTGAATATGGCGCAAAATCTGCATGGGTAAATTCCAGACTGCACGGATTACTATTGGAATAACTGCATTTTGCCCATGGAAGTTTGCCCACAAATTATATAATTACTGATTATGTGCTTTATTTAGCGTTAAAATAATAAAATGTGAGTTTGAATATAATTTTGCATGACCCTTATAGCCGTACCGAAAGCGACAATGGATAATTCACCTCAGATCTTAAAAATATATTAAAGAAAACAAATATTTAAACTGTGAACAAACAAGTGTATTCTCTGACAAAGACTGTTTCAGTCACTCAGTATTTCTTTAAAAAAAATTAAATTTATGAATTTGATTATGTGCTTATCTATTTGGTTGCAAGTGCTTGCGGATTGACTTCGCCCACATGCTCTTCTGATTGGCTGTGGCTCGTCTGGTTAGGACACAGTGTTACCACGGTGATATTTTAACATCCAGAGTGATTCATCATCTTCTTGAGTTGGCTTTGATGTGAGCGTCAGAAATTATTTAAATGAATAAATAAAATTTCAAACCATTCACGTAAATTATATTTGTAAATAAACATTTTTACTGGAAACAGGTCAAATAAAGTGTCTAGAGTATCTGTGCAGTGCGAAAAGAATAGTAAGGTGGTGTCCGTAAACTAAATATGAGTTGTTGGCATGCAAAGAAGCGAGGTTGTTTAATAAAAATAAACAATTGAATACTGGAAACTTGACGCAGTGAGGGCACTACTCACAGTGCATTTGAGGAACTGATTCAGAGCCAATATTTACAGCCCAGAATGCACTGAACAATGGAGAAGACTAGTGAGAGAGTTTGCATTGTCAATGTTTACATCTACATGGTACACCTAGGGCTGGGCGATATGGCCAAAAAATCATATCTCGGTATTTTTTGGTTAAATGGCGATATACGATATATATCTCGGTACTTTCTACGTTTTTCTATTTGGATAAAGAAAATCTGTATTTATTTAAAAAAATGTCACTTCACATCCTGCCCAATGATATCCTACAAACAATGTTGATATTGAAGGATATGGAAACAAATATAGTGAATGTAATGTAGGCTATGCAATATATTATGTGCAAAAAGGTGGTTAAAATCACATTACATTCTAACATTGTAACATTACAATCTAAAAACAAAAATAATGCTTTTGTTTTTAAATTGACTAAAAAATGAAAATAAAAGCACTTAAACTAATTATATTAGCCTGCATTTGATTACCCCGTTATAATGGTCACTTTCATAAAAATATACTTTAAAATTCCACATATGGCACATTTATTGTTTCCAACAACAAATATTTTAGCAATATGTATATTTTAGTCAGAATTATTGCGCTACTATTCTATTGTGCTCCGTCTGTTTGGCGCGCATGCGCGCGGCGTCCCTCATTCACGGAAGCTTGAATATTAGCGGAGATTCAATTGCAGAAGCTCGTCCTCTCCTGACAGCGAAATGGACATATTTGTTTGACTTTCTAACATTTAAAGATGGAGAATATACATGTGAAATGTAAGTTAAGCACTGAGGAAAGCACCACATCTCAAACGCATTAAACAGCGCAAGTATTTATCTGTCAGTCAGCAACAGTATCTGTCAGTAAGCATCTGACAGGGCAAGCTGCTTTAAACTTGTTATATCTTACCAGTTATTTTGAAGCCCTTAATATAGCTTGTGTCATGTTTAGGACAAATTGTACTTTCACTGCGGCAGCTCACACTGCGTCTTCCGCTATTTTTCAGATGTGCTCGTATCAAACTACTGTATCGATATAAACGGTATTGCCTCATTGCATATCGTTTCAAAAAAAGATATCATTATATCGTACAAACTCGATATACCGCCCAGCCCTAGGTACACCAAACCTTTATTTCAAAACAGCAACAAAAAAATCCTGCTTTCCATGTCAACTTTAAATGCTCTTATTATAGCAAAACACGCACAATCATTTATGTGCCTACAAGCACTTCCACAAGCACTCAGTAAATCGTTCAGCTTGACACAGTTTGGATTCATTTGCAAATGACTGATTGACTTGCATGTGGCCAAACTGTCCAATTATAATTACTGACAATAATATTGAAAACATTCTGAATCATGCTTTCATCGGCCGATTAGAGGTCTTTGACTAATTTCCTCAGTTGTCTGCGCTTCTGGCTGAGAGTCTGGTGAAAAGATGAGTGCAGAGAGGGAGGGAGCGCTTAACGTTTATCTGACAGACAGAGGGGATGAAGAGCGGATCAGAAACCAGGAGATTAATGAAGATGTTAAACAGCCGCTGATTAGACTCTCATTACAGACGGGTAATTTCACACTCGCCTCACTCTCGTCTCGTGTGTGTGTATGTGTGTGACCAACCTGTGTGGACGTTGCCTTTGTGTTTCTTCAGGGCGTCTTTACTTTTAAATCTTTTCCCACAGCTCTCCGACTTACAGATGAACCGACCGTCTCCTTTACACGCCTCTTTATGCTGCTCAAAACTGTCACACACAAACAGAATTGTTGTTCAAAATCAACATAAAACACTGTCTCCAAACAACTGTAATGCTCCTGTAATTCCAGGTGAAACAGAATATGCAATGCAAAAATATACGGATGGTGAAAAGTGAGCATTGTGCATTAGAACGGATGTGTCTGATTGCTACATCAGCCGGTTTGGTGCGGTAAGGCGACTCCAGATTGGTGTACCTGGACTCTGAACAGAAAGTGCTGTGACACAGGACACACTGATGAACTTTTGAAGGGTCTTCTGATGAAGCTGAGCTCTCTGTACAGTGAAGAACACTACCAATAAACAGGATATCAGCATTACCACACATGAGACGCTGTGTATGCCGTGAGTGCGAGTGTGTGTGTGGGTACTGACTGGCGCTGCAGGGCCTGTTTGACAGGAAACTCTTTTCCGCAGGAACGACATTTAAACTCTTTGTCCTCTGTACTTCCTCTCTGATGAAAGCTCTGAAGATGCTCCGCTAACATGTCTTCACTGGGGAAGTTGTTCTCACACAGCAGGCATGGGTAATCTTCATTCTTAATCACCAGCTCTGCACACACACACACACACACACACACAGATCTACAAACTACTGCTCGACTGATGTGAGTTTTACAATGGCAGATAATGCTAGCATTCTTGGATTAAGCCTTTTTTCAGTTTGAACCCATTTTTGTCACATTGTCATATAATAAATCTATCCTTTTTTATCTATGTCTGATTTTAGGAAGTCTAGAGTAGAAATATTCAAGCATATCTTAATTATATCTGAATGATGACTGATTATGTTTGATTGACCCAATAAAAAGTCTACTTTATCTTTATCATACTTGGCTGAAAAACCAAAAGTAAACATAAGAATAACTTACATCAAATGACTATTATACTAAATCCTTTATTAAAAACTATATTAAAATCCATTTCAGACACACTGAACACACACCGGTTTCTGTGCTGAGGTGTTGGCTCTCTTTACTGTTCTCCTCTTCCTCTTTGATGTCCTGATCTTCCTCCAGGTCCTCCTCTTCCTCCTCCATGTCACTGTCCAGGTAACCAATCAGAAGCTCCGTATCTGTCGCAATGTCATCAACAGCCAGATAGAAGATGTTTTCTCCATCCTGTTAAAAGAAACAGTGTCAGCTACTTCATTCGCTTCAAGAATATGATATTTCTATAAAAATAAAAATAAAGAAGTTATTCTTTTGAAATTTCAATTCAAAGAAACCTGATAAAAATGTATCACGGTTTCCACAAAGATATGAATCAGCACAACAATGTTTTCAACATTGATAATAATCAGAAATGTTTCTTGAGCAGCAAATCAGCATTTTATGTCCCCATGAAAACATTTTTACATAATATTTTAATAAACTTTCATGCCAAATGTTTTTTCATGCATAGATGTACCCCCAATTAACACAAATTCATAACGGTTAGTACCTAAGAATTGAAGCACTTGACAGACAAACTCCCACGTCCCCAATCATGTTTTCTCAACTTCACTTTGATTGCGATTGAACTTTATTTTTTTAAATCATTAAATTAGTTTATGTCCCTCAAACTCCAGTCCACCCAATTGCCCTTTAAAATCTTAAGCATTTTCCCTAAGTCACATGATCACAAGTGACATCATTTCCTTAGAGGGAAAGCAACTCAAAAGGACAAAGTATTAGTCATACACTTTTCCCCTCATAAATCTCTTCTCCTCATTTTTAGCTGACTTATCTAATAGTGTAAAACATAACACGTCCACCCTGTTGAGTCCGGACATGAAATTGTTTGTTTATTTTCTAAAACAGATTTTAAATATCTACTTAAATTCTTCCCGTTAGCATGTTGTTCCTTTCTAGCTAGTTTATTATTGGCCTTTATTATCTTAAAACGTCCACCCTGTTACACGTTGCATTGTAAAAATGTCGTGTAACAGGGTGGACAAATGAATGTGAAATTTGAAATATTTGGTCAGGATTATTAGGTTATACTAGCCTGAGCTTGACTAGTATGTTTTTATTTTATTTTATTTTTTTATGATAGACAGACATTTTCTCTCAAAAAAAAATTATAATTGAGTTTTAAAAAAAATTTCAACAAACCTGCTCAGTCCAAAATCCACCAAACCGTAGGAACGACCTAACAAACATGAAAATCAGCTCTTGGTATTAGACAAATTTCTATATCAGAATCTTTAACAAAACTTTTTAATTTTTAAATTGTTGATAATTACTGGATATGATTATTTTTTAATAATTTTTTTACTGAAACACTGAAAAGAAAGACTTTCCATTTGTCGGCGTCAATCCTTGAAGTTAGATTTAACCGACCCCATTAAATGTCTCCAGTCATAAGTTATAAACGCCAAATGATTCGGCTTCCTGGTCCCTGTGTGCTCAGAAATTATGACTTTTCCATAACTTTTAACATTGTTGTATTAATTCCCAGGCTTCTGAAATCACCTTATTTTCCCAGGTTTTCCATGACCATAGGAAACCCGTGCGAGTGAACGCCTACACTTTATTAGCTTGAGTTAAAGCAGTCAGCAAAGTTTTGTCTGGTTCAATTTCAATATATAAAAGCACTACTAGCATCAATTGTGTAAATCTATCAAACGTGTCTTATTACAAAGGGAATAAACTGAATTAGACGTGGAAAAGCAAAGATCGAGGTGTCTTCTGACACTGAACAGACAACATAACAGAGGACCGCTGGGAGGAGCAATCACACATTCACACGAGGGGAAGCGTAAGATCAACAGTGCATCCTGATTAAGGTCAAAGGGCAAACACTTCAACCTCTGTTTAATGGCTTTATCAGACCTTCATTTCCTAAAAGGTCATGCAGAAATAAGCACAGTTGCTGTACATTATGTTCCAACCGGAGCCGGAGATTTATCCACAGGGAGATGCTGGGAGAAGTGTCATGTGTGATGAAACGCAGACTCGGTTCTCTTGATTTGGTTGTAATGGCCATCAGATCGTCAACGTCTCAAACTCACCAGAGACCACAACTGGCAAAAAATTATTCACAAGCACTGTGATGCTTTCGCAAATGATTCTTTATCCATCTATGCAAAAAAAAAATTTATAAAAAAAAATATTATTATTATTAATAAAATTATATTAAAATGATTAATAATTTAGTTAAAGCTGCAGTCCGTAACTTTTTGGGGTTAAAAATTATCCAAAATAAATTTTTGAGCAAGTACATCAGAAAAAAAGAGACTGCACCCGGCCCATGCGAAAACAAGGATAAATATCTGAAGGGCATTAAATGTAGTCCGATTTTCCTTGATATTTGTACATATAAGAAGACACTGTACTATAAAAATATCCTGTACGTTTCAGGACTCAAAACTTCCTTTGTAAGTCGAAAAACAGCTTTTAACTTCCAAGCGGCCAAAACAACTCGCTTCAGATGACGTCATAATAATGCATGAAGAAATTTCCAAGATGGCAGCAATCATGCTTGTTATTCATGATTATAATTTTTGAGAAAAATAACTAATTATCAGTGTAACCATTATCATGCAACCCTAGGAACACATCTAACACGCAGAATCACACCGCACATTTCCATACTATCTGTGTAGCGACCAGTTTTATAGTGTTCCCTATACGCGTTCTTCATGTGTTGAGATGAGTTGTGAAATCATTGTTCCATCACAGCATTATTCCCATAATTGCATCTGAATTATGAGGTGCTAAAGGCGCATTAACACCGACTGTGATTAGGTCATGGGAGATTGCCAGGTCACCAAACTACTGATAGACACTCAACTGCTGTATCCAACTCATGTCACCTCAAATGTTTATGCCTACATGTGTACGCCCACATTGCGCACGTGTGTGTTTGTGTGTGTGTGTGTTATTCATCTAAGGCTCATTGCACTTCTCTTATCTCCGCACTCTTTGGTGTTTTCAGATCTCTGGCACTGTGAACGCACATCACCACCACTAGACATAACAAACAACTCACTCCATCTCATTCCCTCCGCTGTCTGCATCTGTTTCAAAGCCTTATGCAAAGCTGCTGTCACACTGTGCGGCTCTGGTCCAAAACCTAATGAGTGCCCTACGTAGACAGCATTTTCAGGAATCATAGGTGCGCTCCTTATGCGAAGGCGTTGCAAAAGGCAAGCAGTTATGTTAAGTTATACATTTTTAAGGCTGCATCACATGTGTTCCTCACTGAAAAGGAAATCACAGTGGGGAAAAAATCCCTCTAAAATGTCAAAAGTGAGAGAAATGACAAATTAATAAAAAAAAAAAAAGATTCAATCAAATTGTTTTAATCAATGCGGCAAAATCATGTGACAAACTTGAGCTCGTTGCAAAATATGAGGGAATCTTTCATACTTATAATCTTTCAATCTTTCATACTTATAATCTTTCAATCTTTCATAATCATGAAATCTGCGTGGGGAAATCATCTCAGGTTATGACTGTAACCATGGTTCCCTGAGAAAGGAACGAGACGCTGTGTCCAATGACGACGCTGTGGGTAACGCCTCGCCATGACTGTGTCTGATCCACATGTGCAACTGTTCCAATTCTGATTGGTCACCGTGTGACGGCGTACTGCGGAGCTATAAAGGATACCCGAAAGCTCAGGAGGAGACAGCAGGGCGTCCAACAGGAATGATTTATCTTTCTCCTTGAGCCAAGAATGGTTTATTCCAGGACCTCGACACCTCAGTAGCCGTGTTTCCACTGTCGGGCCAGAAGCTCCACAGCGCTTCACTAAAACACGCCTCTCTGGAACAATGTCACACAAACCCATCATTTCTTTTCTTTCAATCCATCAAGTTTTATCAGAAAACGAATCAGAAAGAAATCACTGGAAACAGCGTGATCGCAAAACAAGCATGATAAAAGCGACAGTTTTGTGGTTTACTTGAATATTTAAAATCCAAGTATCGATGTTTTACCACAGGTTTACAATAAAAAGTGATACATTGATCATTATGAATCAATTTGTGTCAAAATTGCACATTAGTCACACAGAAATAAATTACCATTACGTCTATTTCACAACAGAAAGAGGACAGACTTACTTATTCAGTCGAGGCTGTTTCTGTTTATTTGGTAGTTACAGGACATATTTACACTAGATTTAGAAAGAATGATAATTTCTACAAATATGCCACCAAAAATACGACCTGAAGAGCTTTAGCACTCTCTCCCAGTAGGCTAGTTATATTTTCAGTCAGAGAAACGAAAAAAAGTTGCTTTATTTTATTTAAATCATCCGGCGCTGCCGTCTTCCGACTCAGTTAAACCCCGCCTCTGTTTGTAACCACTCCTCAAGCCCGAGCTGGCCCGCTTTGGACCAAGGTATTCGGCGGGCCAGAAAACCCTGGCCGTTGGCCCCGAGGAAGCCCCCGACGAGGCTCGATCAAGCCCCGGAAGAGACAGTGGAAACGCGACTGGCCCTGGCACGCACTAGCACGCCCGCTTTTGGCCCGACAGTTGAAGCGCGGCTAGTGTCAGGCCCAGACATGCTTTACTAGGCAGGAGGCACTCGTCTTACTTGCTCCTACGGCGACCTTCCTGCTTCTCGGCCAGCCCATCGATTTTCAATTTGGCCATGGCACATGTCACTATCTCCATCAGCTCCTCAAATCCTGGAAATCCTGATGCTGACAATATCCAAAGCCAACATAGCGCCTTCACTCAGGGCGGAAGAAGCCACAGAGAGGTAGGGTTGGGTATCGTTTCAATTTAAGCGATTATGATTATGATTCTGCTTATCCAATCCGGTTCTTAGCGATTCTTGTTTCCGATTCCAATATTTTTTGGAGAGAAGAAAAAAAGAATAAATATTTCTACCTTTTATTCTTGCCAGTTTTAAGCAATAACCAATAAAATGGCTAAAGTTAAAGGAGTCTCTTCAAATAAAGATTGTGTTGATTACATTATTACTCCAGTAGGTGGCAAAAATCGACTGTTTTTATTGAATCATTCATTCAAGAAGACTCAAAAATGGTGAATCATACATTAATTAAACAGGTATTTATGAATGAGACACTGAATTAATTAGTTTTAAACGTGTTTGAATAAATTATTCAAATGAGTGGGTTTTTTTTTGTAAAATAGACTGGAACATGTTATTCTGTGTAGTTGTCTGATGTATATAATCATGATATTCATTTTAAACAAAACAAAAACGATTTTAAACCAAATAGATTCTCAGTTTATCCTGAATTAGGGGCCGTTCACATATCGCGATTAAAAACGCGTGGAAACAAAGCGCTTGCCGTGGCGTCTGTCGTTGCTATGCAACCATGAACTGCGCTCTCCATGATGACGAGGAAGTATCAGCAAAGGATTAATTGATTTCTAGCCCTTGCATTAGCTTTACTACTAGATATATTTCTGGAGATGAGAAATAATAACCCGCTCTGTACAGCTATGATCAGCTGTTCGGCCGAGCTTTCCATGTTGTTACGGAAAGGTCGATTGGTTTTTGTCACATGAACTGCGGTATTCTGAAAAGTTGAGATGTTTTCATCTCGCCGCGGCATAGGCGCGCATTTGAAATAACGAATTTGCACGCTAAAAAACCCCCCGCGATATGTAAACGGCCCCAAAGTCAGGAATCGATAAGCGGAATCGAAATGCGTGCGTCTTATCGAATCCCCGGTTTTTGGAAATGTGTTACCGGTTCTAAAATGGAACGGGTTCTCGATACCCAACCCTACAGAGCGGGCTTCCGGATCCCGAGTGAAAGCACTGGAGCCCGCAGGTGAGAGCTGAGAAAGGGACGGGCCCGTCCTGTTCAAGCTTCTTTGCGAGCTCCATCTGCGACCCCCATGATGCGCGAGCCTGACCGCTCTCATCAAGGAGCGGAAGCCGATCACAGTGAGCACAGTCAGCGCCCCCTCGAGAGATAACAGTCCTCGCTCTGCTCCAGGCAGCTCACACAGAGATTTGAATTGTTTATTTACCATTTCATAAAGCTAAAATAGATCAATATAGCCTTACAGGACAAACGAACACCAAATAAGACAGAAGCTAACGCTGCTTATAGCTTCCACGGTACGCCATAGCGTCGTCATTGGATGCAACGTGGAGTTCCCTAGAAAGAAAACTTTCCTCACGCAAAATTCACAATGCATAGGGAAATCTTTCGTCCTCACGTGAAAATCATAATCACAAATTCTTCGTGGGGAAATCTTTTGCACTCAAACGAAATACCCAGAGTGGATTCCTATTGAAGTGATTACATTTTGATCGCAAAATTCACCAAACAATGGTATATATATATATATATATGTGACTGCACCTTTAGATGTGGAGTCCAGCTATATTAAAGTGATTTATGAGTCGAGCCTTAGTTACACTGGCATACTTTGATGCACAAACTGTTTGTCTGTGTAGAGTTTTCCAAACTCAAATAAAGCACACAGCAACAGTGTGTCTTTGAGAGAGAGTCTGTGGTTATCAGCCTGTGGCATCTTGTCATACCTGAATGGCGGCCAGGTTCTTCTGCTCCTGTGAAGGGGCTTGATGAACGAAGCGAAGCCAGTTAGCATGACGAGGGCTACTGGCGTCCAGGATATACAGCACGTCACCTTTATTCCCTCGAACCTGCAGACGCACACAGATTCAAAGGTTACACACAGGTTAACTCACAATATTAGATCATTTATAAGGCCACACCAAAGGGATTTCAATCCCTCCAACAGACAAAAAAATGCCTTGATTGTAGTTCTGTGACGTAGCTACATCCCCATGTAATACATTTGCATAACGCCCGCCCACTGGCTGCTTTGGTCCGCCCACAAAAAAAACAGTTGGGTAAGTGATTTTGAGGAGACGCTGCAAAGGCTTCCAATACTGACGGAATATATATATATATAAAAAATACAGTATATCAGGAACATTTCTCACTTCCCACAGACATGCTCTTTGCCCAAATCTGACGAATACCTATATTTCACTGTTTATGGATACAAATTATTATTGTGAGCCATTTCTCGGTCTTAGTCTTAGTTAAACGCCGGCTAATAGTGACTTATTCTGACTGATCTTGAAAGGTAAATTCCCTGAAATTGCCTGCATCATAACACACGAGCAGCATGAAAGAGCGGCACAGTGAAAGATTGCACACTAACATGATATATCATAATAATTATATGCACAAGTGTGTAATTTAAGAGTTAGGCTCACTATACTTTAGGCAGAAAAGTGTCATCAGGGCAGGCAGATCAGTAAATCACAGCTCTAATGTGGCTGAACACGACCTGATCTTCACTATAATTAAAACTTTAATGCAGCTGAAAATAAACTCAAATCTTTCAAGAGAAGATATTTGATGGGATATTAGATACGGCGTGCACTGGGAGACGCGTCTCGCTCCCGTAGCTCTGTCTGGCCTGGGAGAGTCAGTGTGAGTTGAGTTCATGCTGGCATGTCTCGTCCGATGAATCGTTGCCTGGAGACGAGCAATGATGCGTCTGTCTGAACAACAGGGGCAACAACTTCTCCAAGATGGTTAAAATTCAGTCAGACCTCAACGATCTCTGTTTGCAAAGACAAACGCCACTTAGTGATTTGAATAAATCTCTACCCAAAGTATTAAACTTTGCTGTACGCATCTCGCACTGTTTGCGTCAATACCTCAAATCATGTGACATGTTGATGAGAGGTGGTTTTTGTTTGGTGAACAATAAAGTGGGTGAAAAAGTCCCATTCACTTTAAACAAATGAGAGAATTTAGAGTGTTTTTTGACCCACTTAAGTAGGACTTAAAGTCCCCCTGTGGTCAATAATTGTATCCCTTAAAACTCATCTTTGATCACCAAAATTACATATTTAAGCGTTTTTTCCTTTAAAAAAAAAGAAAAAAATCTTCATGCCTTAAATTATCTTGAATGTAACTCGACACCCTTGCCTCATTTAGTATACGTGGTCCTATGAATATGCAAATAACCCCCGCCTCCACTCACTCACTCAGCTCAGAGATCCACTGGTTGGCGATCACACGTTGATCTGATTGGTTACAAGGTAGTTTGTGACGTCAGAAACACCAGCGATTTCAAAGCGTGTTTTTGAGACTGTCTTTGATTCACTGCAGTTTTAAGGAGGAAATACTCAGCAATGGTGTCGACTTATGAATTTGCACATGGTTTGTCCTTAAATCATATTAAAAAAACACCACATAGACACAAACAACATTCATTTCTTCTGTTGTCTTTGAGATATGGTTAAAGTGTACTGTTGAATGTACTGACAAGCATTTATGGTAAACTAAAATATACTTTAAAGCTACACTGTGTAGGATTTTCTCCCATCTAGCGGTGAAATTGTTTATAACTACCAACTGAATATTACTTTCTAGCCCCTCCCATTCCGAGGGCGTTTTAACTCCTACGGTGGCCGTATTATTTCAAATCTGCCGGCAGTCGCGAGTAATCTCCCCCTCGCATTCGTCACGGCGCCACTGAGTGTAAAAACGCGAAAGGCGAAGCTTGAATTTCCAGGTATGTCCCTCTTTGGCTAATGTATTTTCAAAATGGAGGCGCAACATGGCTGCCGCCATTCGAGCGACTCGCTCATATGTATTCTGAATGGCAGATTCTACGCTTACGAGAATACTTGATTAGTTGGTAGAAGTAATTACACATTAATGGGCAAATTAATTTTTTTGCTAAGAATCAATTAAAAAAAATTACACAGTGTAGCTTTAATGTCATTTATAATAAAAACATGCATGTCATGTTTTAAAATATATTTGTGATTACATTTATAATGATGAAGTTGCAATTTAGTACATTCCAATATATTCTCTTTAAATTGAATAACACACTACAGTTATAGTCAAGTAGTTTACATGTGCTTCAGTATGTTAGTTAACACATCAAAATTATTCTTAAAGCATGTCAAGTGCGCATTCAATACAATTAAGCACACTTCTTTTTCACAAGGGCAAGGAAATCACAGAGACAGAGCACTAGCTACAACCCAGAAAACCATACATCAACACATTTAAAACCAGTTAAGACACCTCAGCAATTGAACATCTCCCTCTGAACCACCACTCCCAACAGCCTAGCATAGTCGCGGTGAGTTTTGTAAGCGCAAACACTCACGGTCTCTTCAGAAAAACATAAATGTTGTCCAGTCATAAAATAGCCAAGAAATAAGCTAGCATCTAGCATTGCAAAGACGTTTTATCAGATATGGGTTGCCTTTGAAGTGCTCCCAAGTGGCACAAAAACAAAAAGCTTTGTGGCGACACATAGCAAATGTATTGTGGGTAAAGCGATGGGATCATTGTTGAGTCTAGTCACCCACCTCCCACATCAGTCGTGGATCCATGCTTTCATCCAAGTCACTCAGCATCCGCTTTTCACCTGCAAACGGGCCGAATTTCTCACCCTGTGGGGGAAAAAGAGGAAGTTTGTGTGAGAGTGTGTTGTAGGATTGGGCTTTGATGCCACAGTTTCTGGAGTGTCTGTGTGGGATCTGAACATGATCAAGGTTGATTCTCAACTCAGAGACTTCACACATTTAGAGTGTATGACACTTGTAGTTCGGTTCGCTTGGTTTGCTTAGTCCTCCTGATCCGCTTAATGTTCACATTGGCATTTTTATCATTGAAACTTAAGGAATATGGAGATGTTCACAACCTGATTGGTCGGCTTTTATTGCATATATTTCACGACAGAACTTACCAAACACCCTAAAACAACGCTGTGTTCAGGGATAAATGCGCTCGTTGTATGTGTGTAGCTACATACAGTGCTATGCATAAGTTTAGACACCCATACTAAAGTTGACTAAAAAGAGGAATAAAAAATCATCTTTTGGAAACTGAACTTAATGCCTTAATTAAAAAAAATAGGAAAAATCCAACCTTTAAGGACACCAATTTTCTTTGTGAATGAATAATGTATCGTAAATAAATAAATGTTCTTCCTTAAAATACAGGGTGCATAAGTTTGGACACCCCTATGTTAAATTCCCATAGAGGCAGGCAGATTTTTATTTTTAAAGGCCAGTTACTTCATGGATCCAGGATACTATGCATCCTGATAAAGTTCCCTTGGCCTTTGGAATTAAAATAGCCCCACATCATCACATAGCCTTCACCATACCTAGAGATTGGCATGGTTTTATTTCAGTTAGCCTAATAGCTAGTTTGATTTGCATTGAAAGATGATCTTATGGAAAGTACTCCATGCCAATCTCTAGGTATGGTGAAGGCTATGTGATGATGTGGGGCTATTTTAATTCCAAAGGCCAAGGGAACTTTATCAGGATGCATAGTATCCTAAAAAAAAAAAAAAAAAAAATACTTACAAATAAAAATCTGCCTACCTCTATGGGAATTTAACATAGGGGTGTCCAAACTTATGCACCCTGTATTTTAAGGAAGAACATTTATTTATTTACGATACATTATTCATTCACAAAGAAAATTGGTGTCCTTAAAGGTTGGATTTTTCCTAATTTTTTAAATTAAGGCATTAAGTTCAATTTCCAAAAGATGATTTTTTATTCCTCTTTTTAGTCAACTTTAGCATGGGTGTCTAAACTTATGCATAGCACTGTATGATGGTATTTTGATCAGCTGAGAACTCGTGAAGAGCTTATAAACGGTTACAATGAGACAAAACAGCGTCAGGAATCCCTTTATCACACAAATGAAGATCTGCTGTGAGGAGACCCGGTTCTGATCCTGTACTGAACTGTGATGGGAAACATCACAAACAGGTATGCTGGAGCATTTTAGGGTCGCATCTTGTGACATCATGTCCTGTTTTTGGTTCGTTTGCATGTCTTTGGTCCGTGTCGTGGACCAAACCGCACCAGAGTTTGTTTGGAAGTGGACTGAGACTCATCTTTTCAGCGTCTCGGTCCTCTTGTTTGGTGGCACCAGGGTTCAGATGGCAGCGTTTACACTTATTCAAACGAACCGCACTAACAGAGCAATCGCACCAGGGTTTGTATTCACTGAACCAAACTGTGAACCCTTAGAGAGAAGACAAGTCTCACGTTCCTGTTTACACCTGGTGTTTTAATCGTCTCTTTTGTCCACTTTCAACCACTTCTGTCCTGATTTCTTCGAGCGGAGGGTCTATGGGCGGGTAAATGTATGGGATTTTTCAAAATAAGCTTGTGCAATTTACACATGAACACGACCGGAGACACGGAAAAACACAGAGAGTATCATCTTTAGTTTCTGCTCTGACAGACGCAAGACCAGCCGAACGCTGTCAGTGTGTGTTAGAGATCAGGAATGGTGAGAGAACATTGTGCTTGGTATGTTTTTTGTCTTCAAACCAAACTTGAGTCTCCAGCCGACAGTTTAAACCCCGTCTATCAAGAGCGCTTCCCATAATGTCACGCATTAGTTCAGTAGACGGAGAGAAGACGGTCTTTAGTGTCTGTTTGAACACATTCGTCCACATGAGCGTTCACACTACGAAAGCAATCCGGTCGAATGCGTTTTTGACTAGGCTACCTCTGGAAGTGGTGGAAAGTTGACAAGTTTAAAACATATCAGACCCTTTTTACACCTGTAAAATCACCTTGTGATCCGATCCGATCGACCAAAACGGGCGTTTCACACCAATAGATTGTTTGTTTTGTTCCGAAACAGGGAATTGATTTGTTGCAATGTTGCATTTTCTTCTTGGTTCGGCTCGCTTTCACAAGGCAACCTTTCAAAGCGTACCAAAATGTGATCACGCAAGTCACGTGCGAGTAACTGTCCTCCTATTGGTCAGTTTCCTCTGCGTCATGGCTTTATTTGTAACTGTCGAGACACACGCGAACACTAGATGAATGCTATAATGCAGCTAGAGCAGGAATCAAGTCTTCAACGGGACAGCATTCTCGCACAGGGAAGCGCAATTACACAACATTTAAGGTGAAGACGCTCTTTTGGGTTTCAACTGTGGTAACTCACAAAATCAGACACTACTGACACTCAGACACGCTTTTTATATAGTACATTTATAATACCATCTGGTTCATTGGTCTGTTGGGTCGGATTGCGACACCTCAGAGTGGCGCGGATCCGAGCGCGATTGCCGTGTTCACACATGCCTAAACGAACCGAACCAAAGGGAGAAAACACTCAGGTGTGAAAGCACCCTTTAATATCAGGTGTAAACAGGGTCTAAGAGTCCTCAGGCACATCTCAGAACGTGCTATATTACACAAAAATGGTCTGAAATCTTTTGTTGCGCTTTAAAGAAGTACACTTATTTTGATATGTTGACTAACACATGTAAAGTAATTGATTATAGGCTAATTATACCTGTAGGGTGTTGTTTGATATTACATTAAAGTTATATGTGTAATATTTTAAGTACACATCTGTGATGAAGTTGCAATTTAAACAAATTTAATTAAACCACATACAAGTTTAAATATAATGACATTAAAGTATATTTTAGTTTACCATAAATACATGTCAGTGCACTGAAGTACACATTCAGCAGTACACTTTAACCATATAACAAAGACAATAGAAGTAATTATAAAATTGTATATGTACTAAAGTCCTACTTAAGTGGGTCGAAAAAGTTCAGTTAATATAGGCTAAATGTAAACTATAATAAATGTTCATTTAATTGTAAATATAGCATGCAATTAAGTGTGTGAATTATTATATTATTTTATAGATAGATAGATAGATAGATAGATAGATAGATAGATAGATAGATAGATAGATAGATAGATAGATAGATAGATAGATAGATAGATAGATAGATAGATTTTTGTCAGGGTGAAATATGAGCAGAACATGTTTTTGCAGGTTATGTGATGTTCACACACTTTATCGTGTACACTGAAGAGTCCTGAGCAGATGTAGAGCCCTTACAAACAATTACCACAGTAAATATATATATTTATTGTTTTTGCTGAAAAGTCATATAATAAGTTTATATCAAATCTTTTTCAAACAGTGTAAAAAAACTCTTTCTGGCATTTGTTTCATTTACTTTTAATGACAGCGGGGGCTAATAATATCACATAAACCGCAGTTGTACTGTAATAACAACAGTAACTGTAGTAACTTTATGGCGGAAACGGAGGCTGGCATGGTGAATTTTTGGCGGAAACTATGGTTACCATGGTGATTGTTTGTAAGGGACGTGGCAGCCCACGTAAGCACACACACACATCGGAATGCAACTACAACCAGGCGTTTATACTTTATACACTATGAGCAAAGTGAAAATGGTAATAAAAGAAGTCTTTCTCCAGAAGTTACTACAGAACCCATACTTTATCTTTCATGCTGAGAGTTTGTTTTATGCACGAACCTTCTTGACTGCCCTGGCAGTGTAAAGCCCCATCCCGTCCTGAACTTTAGAGGACTTCAGCACGAATCGGTCCGGCACGTACATGCCCAACATTCTCATCACTTCAGAAAGACGCCTTTCTTCCAAACAAAACACATGAAACGCGCTCGGAAACACAGGTTAGGGGCTGGTTTGATATTCTCTGCAGGCTGTGTTTGTAAATCTCAATCCAGGCTGGTCTTCCATGTTACTGTCTGTACATGAGAGCGACACTGCGTTCCGATTGGCTGTTGGCTTTACAGGGAATGCGTTTCTGCGCTCCGATTGGTGGAAAGTTTAAGAACGTCCACGTTAGTGTCAGTCACTGAGTGAGTTTCTGCGATCTGATTGGTTAAAAGTTTGTTACCGCGAGCTACATATTTTACTTTCCCGGGAAAAATCACCACATCATCCTAAATAAACTAAATATAATGTTAACACTTTACAATAAGGTTCATTAGTTAACATTAGTGAATGTATTAATTAACATGAACTAACACTGATCAATACATTTGTTACTGTATCATTAGTTAATAAAAATACAGCTGTTCATTGTTTGTTCAAGTTAGTTCACAGTGCATTATGTTAACAAATACAACATTTGATTTTAATAAATGGTGTTGCTACTTCTACTACTAATAATAATAAAATGCATGATGTGCATTGTGCAATAATACATTTTTGAAGTAATTTTGGGGTTTAGGTTTGTCGGGGACATCCAATGTCCTTATGACAAGGAGAGCCTCTGAATTTAAGCGATGGTCCAGATTTAAACATATAACAGCATTAAATTAAATTAACATTACCCTTTTACTGACATGCTATATTTACATCTAACATCCAAACAGAGTTAATGCACCTCAGTATGAGCATTAGCCTCTGGTCTGACTGTGTGGCCACGTTTCATGTACACATTGTGTTTTCTTTAATTGATTTTCAAAGCCATTTGATTTAATGCTCTATAAACAAGGTGGTCGCACAATCAGCCACAGTAATGGAGGATGGATGTGCATAGGAGTCTGTGTTTGTGTGTCACGTGTTTAGATGCTGTTCACTGGCCCTTCATCAGTAACCCACATCTGTTTAAAACAGGTTTCTGCAGAAAGCAACTAAGGAAAATGGGCATACATACAGCAATGGATGATCAGGCATGTAGATGAGAGAGGACACACTCATATCACACGGGGCTTTTAAGGCCAGGCCCATTAGACTAAAACCAATGACTCTGGGTAATTTGTAGAGTCACTTAGTACAAGTTATGCTGTCTGTACAATCGTGAGTTGTGTGTGTATTAAATATCCAGTCATATCCACAACCACTTTAGTCAAGTAGGCTTCATACAGTACATGAATTTCAACCTTCTGCATGATAAGTTATAAAAACCAGTGGAGTTTGCTGTCATTAACATGAAGAGTCTCACTTTGTAAAAGGTTACAGTGAGAAACTAAGCTAAATGATTGAGGATCACACACTGCAGACTTTCAAGCTGTTCTGACAACAACCAACTCACGCAGAAACATGTGGCTCTTAGCTAGGGGACGCATGACAATTGAAAACAATTTGTGTTCTAAAATCTGAATCTGATACCGCTGATTGGATTGATTCATAGTCTGAAGCTAAAAAATATGTGTCCATCATACACTACGTGATTTTCTGTCAAATTTGCCAACTCCAGCTGCCCAATATCTGAAGACCATTCCATTTAGTTATTTTGGTTTGGAACAAAATGAAAATGAGTAAATTATGACAGAATTTGTATTTTTGGCTAGTTCTTTTAATATGTCACAGATGTGCTGTTCACTCATTTTATTGCAATTGTTTAGTTCAACAGGGTCATCTGACAGCTGTTGCCCTAGGAAGTCCATAATTTCATGCAATTTCAATTTCATCCGTTTGCATGCATTTTAAAGGCAGTTGATCTATGGGAATATAAAGAAATACTTGAGATATACATTGCTTAGAATATGCTTAGAATATGCTTAGAATATTGTATTTGAATATGGCTACTTTGAAATGGGGAACCATCAATGGGGATACATGATTTTTGCCATCATAATGGTGTAGTTACTGCATCTGCCAGCAGGGGAGACAGAAACCAGTCAGTTTCTGTGCAGCTGTTCGTAAGAAAGTTCTTTAGCAAGCATGTTTATTTGAGACTTTTGCAAACTGGCATAAACATGAAATCATTCTCTAGTCATGTGTAACCATGAAAAAAAATAACCACCAAAGACTTTTGTAGTTCAATGTGAAGGAGAGCAGAGCTTTAGAAGTATTTTTTCATTGAATATCTATTTGTTGTTGTTTTTAAGAAAATCAGTGAAATAGACAATACAAGACATTTTTAAAGTGCCCCATTATTATTTTTCATGCAGTGTGTAATACAGCTGTTTGAGAATGTAAAAGGTCTGTACATTTTCAAAGATCAAAGTCCACAACAAATAAAATTGTCTCCTACAATAAATAATCAATTCGGCTGAAACGAGTCGTCAGCAATTCTTGCCTCACTTCCTGTTACATACCCACAAAACATTGTAACAAATTTGCATAATGCCAGCCTATGGACTTCATTGGCTGTCCGCGAACAACGTCTACTTTGACCCTCAAACACTGTAGTTGTAGCTGAGACTGGAAGAGTTTGGTTCGTGTTGTCAACATGTAAAGAAGAAGCTGTTTTCAGCGCTGTGAATTCATTTTGCATGAACTTGAAAAAGAAGAGAACTCGAGCTAAAATTGATACGGAAAAACTGACATCCTTAATATCACTGTGTATCAAGAGCTGAGGAAGATCTGAAGTTCAAATTCAGATATGGTAATAGGCGTTTGGTTTCCAACATGCACTGTAAGCGGTCGCCCAATCATAACAGACTGGGCCATCTGACCAATCAGAGCAGAGTAGACCAATCACAACACACTGAGCTATCTGACCAATCAGAGCAGAGTAGACCCATCACAACAGACTGGGCCATCTCCAATCAGAGCAGAGTAGACCAATCACAACAGACTGGGCCATCTCCAATCAGAGCAGAGTAGACCAATCACAACAGACTGGGCCATCTGACCAATCAGAACAGAGTAGACCAATCACAACAGACTGAGCCATCTGACCAATCAGAGCAGAGTAGACCAATCACATCAGACTGTGCCATCTGACCAATCAGAGCTGAGTAGACCAATCACAACAGACTGAGCCATCTGACCAATCAGAGCAGAGTAGACCAATCACATCAGACTGTGCCATCTGACCAATCAGAGCTGAGTAGACCAATCACAACAGACTGGATCACCTGACCAATTAGAGCTGAGTAGACCAATTACAACAGACTGGACCATCTGACCAATCAGAGCAGAGTAGACCAATCACAACATGGCTTTCAGTCCATGTCTTGTATGTTTGAGATATGACAAATCAACTTTTAGATATACATATTCATCTTATTTTCTTAAAAGAGAACAAAAATAATGACTACATTTACATGTGCACCAATAATGTGATTATTTCTAATAATCAGAATAATCAGTCTTAATCGCAGTAAGATGTTTACATGACATGAGCAAAAGTTTACATTCACTGCAGTCGTGGTATTTTCATTATTCTGATTATTTGCTAATAAGTTTGCTTATACCACACTCAGATAGGCACACAGTATGCATGTTACCAGCCATTGATTTAATCTAGTACTCATCAAATTCAAAATACATTTTTATGGACGTATTATTTTCGGCGCCGTGATGAACATCGCAAAGCCGGGTTTGTAGATTATAGTTACTTTGATTATGAGCTTAATCACATTAGTTTGATCGAAGTATTGTGTTTACGTGAGGTAAAGTTTAATCTCAAAATCCCATTATAATCGCATTATGAATAGTCTTGCTTGTAAAACATCCACAGTGTTCAAACCAAATTTCTAATATAGTTTACTCCACTTTCCCACGCTGCAAACCATGCAGCTTTGATTTTGAACTTTCTCCCACTTTTGGATGGATATGAATGGAAGTGAATGAAACACAGAGTCGAATATATAAGTCCCGCCCAACTTCCTATTTCAATAGGAAATACGTCAACAAGGGGAAGAAAACTGTGCTTTTCCGACCATTTCATGGAGTCTTTGAAAGGCTACTGAATGCATGTGTTGAAGAGTATTGGAGTGACAGAAGTTGTGAGAGTGATCTCTGTGTGGCCCGTCTTTCTCGATCCCCTGACCCCCAGTGACCTCTGGGACCCTGCCGACCCCTGTTGTCAGTGTGCCTGCAGTGAGGACTGTGAGGAAGGAGAGTTGCGACGATTAGGACTCAGTGACCCTTGACCTGACCCTACACACACACACTTGAGCATCAACTTTTACTCTCTCTCTCAGCTAGAGTCACTGATCACAGACTAATTCTGACCACACACACAAAACCCACACAAACACACACACATTTAAACTAAGGAAGGGAACTAAAAGTCTAAAATGCTTTATTTGTGTTGAAATATTTCTTTTTGAAACATTAGAGGCAGGATGTCAAAAACCTTGTCTTTTTTGTAAATAGCCAATAGCCGTTAGTTTATAACATAGCTCAGCAAAATCATGACCTCCTACCGCTAGTCAATGACAGGTGGTTTGGGGGAGGGACATTCTTACAGAGCATTTGATTGGACAAAAAAAAAAAAAAACATTGATTTTACACCCATTGATTCATTCAAAGCAATTCATATTTTAGTCTGTTTTCCCAGAAGCGTTGAGTAAAGATGATGCATTTACATCAGTATTTACAGGAGTTACTATATAAATGGCTTTTGACTCAATCCTTGACTAATTTGATAATTAATACATATTATATAGAAATGTTTGAACTCATATTGAGACATTTGACTTGGTACACACCCTGTAAAGCTCTTGAGATCACATCTAAACTTTAGTGAGAGTGATCTCAAGACTCTAGCTCCAGTGTCTCTAGCTATAGGACAGTGTGTGAGGTTATTAAGATCTCTTCTCAAACTTTAAAGGAGACCATTGTGACCCTTATTCATCCATGCACACCATTTCAATCAAACACAATATATGCATAATGATTAATGTGTTGGCATTGAAGACAAATTTAAACTAGTAACCCTTAATATTGCTTAATATTCTGAAATTAATCATTTAAATAATTAAATGTAACTCTGACTGAAACACTTTTCCAAAAATGCTATTTGAAAAGGATTTCAAACCACATATGAATTTTGCTTGAAAATCACATTTCATGCACAAAAAAAAAATTGGATTTGGACTGACAATCTGAGCCAGGCTTAACACTGTTCGTGAACTTGTAACAAACTGGGCTTGCAATTTAAGTAAACCAGTAGTCACTTAAAAGTTTAGGGCACTCACAAGGCATTAATGAATATGGGGGTAAACTGTATCAACACTTGAAATCAGACAAAGATAGGCATAAGCAGGTTAACCAACAAAGTATATTGATAACTCAATAGTCAAATCAGAAAAAATAACACTTATCCGAGAGTCCTTGATCAAATAGTCCATGCTTGAGAAGTATTGTCCTTATGTGTGAATCCTTAATCCTTGAGCCCAAAAAAATTAATCAAAATGTCCAGGAAAAATGGTAATAATCCTCCAAACGTGATGAAATAGCAAAAACACCCCCAAAAAAACAAGTCTTCTCTTGAACCTCCATGGGTAATTAAATCCATAAGCAACTTAAAAGGAGAAGGCAAAAAAAAAAAAACCTAACATGCCTCTCTTGCCCAAAAACTGGCTTGGCCTTTTCTGCTAAAGAAGGCCTTCCTCTTCCAAGGTGCTATCCTGTCAAAATAAAAGTCCATTTTGCCAACTATGAATGTGTCTGCACCAAACATAAAAGTCCCACATACCAAGACAGAGAAATTCAACTAGGGCCTGAAACCAATTAAATCAAACCTATACTTATTTTACAGTATTTTATTCTCCTTCACATTCACGTATTTCTCTTAGCCCTAATATAGTGTCACAGAGTATTCGAGTTGATGTAATTCCGCATCTCTTTCTGACTCAAGAACCCACAGACTGAGGCTGGAACCAGATCCCAACAGAAGTACAGACCAAAAAAGAGTTCTCCCTTTCTCTCTCTCACTCCTCAGGGTCTCTATTTCTTTGCGCAAATATTTTCTCTGCGAACAAACCTCATTTTGGCAGTCCACACAACCGCCTTCAGGGAGGATTTTCCCCCAGCGTTTTACCATATTTCAGAAACACTTCTGAAAACTTGATACTGAGAGATCTCTTCAAACTTGAGGTGTCTCCATCATCCAAACCTCACTCCAAACCAACCCTTAGTCTCTCCAACGTCCCAATGAATGCTATTTCTGGCCTGTCCTGCACTGCTGACATTACTATACACACTGTGTTTTACTTTGTCAAGCCCCCGCTGGTTCTTGAGGGCCACCAGGATGGGAAGCGTTGATAGAGAGAGAGAGAATGAAAGGGTGGGTAGAGAAATAGTCCTGAGAGACAGAGAGATTACAGTGAAGATAAAGCGTGAGAAAATGACTGCCACTAACAACAGACATCTGATGAAGGACAACACAGACACCAGACCACCCTTTATGAGGGTGTAACAAAACTCTGTCTCCATTTTACTAATTTTTACTCCCTTAATGCAGACGGAGACAATAATACCTGATATAAACTCTTAAAAACACAGATTGTTCAATGGCTCTTGGGTTCAGAAACGAACCCTATCCCTGTCCAGAGCTATGCAGTTATTGAGGTGCTACTAGTTCTTGATGTTTCATTAGGTTCTTCACATCACTGTGCTTTCTGGGTTCTTCAAAGCATTCATTCACTGTCAGGAAAAAAAGGGAAAATTGTACCCAACAGCTTGTCACTGGGCAGTACCCTTACAAGGACACATTTGTACCTTATATACCCCTAAAAAGTGCATTTTAGGACCTTGGAGTAGTACCATGCCCTTAAGGTACTACTATAAGCTTTTTACAGGTAAATAAGGTATACAAAGATATCACTTTAAGGGTATTGGCCTAGTGACGAGCTGTTGTACCTCTAAAGGAACAATTTTGCACATTTCTTTTCCCGAGAGTGTATAGACGAGAATAATGAGAAGAGAATGGTTCTCCTGTGAGATCACAGCAGTCAGTTGCATAAACATAGACACTATGTGAAGACTGTGCCTTAAGAACTAGTCTGACCACCCTGATGAAAAACCCAGCATTGCTGGTCACCAGCATTAGGTGTGTTTTGCATGCTGGGATCAGAATGGGATGCTGATTTGCCAGCGACACCAGCTCAGTTTTGCTTGAGAACAGCATGACTTTGCTGGTCCACCAGCATAAAACAGTTTTGACCATCATGGAATTAATGCCGGTTTATGCTGGATTTTTCAGCAGGGCAACTATCAGTTAGTGAAGGGGTAATCATCAGTAGACTGATTTACTTTATGTAACTGACATAAAAAAAGTTATGACTGCAGTCTTAAAGAAATAAAAACGACATGACAAACTTGAAAGAGTCTAAGCAGTTTATGCAACCGACTACAGGGTACAAACCCCTTTTTGCTAATTGGAAACTTTACTTTTAGATGGCATATATATATATAAATTCTTGACTTTTCTTGAAGGACTATTAATGACACCAAGGGCCCTATTTTAACGATCTGAAACGCAAGTGTCAAAGCGCAAAGCGCAAGTAACTTTGTGGGCGGGTCTCGGCGCTGTTGCTATTTTCCCGGCGGGATAAATGACTCTTGTGCCGGGCGCAAATCTAAAAGGGGTTGGTCTGAAGTAGCTTCATTATTCATAGGTGTGGTTTGGGGCGTAACGTGAAATAAACCAATCAGAGCATCATCTCACATTCCCTTTAAGAGCAGACGCACTTTTTCCTTGGCGTATTGCTATTATAACGGCGGATTTGCCAGGCGCGCGTCAAGAGCGGTTCACAGCCGAGGAGACCAACGCTCTCGTCACGGCCGTAAAAGAGAGAGAAGTGACATTGGGGATGGGAGAAACACACCCAAATTAGCTTCGGTTAAACAGGCATATAATAATGTGGGTAAATGTGTAAGCTAGATGTATGCTTTTATAATAAATTATTATATTTATAATAAATTGTCTATCTATCTATCTATCTATCTATCTATCTATCTATCTATCTATCTATCTATCTATCTATCTATCTATCTATCTATCTATCTATCGTTTGTAATAATATGATTTGCAAAAATGAAAACTGCTGCTTCTGTGTAGATTAGAGAATCACAGTGTATGAGCGTCACTGACTTTAGACTAGGTTTTTTCTGGCCAGTGGCGCAATTGTTTTATGGAACAGTAAAATAGCACCAGGGAACGTTTGCGCCGGAACACGCCTCCTTTTTTGCGCTGAACCGCCCAGGGAGCGCAAGTTCATTCCCTAGTTTAGCGACGTGCTTCTGTGGAGGGAAAAGCGCGCTTTGCGCGGGTGCAAAATAGGAATGAAACATGCGTCGGTGTACAAAGTCAATTGCGCTGGGTGCAAGATAGGGCCCCACGTCTACATTGTTAAACATATCATCAAAATTGTCCATGTGACAGTATAAGTCTTCTAAAACAGTGTAACTTGAGGAATACGCAAATTCAAGCAAATTCCTTTCCACCACAGCTCTTAAATGTCATTCTCATTTTCGTGTACCACTTACCACGTCACATTTAGTCACATGACATATGGAAACCAATGGTGTTTTGAATCATTGGCAACAGATCTGACACAAAATGTGGCAGTAAATCAATAAAATACATTCTAAACGTTCTGGATCTGAACCGACTTACCTTGAAAGGTTATTTATGATGCCCAGAAATCAAGTCTGCTTAAAGTCTTATAGGAACCACCCTACCTTCACTTAGGAAAAGAGACCTTGGGAAGCGTTTTGTGAAATATCCACCAAACCAGCAGTATTTGTTGTTCCCCCCATTTTTGTCATGATGATGAACCACATTGGACCACACTTTAGAGGGAGTTTTTGGTCCTTGTGAAGAGGTCTTTAGGTACAGATGGTTTGACCTTAGATGAACTGCCAGGACTGCGGTTTGTGAGATCTTTTGATAGTATCAGCATTTCTGTCTTACCGAACACCATCACTGGATGTTGAGCGGATATGTGTGTGTTTGTGTGAGTTATTTCAGACTCTTCTTCACAAACTATCTTCAAAAGTGTCACTGAGGTCTAAGGAACTATAGATGCATGCACACAGACACACGCATGCCAAAGATCAGATAAGAACAAAGTTCAACGCTAAAAGCTGAAACCCATCACTCTGAGTCATGGCTTTCATTCCTATATATTTATTTCATTCACTGTTTTCTCTGGCTTTATATCTCTCACTCTTCCCCCTAACAACCACATCTCTCTCCTTTTATAGTCCCCAAGGAGCAGGCGGCCAGCACGAGACCGTTTATTCTGTGTATTTGAGGATTTTCTTCTTTTACAACACCAATGTGAACTGCTTTTACAAAGGGAAGACCTGTTTTGATAGCGCTATTATCATCTTACTCTGAGTGAGTGTTGGCGGACAACTTCAGCAACTGTGGCTCATAAGAATTCCAGAATAGAGGATACAACAAGGTAAATGGAGTGAGTGTGAGTGTAAAGACTGAGTGGGAGGGAAAGCTACAAAAGTTCAAAAGATAAACATAAGCTCTTTTCCAAAGTCTAATGAGCGGCCGAACTTGATGGAGTGCAACCAATGCCAAGGCGCAGTACAGTTATGCTGCTTTTGAAGACACCTGTTTATCAGCACACCATATCTGAGAAATAAAGCAATCACAGAAAAGCATTGCGAAACACTTGCTACAAAAACAAAAAGACATCCAGTTTAATGGCACAGTCATTTGTAGTTTGCAAGATAAGTATGTACAGCGAATGTTTAGTATGTACAATATGCGCAATGCACCGACCACACGTTTGCATCTGCCTTGAAATAAGCTAACTAAAAACTTTTAAATAAAAATGACATTGATTTGTAAGTTGAGTCTCTGGTGAATAGTTTATGTGAGAGTGTCTCCCATTTGCTTCACTACAGTGTTGCTGCCAATGTAGTGTACTAGTTCAGCCACCTATAAGGGTTTATTTCAGATTTCTACCTTAGAAGTCAAGTGGCTATATAGACTGTAGTGAGCAAGGGTGTTCACTAGGGTTTGGAAAAGAAAAGAAAAGAAAAGAAAAGAAAAGAAAAGAAAAGAAAAGAAAAGAAAAGAAAAGAAAGGAAAATTTGAATGCTTTGGCCACCTCTTCTTTTGATTGACTTGGGATCCAGGGAATTTTGGTTTTATTAAAAACACATTCAGTCTCCAACTGACCCTCTTTCTGTGAGCTTTGCACACACACACACACACACACACACACACACACACACACACACACACACTTCTGACGTTCTCATTAGCCTCTCTGTAAAGGGCTATCCATGGCATTCCCAAACCATTGCCTCAAGCATTCCCACACCATTCCCAATGGTCTTCCTCATGATTGCAGGGCAGAAATTAGGCTAATTTAAGCCAGCCAAGGTTCTGCCATGTCTGTAGTGATTGACAGGCTGTGAAGAGAGCTCAAACCAAGCTCCTCGGTAAAGACACTAGACTGACAGTGAGAAGTATGATTTGGTTTGAGCATCATGTACAAATTCTCCTCTATATTTGTGTGTACACGTGTTTGTAAAGGAGAAAGAGAAACAGTAATAATGGGAAACTGTTCTTATTGTGTAAATATGCATATCTGAGTTGACAAAATAATTGTATTAGTTTAAATTAAGTTGTTTGTTAGTTAAGTTGACACTATTGTGCATACTTTACAAACCTGGTGATTATATAAAATAATCAAGTAAACTAGTGGCTAATATTTTGAATAGCATTGTGGAATCAAATATTCCCCACACAAGTCTATCCGAAATCAGTTTCTTGAGGGAATATGTGCTCTGTTGTAAACTAACATTTAGATATTCTATGTATGCATGACATGCATTGCTATGAGTCACATAGATTTTTTTATTTATATATATATAGGCTATATACATAGTTGCCTCATTAGTGTCAGTTTCTATGGGCTGCTATACGTATACGTCCGCCATATTGGAGTGGTCAAATCCGATCCGCGAACATTCGAGACCAAGTTTAATGACCTTCTGCAACCTAGTTATTCACATGTATGAATTTCTATATCTGCAATAAACATCAGCAAATGATTTTCACAACATTTCACTTATCATTAATGTTATAATTCTGCATAAGGATATTGCAGATTGAGTTGTACATAAAAACACAAACCAACACATTCTCACCTCAGAAAGGTTATCCTCTATCCGTCTGGAATTTATAGCTCGGTGGTTTTTACAACATTAGGCTGAAAATGCGATGAAAATGCATTGATTTGTTAGTGTGAGTGATGAACAGCTTCATGTTAACAGTTCCAAGATGGCGGAAGCTTCGACGTGTCTGGAGCGGCCGAATGTTACATCTACAGTATGTATACGCTGATTTCACGCAGCCGCCATTTTGAACTTGAAAGTGAGGCTCCGGTGGGAAGAACCCCGGAAGTACAGATAAACAACAATGCCTTGGACTACCAACCTGAAGCTGCTGCCGCGATTTACACTATTGGAAGATAATTTCTAATATAGGATATGTATATAGTTCATTCCTGCTTCGTTTTTTACTCTCTGAATTATATATAAAAAATGTATTTTATTTATAAATAAATTTCACTGTATATAGTCTAAAGTATGAAAGAAATGTATGTACAGTTTTAGAATTGACACAACATCATTAAACACAACAATACGCCATCGCATTCACGACTCTCCTATGATTAAAGGCGACACTTCCGGTTTTCTTCCCACCGGAGCCTCGCTTTCGATTTCAAAATAACGGCTGCGTGAAATCAGCGTATACATATATCCTTTACTTCATAGCAGAACATACAACTCATTCATGTGAGTATTTTCCAGCATGTATATAATACTGGCAGAGAAACACAGAACCACTGGGATTACAGATGTCTATATTTAGTGTTTTATGTACATGAATATTGGCAGAGAAAATCTGTACATGTGACAAAGAGATGAGACACATTTACACACACCAGATTCACAAACTGAGATTATACACACAAATTGACAGTGGGGAAACAACGTTGACTTTCATATAGATTTAAAACACATTTTTACCACTAATAATTGTTGTCAATAACAAAAAAAATAACAGTTAAAAAAATAAAACATTAAGAAGTATGAAATAATTTAAAAAAGTCTTCTAAACCATGTTTTAATACAGGGCAGGGGAGCGGAGAGGAGGAGTCATGGAGCTACCTCTGCGATGGCTGGCGTAATGAACCAACAAATAGAACGTAGACATAAGGCAGACAAATGGTGCATGCAGTGGCTAAAAGAGAACTGCAACTCCTCCAAACTCCCATTTCCATGGCATTGAGGATGCAGTACAGGGACTCTTTGCATTGCAACAGCGATGGCACCCCCTGAGAACAAACCTTCAGGTGCCTAAGGTCGACTGAGAGCGCCTGACTCGACTCGACTCGGTAATGTAAACATAAATACAGAGGTTGATATCTCACTCTACAGGCAGTTCAGTAACTGCGACACATGCAGCGTTAGCATTAGCAGTGTGCGCAAGTAGTCAGTCTGCAAAACTCTCCTTAGTAGAATATCACTTCGAGTTAAATAAACTTCTTTTTTCTCATTATATATATAATATATTTACTTCTGTGCAGAGTCTGTGCTTCGGAGTCTCTTTTTTTAACAGTACTTCCTTGTTTTCACCAGTTTACTCTGGTACTTGACTGAGTGCCCGCTGTGTCCCACCACATAAACATCCAGGAGGTAGCTCTTTCCCGCCTCGAGGCCCGTTATGGTCTCTGTGGTGACGGCTTTCTGCAGGTTGGCACTGTGGAAGTACTTGCAAAGCACTTTCTCAGGCTTGCGACGGCTCTCCGGTCCGGCACACTGGTTCTGCTCTCGGCGCCGATGCTCTTCGCCGTAACTTTCTGAAACCTCACGTTTGTAAACACAGTACTTGTTGCGCTCCTGTGTGCCAAGCCAAGCCACGGTGACGGAAGAACAGGTACGCAACTTATCGAAAGCCTTGATACGGGTATCCTCAGGAAGCGCAGGGAAAGGTTGCTTTCCTCCGGCACGTGTGCTAGCCAGTACTTTCAAGGTGGAGGCGCCCTTGCGGGACCCCCGCAGACGGATCAGGTACTTGGCTTTGGGCTTTCCGCGGAGCTGGAACTGACGGACGCCCTCCACATTCTGAGAGAGGACAAGCTTCCCATCACGCCGCACCTGAACTTGCACTGCATCCAGACAGGCATGCACAAAGAGCGTGACGCGCTGGTGAGAGGAGACCGGTGCAAAACGAAGGAATTTGCTGCCTTTCCTCTTAATGAAGACGTCAGTTACTTTCCCATCCTTGAGCTCCACTGTCTTCTGCTTGGCCTCTTCCTTGGTGCGGGCGAAAGTGCCCACGTAGGCAGTACTCATGTTGGTGCCTGTGTTGACGGCGAACACATCAAAGTAAAATTGCGTGTCTGGCTTTAGGTCTGTCACGGTAAAAATATTCTTGTTGCCTATGCAGATTTTCTGTATGTCTGCCACTTTTGGCTTGGGGATATATGTGCGACTCATCTTGTTGCTCAGAGCTCTGTTGGTGGTGAGGGAACGATCTTTATTGAAATCATTCTCAGATGGGATGAAACCAAAATGAGCAAAGTCAAAGGGGCTGAAGTCCCGGCCGGGTTTTGGAGCAATCATGAAGGCATCATCCAAGCTCATCTTGGCCTCTGCTGCACATAAGCTCTTGAAGTTGTGCTCTTTGTTAATAACCACACAGTACTGGATCGGCTGGCCCAGTACGGAGCCAGTAGGAGTGGGCTTCCAGGCTAGTGTGACAGTAGTGCGACCCAGCGCGGTAACATCAACCCTGGGGTCGTAAGGCAGTTCAGGGTATGGCTGGTCTGACTCGGGAGTTGTGGTTGAGTAAATCTTGAAGTTGCTGTCCTTTTCGGTGGAGATGATTTCAATCTGGTACAAGCCTGAAGGGGAGCTGGTAGAGATGAATGACTCAACATCATTTCCTTTGTAGGTAAAGAGTTCGGTTCCCTCATTGGCCGTGACCTGCTGTTTCTGCTGTTCCAGAGGTTCTGGCTCACCTGAGACACAAAAAGACACAAACATTCACAAAATTAGACCTTGGGAAACAAGCACAGAAAATCAAGAAATGGTGGGGAAATTAGTCTCCCTCACAGAACAAACCACAAACATAAAAAACATGGCCCATTTTGTTGGGGTACAAAGGCATGGTGCTATTTGGAGATGCACATTTTGACTTGTTTAAACCACACACAAACACAAGCCACATAAACTATCAAACAAATGGATGTACACACTTAAGCTCTCTCTGAACATCAATCACTGGGACATTTAACGTTAACTGCCACATAATGACGCATTTCCCTCACCACTCCAAATCCTCTCATCTAGTTGTTTACTTTCCACTTCCTCCCCACACCCCAATTATCACCACTGGAAAAAAAGAAGCAGCAATTTCCATCTTAACAGAAACAGCATCGTTTAATGTGTTAATCCAGGTGAGGTCATTGGGAGCTACCTGATGTGACGGACAGTTAGCCACTCGTCTGCTGCCGGCTGTGTTTTGTATCCAAACAACCCTGCACATCAGAGGGTGACTTTCACTTTACTTTCCCCGGGAACTCTAAGCTACACAGAGATGCCTTGTGGCCTCACTGTTCCTTGAGTTCCTTTCCAAGCCCTCTCCGTTCAGCTGGGCGAGAAAACATAATATTATGTTTGTCAACCAGAGAGCTAAATGAACACGAGTTACACTCAAAGACCGGCTCCCAGTGGATGTACTCCGCAAACATGGGAAAAGACTTGTGTAGAAGTGTATATTTACAGTGACTGCTGTACTGTGAAAAAATAAAACGCTTCCACGTCCTTGTTTGCATTTCATTTATAATGTAGTGTATTGCACAGAAGTTGCTCTGTTGTAGCTCAGGAGACTAAACCGAGTTCTCAATTATGTTTTAATGTCAACTTTGTCTCAGATGGATCTCCTGAAATTCCTTAGGGGGAAAAACTGAGACAATTGTTGACATTCATTAAGCATTCATGCAGCTCAAACAGTGAAGCATGCTACTGGCAACGCCAAGGTCATGGGTTCAATTCCCAGTCAATGCAAGGACTGATAGGTATGTATATACTTTGAATGCCATGTCAGTTGCTTTGGATCAAAGGATCTGCCAAATGCGCAAGTCAGTGTTTAGAGATGTAAAATCAATGTGGATAACATTGTTGAGATCTATTCTGAAACCCTCAGGAAAAAAAATAATCTGTGAATCAGGAGACCTAAAGACCAAGGAAAACGCATATAGGTGGTCTCAAAAAGACAGACTGCCATTGTCATGATTTTATTTATTCACTTCAAATATCAATTTCCTTTCTGTTTGATCTAAGTCTTGAAACAAATGAGAGGAAGAGATCTTATTTGAAATGTTCTTTCTTATGGTGTGTGTATGTGTATTTGATTTATTGCAACTGTGAATGAGTGAATGGGTACATGAGTGAGGAAATGAGTCTGAAGGAGGATATCATCAACTGTGACAGATTTGTTTTTCAGGATCTCCCAATCACAGCCAAGTCACGCCATCAGCTAAGCAAGACGATCATTACACGTTGTGTTTTGTAAAATCTAAATCCTTTGCTTAAAACCCAAAGGTACAGCAGTGAATGATGGGTGTCTCTGCATTTCATCAGCCAGGACAACCATACTGGGCCACAGACTGCGATGTAGAGGAAAACCCAGGGCCTGGGAGTCATTACTGCACAAAAAAGTCAGAGATGTTCAGAGAAGCTTATCGTCTCACAGGGAGACCTACTTGTGTCTTTATGCGAGCTCATACACACACGCTTCTGACACGGCGGCTTCTGCCTCGTTTCGGTCCTATACATTAGGTTTCACAGATGCGCTCTAACTGAAACAGTTACGCTGCTCCATGTGTCTGGAATGAAATACAAGGGTGTTTTGTGAAACTTTATTGATTTCTTTTTTAGGATACTGTCCAGATGGAAAAAGAGAGATGTAGAGAGAGAGGGGGGGAAGAGAAGAAACTAGAAAAGTACTAGGAGGGAGAGCAAAAGAGGTGGGAGTACAGCTGAGAGAGAGAGAGAACGAGAGTGCAAGCGAGAATCTTGCTTTGAAGAAATGCGCCGGTCACAACCTTTTTTTTTCTTTTGAGTTGATGGGAACAGTGAGAGGAATCCTACGGCTGTGATTGAAAGCATGTCTAGGTCACATTACACTAAAAAAAAGTTATATTTTATAATAAAGAAAATGAAGCCTAATTTTATGATAATTACAATTTGTTTCATTATTTGCTTAACAAAACGTTTTTGCCTCCTTTTGCCTCCTAAATCGCCGCTAGTTCCTTTGAGGTTTTCCTATCGGGTTTTATGATGGGGGTTTTCAATTTATAAGTAAAATTAAGCCAGTGGAAAACATAACTTGATGATAGTTTAACAGTTTGTTCTACGACATATACAGCACGCACTCACAACCCAAACTGTCTTATCTAGTTACTTATTAAAAATGTACATTTGCAAAAATAAACATAACTGCTTGAAAATTCACGTTTTCTCTAAGGGTGTGCGTGATTTTTGTTAGTATAGTCAAGTTATGTTTACCACAGCCTTTATTTTACACATAAATAAATAAATAAATAAAAAACATTATAAAGCCCCAAAGGAAAATCTTGAAGGAATCAGTGGCAAATTAGTCCTCCGGGTTTTGACGTCATCCCTGCATGTGCTTACTCATGGTGAGAACAAAGCAAAAACGTTATAGGTCATGAATATAGAGATAGGGATAGCTGCAGGTTCGGAGTATTGGGAATGCCGAAGGTAGGGGAAACTAACCCCTTACCCTAACCCCACACCTTACCCTAACCCACACCTTACCCTAACCACACCTTACCCTACCCCACACCTTACCCTAACCCACACCTTACCCTACCCCACACCTTACCCTACCTCACACCTTACCCTACCCCACACCTTACCCTACCCCACACCTTACCCTACCCCACACCTTACCCTAACCCACACCTTACCCTACCTCACACCTTACCCTACCTCACACCTTACCCTAACCCACACCTAACCCTAACCTCACACCTTACCCTACCCCACACCTTACCCTAATCCACACTTTACCCTACCCCACACTTTAGCCTACCCCACACCTTACCCTAACCCACACCTTAACAGGGAGTTTTCGAGACCACTTCAGAAGACCTTTCGGCATGCCTATTACTCCGACCTGCAGATACCCACACTTATATAGACTTAATTTTCTTTAAGTAAATATTATATTGTTTATATAGTTTGGTCATGAAACTCCAGAGTGCGCAGCCTGACAGGTCCTTTACATGCAATCTTCAAGCAATCACATCATTACCACATTGCACAAGCTGATTGGCCTCTGCTGATCCTGCAGCCAATGAGATCGCTTTCTCAATATTTAAATAGTCTGGGTCATTGTTTGCTGTAGGCTAGTCCTGCTATCAGACTTCCTTTGCACCCCTCCACCTCCCCAGCTCCACCTGCCTAGATCTGCTACAGGATTTATGTCTGTCTATTTACAGTATGCAGCAGAAGCATATCTTACATGCATCTATTAGCAGTAGAATTATTGTTTTTTTGTCTTTTCATTTTGGGGTCACCTGGACGTTCTTGTGAGATTCTCCCCTATATTCCCCAATACAAGATTTTTCTCTTTTTCATTCTTGCTCTCTAGTGAGTCGGCAGACATCAGATGCAGTCCATTAGCACAGCAGGTGCGGTCACACAGGGCCCAAATTCACACGTGCTTACCAACACACATTGATGCAGAAGAGTACACTAACAGGACTAATGATTGACCACGCTGGAAAACACTGACCCACACTGGACACGCTCCACAGTACTTCACAGAAAACACATATTTACCTGAAGCCGTGCTGCTTTGCTATTTCTGTAGAAAACTTTCCAAGGGGGCATCTATAGGACACTCATTTTGACTTTTTTTTTTTTTTTTTTTGGTTAAATCTGAAAACTTGCAAACACTAATACCCTGTTGCAAAACGTAGCGAGCTGCCTTGCTGTCTATTCCCTACATAGGAAGCATCTTAACTGAAATGTAACCTCATATTACATATAGTGCTCCTCAAACGAGGCATACAGGAGACTCAACTCAACTTTTTTTGAGTATATTTTAGACATTTCCCTTCTCTTCATCTTTTGTCACAGTGCATTGTGGGATGCCTTTCTCTGTAAAGGCTAGAATTAGAATTTTTAGGACTAGCCTTAACACTGGGAGATTAAAAAGCTGCCTATGGAAGTTGCGCACTAGGTTTCGGGACAGAGCCAGGATATTTCCTATCAATGCACTTAGTAGTTCTTATTTTACAGGTTTTTTTTTTTTTTTAATCCTTTCAGTTTATCTTATATATATTAGTTGAAAGGAATTCCTAATGCTCAACGATTGAAATGATTCCTAATTTAGGAATGACTTCTTTCCTAATCAGGTTCAATCCTATGGAGATAAATGGAAGGAGATACCACTGCCTATACTTTAATCCTTAAGCTGTATTGAATGGCTATGGGAGACGCTCTCTTGTTCCACGGATCTAAGGCCAGTTTTTCTAATAATAGTTTAGAACGTTTACATGGAAAACAAGTCTTAAATTACTGCAGAGTTGCGACATCGATTGGGAGATTTAATTCGGATACCTGATCCTTCCCCACTGCGGTCCTCTGGGAGCTCCTGCAACGTCAATCTCCACTCAAGAGGAGCATCGCAAGGTGTCACCGTCACCAGCAGAGGAGTGTTGTCTTCCTCCACCACAAAATAATACCTGCAAAAGCGAGGGAAGTTAGCATGCACTCCAAAAAGGACAACAAACATAGGAATTATGCAGGAAATCAAACATGACTCATTGTATGTTGTAGCAGATGTGCTCTTTGTTTGGACTGAACCGGTTTTGATGATCGTGTGAAAACCAGCCATCTGTATGCATTTATATTTTCAGGTTTTAGGTGCACTTTTAGCATAAAATGACACAAAAAGGCATACAACAATACTTTCTATATCAGAGCTTGAAAAAAAAAAACACAACTCCCTAAGTATAAGACTTCCATTTCAGCAAGGTTATTCATAATGGTGTTGCTGATTTAGCCCGTCTGATTGCAGTTATGTTTAGTCTTTAAAAGTACTTGAGATATATTAAAACCCGTCCCAAGACACAACGTACTGAAATTAGAACTAGCTGGCCTTTCAGAGACCGCTACCGAATTAGGACCATATTCCCCAAACACAACGTTGCTACTCTGGCTTTGCTGTCTCAACACATTTCCACTGTCTTTGTTAGCGTTTTTAGCACTGTGTTGCCACTGAATTAGTGTGCTTTTGACAATGCATTGCACATGGGAGATGTCTTATAAAAAGCACACCAAACACAGCTAGTGTATTTCAGCTGTTAACTATTTATAATGCCATTTTCAGAGTGCCTGAACTGTATCATGCAATTATTATAAACATTTCAATTAAAATGAGTTCCATGACCACATTATACTGTATTACGAACGGTATCCATTTCACTTTTATGGCTGTTCATAACAATATTACGTTTTGGTGAATTGGTACGAATTTGTATGATTATTATGCATTGATTTTCATTCGATCTGCTTTCGCTTCGATGATGTTTACATTTAAGGCGTGGACCAACATATGTTTCCATACAAGTCACATCGTACGAATTGAAATAGTTAAATTTTCTCATTATTGGGTTGGTCCATTCATAGGAAATCAAAACTTTTAAACTGTAATATAACATTAAAGCAATCTTAACATTCGTTCAGACCCTCTGTGAGCAGAAACACCTTACAACTCCATGTTCTGCAAAATAATTATGACAGATGTATGGTAGACTTCACTGTAATCAGCTATATTTGAGAACACTGCAGTTCATTAGCAGGACACGACATTGACAGAATCACTGGCATGGACATCAAATGGAAAACTGGGAGATTCGTTATTACTATAAAGTGTTTTTAAATTGCGAATAGCTCAGCATATGACCATCTGTGGTATGTACGTTCTGATTAATTCATCCAGGATACTCAGCAGAAATAACCCTGTAGCCTTTTGCTAAGACCTCGCATGTGGTACAGTTTGATAGACGTGGTGAACATAGTTGATATTCTTCCATTTGAGTCCACCTGCTACTCAAAACACACACACACACACACACACACACACACACACACACACACACACACACACACACACACACACAGCATCTTTCCAGCATCTTATTCATAATGCATGTCTTGCCCTCATCTAATGCACTTTGGCTATAATAGATTCCATATTTCTTCTTCCCACACATAAAGACATATCCACAAATGCACACGATCATACAAAACCCTTCTGTCCAAGGATGTTCAAACATAAAAATGTGGGTTAAATTATTTTAATAGTTAAACTATATTTTTAAATAGCCTATATAATATATATATATCATTTTTTATATATATTTTTTTTAAATATATATATATATTTTAATATAGTTTACAGTCATGAAACTCTAGAGGACCCAGGCTGTTCGGTCCTTTACGTGCAATATGCAAGCATTCACATCATTACAGCATGGCACAAGCTGATTGGCCTCTGCTATTCCTGCAGCCAATAATATTTCTCGCTTAACATTTACATAGTCTGGTTCATTGTTTGCAGTATCAGATTAACCCCTCCACCTCCCCAGCTCCACCTGCCTAGATCTGCTACAGGATCAATGTATGTCTATTTATGCAGCAGCAGCAGATCTTACATGCTCACAGCAGCGTGTTTATGTATCTATTAGCAGTCCAAGTTAAGGGTTATGATTGTGTTAATTTATCATCATTTAGTAATTATACTTTATTTTATGGAATTGCGAATTGCTAAGTGAAAGTGGGTGTGTGTATGTCTGTTTCATATGTGTGATGTATGATCCCACCTTTTCGGTGTATCCCTGAACAGGTATCCGCTGATCTCGGCCCCATCTGGCATGACGGAAGAGTCATGAAACAGAGCTTTATCCCTGATCTGCATCTGAAAGAGGCCTTCATCACGCGTGGGCAGTTTCTGTCCCATCACCCCCAAGACCAGCAACACCAAACCATAACATCCACACATCCACGCCATCCTAAAGAGAGAGAGAGAGAGGGGCATTGACAGAGATTGAACAAGAGAATGGGATTTCATGACCAGTTTTCTTTCCTTTCTTTACACCAAGAAGGATAATTGTAAGAAAAATTATATCACGTGTCCACAGTCCACACCAATGCTTGATAATGTTCTGCTTATAATAAGTGCACTCTGCAGAGTGGAGTCTGATTTACTGTCAACTCAGTCAACAATATTTGTATCGTTCATTGGCTGTGAAAAAAAATTAAAAATCATTCTGCAAGTGATTTCAACAATATTGAACGATCTCGTAACAGCTTTGGTGTGACTTCACCATTCTCATAGAATTAAAACAAGTGTTAAAACTTCATAATTATTGAAGTGGTGTGAATGTTACATCACATTGGCCTCCAGGTACATCACAGCCACTTAACATGATTTGATATTTGGGGCGGGGCATACTAGAGATCATCTGATTGGACAAAAATCTGTGTAGTGCAGGATGAGTCATCAACATTTTTGCTCTGTTTTTTAAAAGATAACAACAAAGATTCTGTAATCTGCAGAAAATGCACTAATCATATAGATGACTGCAAAGCTGACACACAGGAACTAAAAATCACTTAAACACACATTGTAGTCTGTCAAATCTATACAGTGTATCTGAGATTATGGACAGTTTAACCATCGGTTGCAGTCAACGGCTATTTAAAAACTCTAATGGAGGACATTATTAAATCATTTTAAGATGTTTTTCTTCTAAAAGAACATCAAATTCTTCTTAGCATTTAGTTAAATGACTGGATATAGCACCATCACACTACAAGAAGCGAATCAAACTACAGCCCGATTTGGGATGAAGAATTCAAATTAATGTCTTTACTGACCAACTTTGAAGTTCTGGTGCTTTTGTAACCCACAGCTGAGTAAAAGACGGGTATGCAGTGGTTGATACTGCACGCAAACAACATTCAAACAACTCATGAGAACATCCAGGCACTCAGAGACACTCACAGACGCTTACATCTGCTGTGTGTGTGCGAATAAATACACACACACACACACACGTTCCCTCACTAATCACTGTTTGAATGCCAGTGTCCGAGCTCACAGTACAACATATCCATGTCTGGTTGGTGTTAAACACCTGCTTATAACTATTCGCAGATTCTCTTTCTCAGCGCTCTGCTGCATCTGTCCTGTGCATTGTTCATTTTTAAGTGACATTACAGCATGATTTTATTTTAATTTACACTTTACAAGACTTTAGAAGATATATTAAACTATATGCATCAATTTTGTTTTTGAAAGGTCTCTTCTTTGCTCACCCAGGCTGAATTTATTTGTTCAAAAATAAAGTTATACAGTAATATTATGAAATAGTATTACAGTTTAAAATAACAGTTTTCTATTGTAATGTATGTTAAAATGTCATTTATTCCTGTGATCAAAGCTGAATTTTCAGCATCATTACTCCAGTCTTCAGTGTCACATGATCCTCCAGAAATCATTCTAATATGATGATTTGATGATCAAGAAACATTTCTGATTATTATCAATGTGCTGCTTCATATTTGTGTGGGAACAGTGATTTTTCAGAGTTCTTTGATGAATAGAAAGTTCAGAAGAACAGCATTTATTTGAAATAAAAATCTTTTTTGTAACATTAAAAACATATTGTCTGTCACTTTTTATCAATGTAATGCATCCTTGCTGAATACAAGTATTAATTTCTGGAAAACGTGGAGTATACATCAGTAATAAGAATAGCTCAGACTCAAGTAGTCCTTAACTAGGCTGTGCCTAACTGGGTTTCGTTGTGCTGGGGTGGGTAGAGCCGCACAAATCTGGGCTACACAGTCAGAAATAGGGGTACAGTAGGAGTCCATTCCTGTCTCCCAAGGTACAATCTACACTAACGTACCCCATAGGGCTTATTATTGGATCTCAAGGTACATATATGTACCTTTTTGAGGGTCAAAAAGCATTAAAAGGTTAAATTAAATTTCCTTTAAAGGTTAAGGTACAATATTGTATCCTTGAGGGTACAGCCCCAGTGACAAGCCATTGTACCCCTAAAGGTACAATTATGTACTTTATTTTCTGAGCGTGTAACTGGAATAAGTTTCTGCATGCTGTGCTGGGGTGAGTTAGGAAGAGCTGAACTTGGTTCAACTGTGATTGGCTGAGTCTGGCTATGTTGGGCTTCTACAGTCTAGGCTGGATTTGGCTTTGCCCGGATCACATGATATCCTCTTTCTATTGATTTGGTGCCATTGATTGGAGCTGAAGGCAAAGGCCAATCACCCCTGATATAATCAGGCTAATGATGGCAGATTAGAGTGATACTCCACTGTCATTAACAGCAAGCGAGTGCTTGTCCTCTTAATGACCTCTCCAGGAATCCCTCCCCTCCTGCTGCCTTTATTCCCGCTTTTCTTGACCTCTTTCACTCCCTCTTTATGTGCCAGTCTCAGATAGTACTGTCTTTCTCTTCCACCACTTTCATCCATTGTTTTTTTCTTTACGTGCCTTCCGCTTTGCCTTTTCTTTTAAAGTTGCACGTTCGCACTCCCCCCCCTCGTTTACACTTGGGCTTTTCAATGTGGTCAATCACAAAATCTACTTAACTGCATTTGCACACAAAGCACTGCTTTTATCATGCATTACATTTCCTCTTTTCTATCTCTCACAATAAGAGTACTGCTTTCTCTTGGGCTGTGATTGTGTAATAGGATATTCTCACACAGAAAAGAGATGCTCTCTCTTAAAGGCTCATCTAAATATTTATATGGGGATTATGCTGGATAATTTATAAGTCTCTTTTGGGACGCTTTTGGTGTCTGACATTTTGGTTCATTTGGCTGTGGTAAAACTGTGGTGCGCACCAGTGGTGGCCTGGGTTACTTTGGAGTATGTGAAATTCGGTATGTTTCGTAACTGGTATTAAGGTAATTCATCTTAACTCACAGTTATGAACTGCTATTAATGATACACAAGATTATCTTCTACTCCACATCACTGATCTAACATAACATCTATTCGTAGAAATCCAGTTCAGGCTTGCAGAAAATAAGTATGTGTTCATTGAAGAGCTTTGGAATGATTTAGGAAAACAAATTAGCTAAAAGTGTAAATGGTCATTGTCTGGAACTGGAAAGCTCTTGTATGATACCGGACATCATGATATTTGGGTAGGAATCGTAATGTTAGATCTCTTTGGATGTGGATGTAGAACATTGCCTTGAACTCCAGTCTCTAGCCAAGAGAAGAAAGCAAAGAAACACAGGAACATGGATTTCCGATTTGCCAGGTTTGGATGCAGTTGTGTTTCCCAGAGCAGAAAGGGTTTTCTTTCTAAAATAAAACTTCAAAACAAAGCCCCATCTGGAACAAATAAAAGCTAATGTTTAACTACAGCTGAGTAGAATGTCTGATCGTAATTTGGGGGAAGATAATTTGAAGGCAGAGTCAGCCGCAATCGTGTCAACTTTGTTTTGCTGCTTTTTTTTTTTTTCCTACATTCATTTGTTTTTACCAAACTTTTTTTTTGTGACAGGAACGGGTTTCTTTGGGTCCTGGATCGCTTATGGACCGTGTACAAATCTTAGATGTGTGATGAATTGGACCTTGAAGTGGTTTCGGGAGAGAGTGTGTTGTGGGAAGGTCGTAGAGTCAAGTTCATAATGTTAAACAGCTTAAACCCTTTGAACAGAACGAGCTGTAATGTTTGAATTATCATCCTAGAATGCTCCTAATCACTTCACATGCAAGTAAAAGACAACAAATTTAAATGTAATGGTGCTATTTAAACAGTTTACTCTTTAACTTTGAGTAATTTACCTCATTTTAACTTCGCTGATTATCGTTCTATGATCTAAAGAGTCATTAAAGATAATTCTGCAGTACAAATGCATTATAAGAGTCTTGTGTCAGGTGTTTCAGAAACATCTGGCTGCATTCCACTCTGGATAACACAATTTCCTTTCGTTTCAATTCTTCTAATTATCTCTCTGGAGACAGAAATGTCATTCTCCTCAAAATATGTGTATCCAAATCAGATAAAATGACCATTCATCAAGAGGCTTTATGCAACAACAGCAACAGTCTGACAGATTGATCAACAATTAGGAGCAGATAATTCTATCAGCCTGTTGTTAAATGGTTCAATCAATCAGATAATAGACTGATTAATTGCCACAGGAAGTGTTAACATGCAATTCACTGAGGTAAGACAGGCTCAGCCGGGGTAACAACACACACACAAGCACACACAGATGAGTAGCACATGTACTATGCATGAAAAGCAGCGCTACTGACAGGGTGAAAACACACATCGCACCAGCGCAGCTTCCACCTGTCAATCAAACTGCGACGGTCCAGGCCACAAACAGCGGAGAGCCATCATTATCGCACTAACCTGTGTGGGGCTGTCACTTCTTTCTCACTTTCTCACTTTTTAAACATGCATGACTGCAGGTTTACACACACACATACATGCTGCTTACATACAGCCTCTCCACCCTATAGTGTTACATATGTGAACTTTCTCCACCATCGCCTTCATTTCCACCGAGATAAGGGAAACATTTCAGATTCTGTTTCAACAGAGGCACGACACCCTGAAACTGGAGAATGGGTGAGTTTCCCTCAGCTTCTGTCAGCGCTTCCCGAAACCTCTGAACAGACATTTACTGTGAGTTGCGTCCCTTGGGCTCCTCGTGGAGTTGGAAAGCTAAAGAAGGGGGGAAAGAAACCAACCTCAACAGCAGGAAACAATGGGGACAATGTTGGATTTTGTAGGGCAGTTTTGTTCTGACAACCATCTATTCTAACAATCCCGGCATCCTGCTGCACTAATAAGAATTATTATGGCTCACTCATATATGATATTCACAAACCCGACTCAAAACCACATTCAATACAATTCGCCACGTATACCCTTATATAGGGCACTATTTGTAGTGGTGTCCGAAACCATAGTGCAGTGTTTCCTAACCCTATTGCTGGAGGCACACCCTTATCTGACCCATCCATTTCAGGTCTCGGAGTCTTTTCTAATGAGCTGATGAGTTGTTTCAGGTGAGTTTGATTAGGAAGAGTCAGTGAAAATGTGCACTATTGGTGTGCCTCCAGGAACAGGGTTGGGAAACACTGCCCTAGTCGACATTATTGACTGCGCTCATTTGGCCCCAAAAAATACAATGGATGTACTCATCAGCAAGCCACTAGAAAACTGCAAGAGTCCCACCGAATGAATTCCTGTGTCTCGCCAGAAGATCGCGTCCACAGCACTTCCGGTGCACTCAGTGTCCGAATACACTCACATTCACTCGTTCAGTGGACTATTTTAGAGGAGCAATGTAGGGCAGTGGTTTTCAGTCCTGGGAACTATTCTGTATGTCTCTCTTATTTGTCTCACCTGATTCAGATCTTCAGAGCTCCATGAACTGAGTGTGTCAGATAAGAGAGACATACAAAATGTGCAAAGCAGTGGGTCCCCAGGACCAGGACTGTAAAACCACTAATATAGGGAATAGTGAATGAGGGTATGGGGGTGATTTCAGAGACACCCACAGCCAAGTGTGTTGGGGCAGGTTGGATCTAAACCCTGCAAAACATTAGCCCTTCAGGAGTAGGATTTGACAAACACAGCACTGTCAGCTGTGTCTCAATTCCCTAATTTAGTGGTATTTGGTTTGTATTGATAAGTGAATGACTGTGCAAGTGAACAGCCACTATGTTTTTCTCACCTTAAATAGTATGATTTAGAAATGAGACTTTAAAGCTGAGGTGTACTTCGACTGTATCTTTACGCCAATCCTGAGCTGCGCTGGTGCTCTCGGACAGCCAAATGGCACAATGACTAATTGTTAGAGGCCGGTTTTGAGAGCTGAGGTCCAGCACTCCACAGTGGACACTTGGCTGTCCGCTGCTTGTTTACTTTGGCAAGGGCCCAGGACAGCGTTTGTTGAGTAAAATCTTTGAAGATATGCGTGCGTTTGAGGAACATTTGAGAGTGTCTGAACGTGACTACACACAGAGAAGCCGTGGAGTGTAATGTCTCTAAGTGACTGTGGGATCACATTAATAAAGTCAAAGCCACTCGGGAGTGTCCAGACTGGGATGTCCCACTCAAATTATCCTCACATTAGTTCTTATCTGAGGAGTCCCAATTAGCACAGCGTTCGGGAATGTTCATCGGCAGCTGAGGGTGTAGGGGCCACTTTCTCCAAGAGCCACACAAACACACCATTGAATGGGAAGGCCCCTGACTGATGCTCACTTCATAGCTGTCTTTGTAAGATGAAGTTGAGATCTCATAGATATTCACAGACTCAAGGGACAATTTGTCCTTCTCACTCCACCCATACGAGCATATTGAAGGAAGTGCACAAACAGGCATGCTGGGAAATAAAGAAGCCACTGCCGTTTATTCATCATCTACCTACCGAGAACGAAAATAATCTTGTGTGAGCAGCGTTGTTTGCGTGTTTCGCTGACGGGACGCACTGAATGAACCATCTCAAACTGAATTTGAGCTCAGAAGCTTTAGGAACAAACAGATATGGAAATGAAAGACCAGGGGGTCAGAAAAAGTTCGAAAAGCTGCGATTAAATCCCTGGTTCTCCTCAACAGGACATGACACACAGTCACGTGAGACCCCACAAAGACCAGCGTGAGGACGACTGTATCTCCGCATCGGACTGTCACTCCGTCGGACACACAAATGGCTATTGCAACAGTGGCGGAATTCTTTCACGGCCAGAGTTTTCATATGCAAATAAGGGTTTAGATACGCTATGCAACACAGACCTTCCCGTTCTTAGACTTTTGTTCCTGTTTCATTCTTTCCGAGAGAGGATGGGAGGCAGTGCAGCTTGGCCTCGCCACTAAATACAGTTATTCAAATTCCCTCATTCTGAGTCTGCCTTTCATTACGTCTCCCAGCCCAGAGAAAAGTATCACTCTCACCAGGAACCACATCAGGTAGCCAGCAATCCACTTCATAGTTGTTTGTGTCTGATAGGAGACTAATCCTTGAAATCCCATCGGAGAGAGATTAAAAAATCCACACAGTTTACTATTCAAATTCAAAAAGAAAAGGATGCAAATGGGACCGAAATTTCACTGCGTGCCGCAGATGGGAAGCTGATGTGAAATTTAAATGTCATACCTTCTCATCTTTAAAGAGATTTTTTTATTCTTATACAACAATTATTTATGCAGTTTTTATAGGCTTACATTAATACACACAGATCATTTGCGCTTTTAAAATGAATTTGATACACTGCAGGACCATTTAATAAACTGCAAAACAGCTCAAATGTGATTCAAATGGTGCAAAACTTAATTATGATGTAATTTGTGAGATTTTGATTTATGTTGTCAGGCTGTCAGCTCTGCATGCATGCCAACTTGAACATTTAAAATAAATATTCCTGAGGTGTATTTAATTGCATGCAACAGATTGTCTCCTGAACAATGTACATTGTGGATTTTGGGGAAGAAAATGTATAGACTAGACCTCTTGAAACTTAAATTTAGCACTCCAGTCTAAAACATTCACTTTCTCTTATTCATTCATAAACTGTAAACCTAACCCACAACATTGATACTGAAAAATAAACTTGATGTAATTGTGAACTACTGATCTTCTCATTATTTAAACCAAAAATAAATGCAGACTTATGTAATAAGTTGTTCCTGTCAAACCATTAGTCTGAACAGAAAAGCACAGTTCATTCGTGCATCAGCAGTGCAGATATGAGCCAAAATCTCGCATCTTGCAGGTGTTTTTATGCGTTAAGGTTTGGGTAAGTTCCTAACAAGCTGATATTAAAAGAAAAACTCCCTATGTGCCTTCCCTTCGGCGGAGACAGGAGCATTTAACACTATGAAAGACTGAATAACAGACGCACAATTGAGAGGGCGAGGACGAGTTGTGATGAATTGCGTCTGGCGGATGGGAGCGCATGGGAACTGCGTCTCCAACACAATGTCCAAAAACTCCCATCCCGAAGAGCACCTCTGATATCCAGACGAACATTAAAAGAGCCTGCGAGCTGGGGCTTGATGCAGAGGTGTTTGAAATCGTTCACTTCCAGGAGTTCGCAGACCGCAAAAGCCCCGTCGCTCTTGTTCTGGCAGAAGGTTCAAAGAGCGCGGGGAGTCCCGCTCCGTTTCCCCGTGACTGCACAAGTGTTTCAACTCTTTCATGAGGCTTGGAAGCATTTGGGAAATGCAAAGGCAGGTAGACTACATCTGAGCAATTTCTCAAAACAGTGCAATTGATCCTTAGGGATTTTAAACGCATCTTCTCCTTGCTATGCACGAGAATCTAAACCCTAAACAGTCAAGAAAACATCTCAATTTTATGTGAAGTTCCTTACCTTGTTCTTTTGGGTAAAATCACTCCAGAGCGTATCAAGTGTCTTGATAGCAAGGCTGTTTCTGATGTCTTCCAGCAGCGCAAACTTGTGTGAGATGGAAACACGAGGAGTTTTTGGGAGAAAGTGTGGTAAAGTTGTCCCTGCTAGATTCCTGCAGTCGGATCTCGCGCGGAGTTTCTCTCGTCCCAAAGTTAGTCTCTTGTCCTGGTGGGTATCCTGAGTTGTTCTCCTGCTGTTCTCCTCTGTAGAGACTGGGAGTGAAGTGAGAGTCGGACTGCTGTGAAGTGTCTCTCTCTGAAGACCAGCCCACTCATCTGACACAGCGCACAAACACACTGTCCTACACGAGTCAACAGTCAACAAACTTCAGTGGCGTGCGTTGCCAAAGCCTGGAGTTAGAAATCCCGAAATATAGGAATACCTTTTTTTTTTTTTTTTACCATTTAAATCAACTTTTAAGAAAATCAAAGCTAAACATAAAGTACAAAACTGAGAATGCAAAATAACTTTGTACTGTAAAAAATAGCTTTATATTTATAAATCATAAATGCAGTTGTAAATCCTGATTATATAACACTGCATAATACAGTTAGAATTTAAAAAAAGCTATGATCTAAATCATAAAGATTTAAGTTTATATTCAAATATATAGTGATATCTATAATAAATAATATATAGATGCAACTCTGAATATACAATTTTATAGTTTAGGGTCCAATTCTCACTATTAGTTACTTATTAGCATGCATATTAATAGGATATTGTCTGTTTATTATATTAATGTCTTATTATGCATGGCCATATTCTACATCCCTTAATCCTATCCAATAGGCTACCTAAACTTAACAACTACCCTACTAACTATTAATAAGCAGTAATTAGGAGTTTATTTAGGCAACGCTCGTAATAGTTAGTTTATAGTGAGAATTGAACCCTAATCTAAAGTGTGACCATAATTTAAATCCCAAAAGATATCTGTATATAAAGCTATAAATCCTAAAATATAGTCTAACTGTAAATATATACATACAAATAACTCTGAAATATTTATAAATCCTAAAATATTTTTATTTGTAAATCTGAATATAGTTTATTTACAGGTGAACATCTGAATATATTTATGAACACACTGAATGCATGACTTTACAGAACTAAAAAAATTTTAAAAATTAAAACTAGTTTAAAAATGAGGATTGACTTTTGAAAGCATGCTGTAATTTGGTAAAGCTTCCTGACGATAAGCTAACAATGGTACTGTATACTGCAGCCTGTGCAGAAAAAGTTGCAAAATATAGCATAACAAAATTGTCGTGATTTAGGCATTATGTATCAAATCCTATGAGCTGCCTTACAGCATTTCTGGACGTCAAATCTCTGGTCAAAGTACTAAAGGAACGTGAAAAAAAATATGATCATAATTTAAACCAGTCCTAATGTCATCAAATATAAGAATCTTCAAACTTCAATAATCAAACTTTATTTCGATAGTCCACTTTTGACATTCTACTAGGTAACGTTGCAACTACATGCCAACTAACTCTCATTAGAGTATTAGTAGGTTTAGGGTTCAGGTTAGTGGAATAAGTTGACATGTACGTAACTCATAGTCAGTAGAAGGTCTGTTGAGGACAGACAGTCTATTGATACTCTAATGACTGAGAGTTGACATGGAGTTACAGAGTGGACCATCAAAATTGTTTCTCTGAAATTCAGTAATTCTCATATAAGCACTTTAAGATTGCGTCCAAACATTTAAAAGCACTCATGCGGCTCAAAAATGCTGTGCACAATAGGTAACTCACTAAACTGAGTCAGGTTTGATGTGTTATTCTTTCTGCAGACACACGTGATAGTTTAGGGCATCTGTCTCTCATCCCGCAGGTAGACACACAACTCCTGAAGACTTCATCAAAAGAGCCGTGTCACGCTGAAAAAAAGTCCCACGATGCTTCCCGATCTTCTTTTTGTGCTCGCAGTATTTGCATACTTGAATAGCTTGTGATTACCGACACACACGCAATTGTGTGGTTTGTTTGAAGAGCACAGGCATGGTTTGTTTCCTTCTCTTTGGCTGTTTACAGCGGGCCATTCTCTCCATTGCTGTCTCGATGACCCGCATCTATTGGAGGTGTGAAGGGGAGGTTTTAACCAGGGGAAGTAAATATTTATGAAAGATAACAGCAGCTTGAACAAATGCTCTGAGTGATGAATGGTCATTTATGACTGAATGGGGGTCTGAGGGCTTCAATCACATGGGATGAGAGCTTTAAAACCTGTCTCTTAATGTTCCTTGAATTAGATCAGGGGCAATCATTGTAGGAGTGACTTGTAATTCAGGTTTTATTTTCATACAGTGTGAAAACGAACTCTGTTAAGATTGTTTTCAGAAGATAATCTTTGACTTGTTTCAGATGAGGACCAGCGAGGCTGTGTTAGTGAGCGTAAGAGCAATATCACCATCTAGTGGTTTTCCAGCTTTTCTAGTGAGACCTTTGTGATTGTTGATAATGACTTTGTACAGGGTGTGTGTGTATTTACTATACTATATTTAGGCTACTTTACATGTGCTTTAGGTATGTTAGACAACACATCAACAGAAGTTATTTAAAGCATGACAAAACATTATTAAAACATAATGATTTAAAATGTACCTTAAAGTGAGACTAACTTGACATTTTACTAAGTGCACTCTTTTTAAAGTGTGTTATGCCAGAAGTGTGTTATTTAGTCATGAAAGTGTGCTCTTTTTCAGTATGTGGCCTTTTATTTCATTAATAGTATATATTATATATCTGCTGTTTTATAAATACTTTAAGATTTAAAGCACACAAGTGAGCATTCAATACAATTAAGCACACTTCTATTTCACAAGGGCATTTGGGGTTAGATTGGAATGAACAACAATGACCTTTCCGAAAGCGTAGATATTTAAATACACATTTAGGCTGTGTCCTAAAGCTGCCCTCGCTGTCTTATCAATCAGGCAATGACTTTGTAGGCACGAAGGTCCCTCGCGGCAGACTGAGGCAGCGTAACGGTTTAATGATCTACAGCAAAATAGAGAGAGCTTTGGTTTGGTGAAAACTTAGCAAATATTGAATTATTAAAATAGGAATTTCTTGCTAGAAATGACATCAAAAGTGTGAAAAATGTAGGTAAAAAAGAGCAATTTTCAGGCGCCATCTTTATTTTTTAGCTCAACTGTCACAGAATGGAAAGCACAGGATTGTGGGATATCATAGGCAGTGAAGGATACATCTATGCTGCCTTTCAAAATCAATCAGATGAAGGTGACAGGTGATGAGGCAGCATTTATCAGCTTTCAAATTATTAGCTTAACTTTATACTTGTTCATCTGCTCGTTAACGAAAATATCTAATCAGCCAATCACATGGCAGCATCTCAATGCATTTAGGCATGTAGACATGTGTTGCGTCCCAATTCGCCTACTTATACACCCTAAACCTATGTACTCTTTTTGTGAAGAATACTTTTGGTAACACTTTATTTCGATAATCCACTTTAGACATTCTACTAACTATAAGTAACTCTGCAGCTACATGTCAACTAACGGTCATTAGAGTATCAGTAGACTGTCTGCTTAATATCTGCTAACACTTTATTTTGTTGGTCCCCCAACATATATTCTACTGACTACAAGTCAACTTATTAACCCGAACATGAACCCTAACACCTAACCATAACCTAACAGTCTACTGACAGTCTACTACAGTCTACTAATACTCTAATGAGAGTTAGATGACATGTAGTTGCAAAGCTACTTATAGTTAGTAGAATGTCTAGTAAGTGGACTATCAAAATAAAGTGGAACCATACTTTTGAGAATGTGTATACACTGTGGGACATACAATCACATCATACAATAGTGTCTTTAACGGTTGCTCTCTGTTGCTTAGTTACACACATCCTGTCACCATAAGCTAGCCTGTCAATCATCTTGTCACAGTCGCGGGTCTTTCATGTGGAAAACTCTTCTCATGTTAATGCATAACGAGACATTTAAAAGTTAATGGCCAAACGGATCTTTATAAAAGTTCACGTTGTTGCAGATGAAATATACATTTTTCAACTTAAATGCTGATTATTAGTCACTCAAACCTCTTTATCCAAACCTCTCTACTTAACCGTCGGTCGCGCACATCCGCCATGTTTTTCAACACTTTATACTTGTGTTTGTAGTTCTGAACCGAATCAAGACGATCTACTGAAGTTAAAACTGAGCATCAGAATGGGGAGGAAAAGTGATTTAAGTGACTTTGAACGTGGCATGGTTGTCGGTATTTCAGAAAACTGCTGATCTGCTATGACTTTCTCTCACAACCATCTCTAGGGTTTACAGAGAATGGTCAGAACAAGAGAAAGTATCCAGTGAGCGTCAGTTCTGTGGGAGAAAATGCCTTGTGGATGTCAGAGGTCAGAGGAGAATGACCAGACTGGTTTGAGCTGATAGAAAGGTAACAGTAACTCAAATAAGCACTTGTTACAACTGAGGTCTGCAGAAGATCATCTCCGAACGATCAACACATCAAGCCATGAATCAGTCGGGCTACAGAAGCATGAAGACACACACCTGTGCCACTCCTGTCAGCTAAGAGCAGGAAACTAAGGCTACAATTCACAGAAGACTGTAAAACTGTTGCCTGACTCTCGATTTCTGCCGCAACGTTCAGATGGTCGGGTCAGAATTTGGCGTAAACACAATGAATCCCTCCTGCCTTGTATTACACTCTTAAAAAAAAGGGTTCCTCGAGGTTCTATATAGAACCCTGGGATTCAGTACTTGGCCAATAGAACCTTTTACCAAAAAAATGGTTCTATGTAGAACCCTTGCATGCAAAGAACCTTTTTTTTTATTAAAATGGTTCTGTAATTCATGTTTTATGACTGAAGTGTAAACTAAAGATTACACAACACATTCACAAAGCTTTTTGAGTCAAGACCCATGAGAATGACTGCTGTAGTCAAAAACAAGAGTAAACAAATATTAATATGAGCTGCACATTAGCATGAAACTTATATTTCCTAATATATTATAGTTTAACTTTTTGACAAATCATTTTGTGAAGAAAAAAATAAACTAACCAGGAGTTTTCTTTATTTTGTATACCATATTGTGATGGTTTTAATCTATCGAAGGGAACATTAAAAACAAATAATCGTAAAAATGCTCCCTGGTGGCGTACATGCGTTGCGTTCTGGATTGTTTATATTTTCTTATTTAATAATAACTCGTTTAATAATAAAGAACCCTTAAATGGCTCTATTTAGAACCATCTAACTTGGATTCAAAGAACCATTTGGGGTTCTTTTTATGGAACCCTTTTAAATGGTTCTATATAGAACCATTTTGGAGTTCCATATATGAAGTGGGTGATAGAACCATTTCTGGTTCTAAATAGAACCATTTCTTTTAAGAGTGTAGCTGTTCAGACTCCTGCTGGTGGTGCAATGGTGTTTGTGATATATTTTTTTGGCACACTTTGGGCCTCTTAGTACCAGCTTAGCATCGTTTAAATGTACAGTCATTTCCTTTGTTACTAAAACACAACACAGTTCAATGCGTAATTCAAAATACGGGTAAAACACTGGTGAGAAATCAATGCAGACTGTCTTCACACTGTGCCCTGTTTTAACTTTCTTAAGAGTGTAAAGAAAAAAATGAAGTCACATTGACATGATATTTTAACTTAAAAAAATGTTGAGCTTTCAAAAAGGTCTCTGCGTATTTCAGATTCTGAACAGACCATGAAGATGAATCTTCATCGCTATCCCATTAATCTCCATGTAAAGGCATGTATTGTATCTGCTGATAACCATTAAACCAGATCAGTCTGTGTAGGACTCTAGGAGTGTTTCATGTCACAGTAGTGTTATCGGCTCTCCTGTGGAGATATGAGCGTCCTGTAGGAAGACACTGCGGATCTCAGCAGTAAGTGGTAGAAGCTTTTCACGGCGCAAAATCGATATGCAAGATGCTGGAGACAGAAAACAGAGACATGTTGAAGAGAGTGTTATAACACACACACACACACACACACACACACACACACACACACACACACACACACACACACAGTGTTATCGTGAAGCTCTTCTCTCTAGCCATGGAATGCTGGTCTTGAATGAGATGTCACACTCACACACACACACACACACACACACACACACACACACACACACACACACACACACACACACACACACACATTCTAGTCATTAACCTCATAGACACTTTCACCATGACAACAAGTCCTTCAGTAAACAGTTCAGGATGTTTACGGTTTCCTCTTCCTGTTCTGGCTAACACAATGCATGACCTTTGACCTCACCCTCCCTGGCTTTTACTCACCACCCGCATTGAGGTTGTTAACTACCTAAACTGTTTGTGCTGTGGACATGAATGATACCTGAAATTATTTGTTGTTGACGAGAGTGTCATGCATAAACTGATGGAAACACATTTGCTGAATACATTTTTTAAAAAGTCATGTGATTTTGCCTCAACAAATCAAGTTGTTTTTGCAATATCCAGATTTTTCACAAGTTTTATTCACAACTTGAATTTAAACATATATATATATATAGTAACTTGGGCCATTAAGCATCAACTAGCAACCCTCCACAACCCCTTAGCAAACACATAGCAATATGCTAAAATCAATGTAAGCATGCTAGCATTTCAACACAACTTCTGCTCACGTATTTGAAGGCTGCTATTGGATCATTTAGGGTAACCGTCAAATAACGTGACCACTCATAACTTTATGGAGAGCTTACGACATACTATCTACGTTCTGCCTTAAGACAAATGGTGCAACCGAATAAAGTACGGAGTTAGTTACAAACTAGCAAGTAGTTACTAAGCCTCTAGTGTGGACTTTAAGTAATAGCATTCAAATGGCTGGTGCAACCCTGGAGGAACCCCTACACTGGACATTTTGGATGTCTCTCTTATCTAACACACATATCTGAGGTCTTGGAGTCTTTACTAATGAGCCGATGAGTTGAATCAGGTGTGTTTGATTAGGAAGCATCTAAACTGTGCAGTACTGGGATCCTAAGGACCAGGGTTGGGAAACACTGCACTAGAGCAATAGCTTATGCTGGGTACACACTACAAGATATACGGCTTGATTTTGGACCGATTTCTCCCCTGACAATCCTTGGTAAAGTCCGATTATCTTGATGGTTCTACAGATTATCTTATCAGATTTCCCTGTGGTGTGAGGTGTGTATAAGAGTGACTGAATCGGCTTGGAAGAACGTCGGAGCCACCCTGATCTTGAATCAGAAATTCTGTTGTGTGGGGGGAACCCCGAGGACAAACGAGCGCACGCTCCGGAGATTATCACGTGAAGCGAAACAATACCCAATCAGAAAGTAAGCTGATGGAAGACTCCAGCTCAGGCTGTAACATATAAAGTACAGTGAGGAAAATAAGTATTTGAACACCCTGCTATTTTGCAAGTTCTCCCACTTAGAAATCATGGAGGGGTCTGAAATTGTCATCGTAGGTGCATGTCCACTGTGAGAGACATAATCTAAAAAAAAAAAAATCCAGAAATCACAATGTATGATTTTTTAACAATTTTTTTGTATGATACAGCTGCAAATAAGTATTTGAACACCTGAGAAAATCAATGTTAATATTTGGTACAGTAGCCTTTGTTTGCAATTACAGAGGTCAAACGTTTCCTGTAGTTTTTCACCAGGTTTGCACACACTGCAGGAGGGATTTTGGCCCACTCCTCCACACAGATCTTCTCTAGATCAGTCAGGTTTCTGGGCTGTCGCTGAGAAACACGGAGTTTGAGCTCCCTCCAAAGATTCTCTATTGGGTTTAGGTCTGGAGACTGGCTAGGCCACGCCAGAACCTTGATATGCTTCTTACAGAGCCACTCCTTGGTTATCCTGGCTGTGTGCTTCGGGTCATTGTCATGTTGGAAGACCCAGCCTCGACCCATCTTCAATGCTTTAACTGAGGGAAGGAGGTTGTTCCCCAAAATCTCGCAATACATGGCCCCAGTCATCCTCTCCTTAATACAGTGCAGTCGCCCTGTCCCATGTGCAGAAAAACACCCCCAAAGCATGATGCTACCACCCCCATGCTTCACAGTAGGGATGGTGTTCTTGGGATGGTACTCATCATTCTTCTTCCTCCAAACACGTTTAGTGGAATTATGACCAAAAAGTTCTATTTTGGTCTCATCTGACCACATGACTTTCTCCCATGACTCCTCTGGATCATCCAAATGGTCTTTGGCAAACTTAAGACGGCCTTGACATGTGCTGGTTTAAGCAGGGGAACCTTCCGTGCCATGCATGATTTCAAACCATGACGTCTTAGTGTATTACCAACAGTAACCTTGGAAACGGTGGTCCCAGCTCTTTTCAGGTCATTGACCAGCTCCTCCCGTGTAGTTCTGGGCTGATTTCTCACCTTTCTTAGGATCATTGAGACCCCACGAGGTGAGATCTTGCATGGAGCCCCAGTCCGAGGGAGATTGACAGTCATGTTTAGCTTCTTCCATTTTCTAATGATTGCTCCAACAGTGGACCTTTTTTCACCAAGCTGCTTGGCAATTTCCCCGTAGCCCTTTACAGCCTTGTGGAGGTGTACAATTTTGTCTCTAGTGTCTTTGGACAGCTCTTTGGTCTTGGCCATGTTAGTAGTTGGATTCTTACTGATTGTATGGGGTGGACAGGTGTCTTTATGCAGCTAACGACCTCAAACAGGTGCATCTAATTTAGGATAATAAATGAGTGGAGGTGGACATTTTAAAGGCAGACTAACAGGTCTTTGAGGGTCAGAATTCTAGCTGATAGACAGGTGTTCAAATACTTATTTGCAGCTGTATCATACAAATAAATAGTTAAAAAATCATATATTGTGCTTTCTGGATTTTTTTTTTTAGATTATGTCTCTCACAGTGGACATGCACCTACGATGACAATTTCAGACCCCTCCATGATTTCCAAGTGGGAGAACTTGCAAAATAGCAGGGTGTTCAAATACTTATTTTCCTCACTGTATATGTTACAGCGTCACACCTTCTCCACATTTTCATCAAAGAACAACTTCCAGTTTAGTGGGCAGGGCATAAATGGCGGCTAGTCCTGCCAGTGCATCTTTGCATGCTATGGCCATCATGCAGGCTTACCAGGCAGACTTGCTTAGGGATGTGACGACCTCTGCTGTTGGTTTTGGAAATTGCTGTTTGGTACCTTTGCCCACTAATTACCTCAATTGGCAGTCAACTGGGAATACCAGTGACCGTGCCTTAGACGCTCCTTAAAAGAGATCACCAACTGAGGGGACTTTGCTTTTGGACTTGGCTTGTGTTGTAATTTGTTACCTTTTGCATTTACTAATTGCATTTACATTTACATGTACCTTGTTTTTGTTGCTTCCCTTGAGCCAAGGGTCGTAACAGGGACTTTGATGAGGGCAAGGGGGTCAGGTCTCACGATATTAAAGAGCTACGCCGGGCCACAATCTGTCTCTCCGTGCCACCAAGAGACGGCCCAAGTCATCGGCCGCTCCATCACATGGAGAGGCATTTATGGTTGAACCTCTCTGGCATCAATGAGAGGGACTAAACATTTCTCCTTAATGTCCCGCTGTCGCCTTCTGGCCTCTTCAGTGATGCTCTAAATTCGGTCTTCGAGAGGTTTCAGGAGGCGAAATTTCAATAAGCAGTGTTTAAGAGGTTCATCCCTCGCTGCTAGATCCCACGCTGCCAGCCTCCTGCTCCTCATATCGTCAGAGGCAGAAGCAAGTGCCTCCACGAAGCCCTCAGGAAATCAGTGTTGTATCCCAGCCGCATCAGGCCTCAGGGCACATTGGTTTTCAGAGAACTCAAACCGTAGTGTCTGCCCGAAGTCGATGAAATGACGGTTCGACATCGAGATGTCCATCTCGTTCACATAAGACGCTTGGAGCTGAGGCTTAATGCCAAGAAGAGCATGCTACTCCCTCTTCAGGAATCTGTGTTTTAGATTTGGTTACAATGCAGGCACGTTTGTCTCCCGCTCGTATCGAGTCTATTCTGACGACAATAACCACGATCAAGCTTGGCCAAGCATCTTTATCAAACTTTTCAAAGATTACAGGGGCTCATGGCAGTCAAACATAATTCCCTTTGACCGTGAGACCTTTTGTCCTTTTGGCTGTACATTTTCAACCACTGAATATTTTCTTTCAACTTGCATTTCTCTAATCAGCTATTTTATATAGAGACCTCTTGTTAGAAAATAAGATTTTTTAGAAGGTTTAAAAATATATATAATAATAATAATAAAGGTTCCCCTTTTATTTAACATTTAGTATTATTGTTTTAATTTGAAAATATTTCAATACATTTTATAGTTATAATAAAAAAATAAAAAAATGTATGAGGTATACAATGCATATGAAAACTATGAAGAGAACAGAATTACATTTAAAATGGGGTTCTCGTGTAATTTCATGAACTTCCCGTTAAAGCCCCACATACTTCTGGATTTATCCTAATACAGATACAGAAACAAATCATTTTGACACAGATGCAAATATTGGCTCTGCTGCACACCCCTAGTGGCGAGCTTTATTTTTTAAAAGCTCTACTCACAGTTTCTTCAGAAAATGTTACAAATGTTTGCCTTTATCCCTGTTTCTTTGAGACTCATAAGTTACTCATAAGCAGAGAGACATGATTATACAGTATACATAAACAAAAATGCATCGCTCTCATCTTTGTTGATATACATGGACTGTTTCTAAAATTACCTTTTCTCTCCACTGGCTCTCTCCTAAAAGGAAGAGAAGCAAAAGAGGCAGAACTTAAATTAAAGTGGAAGAAGAAGCCTCGATTGGATCCAGATGCCACGATGGCGTATTCACGTCATTATCCAATCAGAGCAGAGTTTGATCTTATTATCCAATCAGACAGTTGCGTGTCTGATGTCTGATCTCAGCAGGGAGCACCGATTCGAAACATGAATGAAGGTCTTGGTCTCTGTGACTCATTAAGTGAAAACACACATACATATGCAAAGTGTTATTGCTCCAATGTGTGTGGTAATGGCAAAGATGAATCTATCTCTATACGTCGCCTTGCTCCCTACTGACTACATAAATATAGCCGCAAACAGCAATCATCGGGGTCCAAGCACCAATGACTCAAATCGATGATTAGGTGCTACAATTGATTCACTCAATTGATTCAAAAGTCATAAAAATGCATGATTGTTTCAAAAGAGACATCTGACTTCTAAATAAATAAAAACATTTAAATCGGTTGCAAAATATTAGACCTAAAACGATTTATTGTGGAAAAGTTACAGCCCCTCATCTGTCATTTACATAAATGGCTGATTACATAGAATTTGCTGCCATGAGCATCATATTGCATGATCAAAGATTGAGCAGAGATGGACATGGCTTGTCCTGTATGTCAAGTTCTTTTAAGTTTGGACTTTGCATTCAGCAGATGTAGGTGGTCTATTAGTTAAAATGGCTTATCCACCTTATTTTTTCAGCATGGAAGTAAGCTGTTTTCTGTGCATGTGTGAGACTTCCGATTCATAAGCCGCAACTAGAAGAATATCAAAGTGCAGGAAATGGCTTGTAGAGCTAAAAATAACTGGAAGTGAATGACACTATAAGCCAGACACATACAAATTTACAAATATTTAAGGTTGATATTTTTGCAACACTTATTTAAACTCTTTTTAGAGCTTTTTGTCATGAGGGTCTTGAGATGATGATTCCCAAACTTTCTGCAAATCTGACCAACAGTCTAGGAGGAGAGTGACTTATGGTCTCTGATTCCCAAAGATAGGGACTTTTATGGCAGAAGAAAATTCAGGCATGTCTGGCAACCGATGGTGGATTAAATTAAATTAATTCCCTTTCATTTTGTTATTGTATGTGAAGCTATTGAACCTTCAAACCTGATTTCACTAAGTGCAACATGTTCCTGTATCAACATATTTGTTGATCCTGGAACAACATTCCAATCAACCAATCAGATTTGAGGACCAAGTTTACAGCTGATGTCAAGATTTGGCTTGCAACCAGGGTTAAGTGCTTCTATATCAGTGTTATTCATCATTTCCCTCTGATTTTAGGGATAACTTATGGGTAGGGTTAGGTTTAGGGGTAGGGATTGGGTTAGGACTAAATTTTCAGACAGGAATGTTGTTCCAGGATCGACAAATATGTTGATCCAAGAAAATGTGTTAAGGCCAATTCACACCATGCCGACAGACGGGAATAAACACTTTGTTGGGTTTTGTCGGATCAGTGTGTTACCCCTGATGTTGGCGTTTGTCGGTGTCTATCAGAGCTTGTTTTCACAGATTGGCTCTTGTTGGGTCATTGAATGTCCGAGAAGCGATATTCTGCAATCTGGTGATATGTACGTGTTGGTCAGCATCTGTCGGTTTGGTGGAAATCGACCTTTACTTGGCAGAATCACAGTGACCTTGACATAAATGGCTGATCATTTTACAAATGGCTGTAACCCTCGTAGCATCATAAGTCTATAAAATGTTGTATGTTTTCTGAGAATGTCCTCCAAGTAAAATTCACAAGGAATAGGCTCATTAGTCATTATGGGCCACACCGCAAAATATATCTGTTAAATGAAGCTCACTTTTTGTCAGGAGTGTCTCAATATGGTGCGTACTAAATTTGGAACAAAATAGTTATTTTTCACTTAGATATATTTAGAGTATGTAACGAATAATTGAGACGTTGCATTGGGAGTTCAGCTATATGCTTTAAAATGCTGACTGAAGTTCATCAGGTTCACTGGTGTCTGGATCTCTGTTTTTAAAGAATTTTGTGTTTTCTGTCTGTGTTTTTTTCTTTTTCTCCCAAAAACAGATGTGTGTGAAAAGGCCTAACACACTACGATCAACTGAACATCGGCTATACACACACATCTGCACTTCTGTAGAACAGAGTAAACATCTTTTGCATGTAGCCAGTGACGGTTTACAGATTGTAAACAAACGGAAACTGTGCCCATGGGAAAAGCTTTGAGAATTATACATTTAAACACTTGCCATATAAAGTTATATTGTCACAACATTTTAAATAATTGTTACAACAAATGAAAGAAATGTTCATGTCTGTCTTTTCAAAGTGCAAACGATTTTATCCATCTGTAAAATAGGACACTACAGCATTATAGCAAAAATTGTTCCCAGAGTACAAAATAGAGATGTTGCTGACAGAGTTTGGGCATGTTTTTAATGTAAGTGTATGCCTAAAATGTTGCGAGCACATAATTTGAACAACAACCTCTTCTGCTGTTGATTTGTGTTGTTTAGAATAAGAGGAAGAACATATGGGCCACTTTTACCTGTTAATCAGAACATGATGGATCCTCAGCAACATGATTAATACCAGGTTTGTGTTGAGTTACTACTTTGACCGCTTTCAGAACAAACTCAGCGGCTGCGTCCAATTGTGGGAAAATGCTCCCTCCACAGGCGGCGTACAGAGGTAGGAAGCACATCGGAATCCATTGATCGTGTCACTTCCTGTCTGCTGAGATACCGTCATCTGATCACTTTCTGAAGGCAGATTTAGCCTATTCTTCACTGCCTTTGATGACCGCCACGTAAACTTTAAGGGTGGATGGAGAAGACCCTGCTGAAAAGCGATCTTGCAAGAACTCGAGCACTGTACCAACTGGGCAGTTCACTGGATCCCACTGACACTGATTGCACCAAAAAGTAAAAACCTTCCACTTCAGAGCATAAAGTTTCCTCATGGCTGGAGCTCTGGAGTGTGAAGTATGGACTCTACAACCTCAGTTGAGAGACCAGCATCTATGAGATGGGCCCCCTCAGAGGCCAAACCCACAAGTTCCATATTTCTGGATGAGGAGAGCCAACCCAAACCCGGCTGGCCGAGCCAACCCAAAATTGGCTCGGCCAGCGTGGTGCTACCGGCAGTAGGCTTATCCCACCCCGGCGGCGGACTCTCTCCAGAACTTCACGCATGGGTTTGCGTACATCATATTATAAGATTATACACACAGGGGGAAAAAGCACAATGACGAGGTTAAATATCTTTGAATAATTCATCATAATACATAAAGAAAAAGCATTTTTTGTTTGCTATTTATAAGCCTGAGGGATAAAACGAGAGTTAAATTCAAGAACAAAAAGAGGAAAACAATGGAGATTTAAGCGACTTTTGCTTGTGGGCAAACATCTTTGCATTTAAAATGAAGAAATTTAACAACATTCAAGAGATGAAGATTTGGGGGTTTCGTAATAAAAAATAATATCTTTAAGGATAAAACTGTGTGTTACATTAGTGGGTTAAAAATATAAGAACTTAAATCAACCCATAATTTATTGGTTACTTATAGGTTATAGCGTACTACAATCACAAAATAAATGGGCAGCTGTTTCTTCAAGATCACAAAATGACCAAGTTTAGTCAATAGATAGATGAGTTAAACCTGTCGGTCACATCTTTTAAGTTGTTGCGCTTGTGATAACGTCGTATCCAGGTCACATGATAACGTCAACATGGCGGATGATGTACGGCTCGCATTCATGCTTAACAAGATCAGGCTATAAAGTACCTACTCTTTTAGCACTTGTTAAGTAAGTACTTATTGAAATTAAGTAGCCTACCTACTCAGTGAGTGCGCGGTTTCAGACGCAGCCCAGAGCTTCTAACAGCAGCTGCAGTGACATAATGGGCCCTATCTTACACCCGGCGCAATGCAGCGCCAAGCGCGACGCAAGTGTTTTATGCTAGTTTCAGTCTGACGCAGTTATAATTTTCATGTCCTGCTGTTGTTTAAAGGGGTCATATAATGGCATTTGTGTACAAGTTATTATGATTCTTTAGGGTCTAAATGAAAAGTTTGTAATATACTTTAATTAAAAATTCTCATTAGTATTGTAAGAAAACACTAAGTTTACCTGGTCAAAAACAGCTCTGTTTTCAGCACGCCGTTTAAGTGCATGTGTCTTTAAATGATAATGAGCTTTGCTCACCCCGCCCCTCTGTTCTGTGCCTACACCGTTTGTAATAACACAATAACCATAAGGCGTTGTTCATTATAAACGTGGGATTATGAATTATATTGAGAACGTTGTACATAGAAAACATGCCGTAATGTACCCTGAGTGTAAACAGCCGCATTCATCGTGAAGCGTGCAGCAAGCGATTTGCAAAGATAAATATAAATATAAATATAAAGGTTAATAAAATGTTACACTCACTTCTTCTTCTGGAGGTGCAGCAGGAACACGAATAGTTGGTACCGATCCTTTTTTTCAGGAGCAGCTTCTTAGCAAAACCAGCTTTACTGACCCTCGTTTATAAAGCAGTCCGGTGTGTGAAATGATTCGCGCAAACATGAAAGCATTGACGTTGATCGTGGGGAATATTCCCTTCAAAAACAAACTCAGCCACTGCGTCTTCAGCGGTTCGGATTTAGGAACATCAAAATGATGCTGTGTTCCTTATTACACCCAAGAACACCACAATCGCTTAGACGCCATTCTGCTCCAGCGTATCAACAATGACCGCGCGGACTATGATGACAGCTCGTTTAGGGCAGGTCTGTGTTGAAACGCTGCTGTCAAGTAACAATCGTGGGAGGGGCATCCGACCGTGTGACGTCACACGGTCAGACGGCTCGATTTGAGAGAGGGGAAAACATCTGGATGGATTTTTATCATTATATGATGGTTGTGTTCAGGCACTGCCAACACACATTTCAGTACAATCAACTTGTAAAAGTGCATGTACCATTATATGACCACTTTAAAAAACAAACGCATTTGCGCCCATTTGTGTGCCCATAGGCTACTGGTCTGAAAATGAGGTGTGTTCTGGCGCATTGTTGGCGCGTTGCTATTTTGAGGCAACAGAAATAGACTGAGCCATTGATCAACTGAAACATGGTCTGCATGGTCTTTTTTTGTGAGCGCGTTAGTAATGTGCGCCTATAGGCAGCATACACTCTTCTTATTAAACACACAGCACACAAACATGCCAAATATTTCAAATAAAAGGATTACAATGTAAAAGATTATTATTGTGTACATAAAGATATGGTGGAATCCGGCTTGTCCCGTAGATGGTCTGATTGCGCACTTTTACCTCGCGCACGAGCAGATCCGTTTGTGCCGGAGACGCGTTCGGTCTTTCCACTATCAAATTCCGTCATGTAAATAGCGAATCTGCCATGGTGCGAGCGCACCTGGCGTTTAAAGGGAATGTGAGATGAGACTCTGATTGGTTTAATGCACATAAATCCCAAAACACACCCATTACTCATTATGAGAATAGGGACAACCCTTTTAGACCATGCACCTGGCGCTCCGACCATTTTCCCCGTCGTTACACTAGCAAAAGTGGATTCGGACACGGCCTAAGTGAACTTGCACCGTGCACTTTAGACCATGAGATCGTTAAAATAGGGCCCTGAGACTTTACCAATCAACGATTGGCTCTTTTATTCAGAAGGCTGCAGATTCAGCATAAGATGTCAGTCACCAAATTAGGCACTTCCTTTTTTTTTTACTTTTTTGCATAGTGATTTTATTTATTTATTTTTGTTTTGCTGCATAGTGCAGACCTGACTAATTAATCATTAAATGCATTGTTTTCAATCATATATTTTATTATTTGCTCGTTGTATACCTAGTGCACATTAAAATCCGCTCCATTAAAATGTGTCGCACGAAGTTTTTACGTCAAAAAGTTTTGCGTGGTTATTAGCAGAGTGGAGCTGCATTAGGACAAACATTTGATAAGATTGCCATCTTCTGGTGATTCATCACACAGCCAATAAAAAGCTAATTTGAAAAAGATTTTCATTCTCCAACCATGCAAGAACAGGTTAAGTTAGTAGTTGAAACCCTGTGCAGCACTTCTTCGATATACTTATGACTGCAGTGTAGATTATCGTACTTAGTGTAACAATGGTAATTAAATATGCATATTCAATTTAGAAAAAGTATAGTCGTGGCCAAAAGTATTGGCAGGGACATACAGTATGTTGTGTTTCACAATGTTTGATCGTATTCCTAAACGACAGCGATGTGGCTGTGTCTACACAAGCTTCGCAAACATTAATTTCAACCACACAGTATCATTATTTCTGTCTTACAATCATTCCGATTATAACAGGAGTACTGGGATAAAAGTTTATAGTTCGGATATAAACACGGATGTCTATGGTAGTGATCGAATAATGGTTCTTTCTTATATGATTCTTTCAGGTGCAATATTTTCTTGGCCATTTTGATGCAAATGGCGGCTGCGCGTCTTACCACTGCTAACACAGGAGCACAATGATTGGAAGCACATCTTTCCTCTTTTATAGCAATCATTCTGCTCTTATAATCAGAATAATGGAGTGATACTATGGTAATAATGGTACTACTATCAAATCAATACATACATTATTGTGATACACTTGAGCCTGATAGAAGTAAGAAGTTTGCTCAAGACCTGATGATCGTGTTTTGCAGCATAATTAGAAATAGGATCCTAATGGAAGCAAGACTATTTGACTTTTTGTACAAAGGAATTCACATGATCAGTCACAGATATGCTTATTTAATTAGTGAGCTTGTTAATAATCCTAAATACTTAAATGTGTCATTTAAATAATTAAACATAGTCATTTTTTTAGTTCAATTTACAATTTTACACTATAGAGTTGAAACCTTGCACATTAGGGTACTTGCTGTAACAATGACAAAGTATGTATCATATCATTTTGAAATAGTATGTGACACATTTTGTCAACAATATGTAAATGGTTATAAATGTATCAAAGCCAGAAAACAATAACATTATTATGGTGATACACTGGTGCATGATAGAAAGAACAACACCATTTGAACCATAGACTGTAGATTTGTAGGAAAAATTCCACCAAGAAACCGGTAGAGGGAGACATTGAGCTGTCTTTTGGTCTTGTATTTATGGGTTCATCCAGTTTATTGGGAAGTAAAAATAGACAGGACACTAACTTATATACTTATGTGTCTCATCAACATTAAAGTATATGTTCACTCAGGAAGTAAGGGGGGATTTGGCCAAATACCAATAAAGTGCAAACAGACTTTGACGAACCAATAATCACCATACTGTTCTGCCATGTTCATTTTCAGTTAATAACATATCTGAATATTATGTTAAAAGCATAATGTTGAAGCTTATGATGAATATGCAATGAAAAGTTCAGTTATTAATAAATAAAAAAAATGCTATGAGTGCAAATATCTTCCCCCACTTCACACTGTATGTCTGCATGAGTCGTTTCATGTGCCATGTCCAATAAACATATTTTGAATTTTATATCTGATTGAATTTTTATGTCTTAGCAGCCCATCTATTATAGTACAGACTCAGAGCAGCTGTCACTCTATACTATATGGCTTATGAATCAATGTAGTGTTTTGTGGCGGGCTCCTGCTGGCACTCAAACGCTGGCGTTTCTATTTCAGATGTGGACAGTCCTGGGGTGCGTTTCCCGTACAACTATATAACTCGCTGCTTATAGTACGATGCATCGTTGGAGAAATCAACTAGCTAGTCACGACTGTTTGTTTCCCGAAACCGTATGTCGGAAAGTATCGTTCAACCACGTTGGTTTATGACGTCTCGCACGTGGTGGACTAATAACTTATTTTAATTAATCTGTTTGAGATCGAATTAACGCTAGATTTTGTCATATAAGATACAGACATGGCATCTGAAGACCATTTCTAATTTTTCTCAGTTATTTTGCTTTAATATCAGACTCAATATTTGGCACGTTCGCACATGCGCAGTCTTCAAAAACGGTGCTTTAAATCTCTTGACAAACTAAAAGACGTAAATTACGTTAGTATATATTCTAAATAAATAACACGGGTTGTACTGAATGCCAGCTTGCTTATTTTGCTAAAGATAAGGATTTATTTAGTCTACATCTCCTGTAAACTAGAAACTATGCTTCTAACCACAGCTCGAGAGCTGTCGTTCCAACCACATAAGTTTGCGATGCTGTTTGCGAACGTTCGTTGGAACGATGGTCTCTTAGTTCACTCATCTATTCTGATGGCAGCGGTCACAGCCCCACGCCACTGACCCACACAACCAGCAAACTCTGGCTCATTGCTGTTTCAGATGTGGTGGGTCATGCTGTAGAGCAGGGTTTCTCAAACTCGGTCCTGGAGGGCCACTGTCCTGCACAGTTTAGCTCCAACCCTGATCAAACACACCTGAGCAAGCTAATCAATGTCTTCAGGATCACTAGAAACTCACAGCTAGGTGTGTTTGATCAGGGTTGGAGCTAAACTGTGCAGGACAGTGGCCCTCCAGGACCGAGTTTGAGAAACCCTGCTGTAGAGGCTCATTATAACATGTAAGTGCAAAGTAAAGCTGAACTCCAAAAATCACAGCTTCTGGTTTGGACAGGACAGTGATGCCAAATATACATTTTGTAATACAATTATATTTCTTGTTTATTTTTAAGATGCAGTGGGGTCCAAAAGTCTAAATTAAATGCAAGTAAAATGCAAGGGAAAGGCTAAATTAAATTAACATAAAGTTTGTTCGAGACCTGATGATCGTGCATTGCTATTCAGCATAATTTCATGGAAGCAAGAAAATTTTACTTATTGTTAGAGAAAAATGGCTAGACCGAATGGAAGCACCAAATATTTGTATTCTTAAACCTCAGGAACTTCTTGTGCTGATCGGAGTATGGAGACATAGAAGTAGGCTATGCGTCTTTTAGATCTATTGTGACAAACCAATCCTCGGATCTGATTTGAGTCACAATCTATTTGAGTGTCAGCGTTTTGAACTTGAGTTTCTTGACTGCACGATTCAACTGGCGAAGATCTAGTAGGCTATAGGACGCAACCCCCCCATCCTTTTTCAGAACAATGAAGTAATAGCTGTAAAAACCCGATTCTCTGTCGAGTGAATACACCTGCTCTATATATACCCAACAATGGAAAAACTCACCTATAGTGAGAGTTGTATTCATCATGAAATTGGGCCGCACAGGCCTGGGGACAAAAGAAAAATGGTGATATACAGTGGTTCAAATGCTGTAAATGAATCAAATTATTATTTTTTATCAACTTCTAAATGCTTAGGGTTCAAATTTATGACTAAGACAGTTAAAATTGATATTGTTGAGCATTTTAAGGCAGTAAGATCATGATATTTACTGGGGACACAAAAGGCATCCAATCCCATGAATCAATTGCAAAAAAAAAAAAAACAACCTCAATAAAACAGTTTTAAAAGTTGTGAGTTAATAAAATTACTTCCTTAAAAGTGACATCTATTAATAAAGACAAGGACATTGACAGCTCAGATCACTACTAACCACAGCAAGACTATATAATTCATAGTGCAAATAGTGTTGATAAATATATTATATTATTTTATACTCTGGTCTATTTATATTACTAATGGCTTTCTGCTTTAAGTAGTTTTTAAATTACACTTAGATAACATTCACGGTTAAATCACGATTAAACATAAACAGTTAAATCGTCTTAGCAAAATAAAATATGCCATATTTACTGCAGATTTTGGACAATGTCCATCTAGTAAACAGACTAATGGATTTTGAATGTTGTAGTGATCGGTTTTCACAAGTAGAGGGAGACAAAACACAATTGTTCTTCAGCTCCAATGACCTTTTAAATAGTACAAGGATTCAAGGTTAAATAGTAAAGAAAAAATATTCAAATATATTATTATGTTATAATAATTAATATTATTATTATTTTCTATGGAAACTGATAAACTGAGCCACATCAGTGCACCACTAATTACTTCTTAATGGACTGGAAAAGTAATTAATATATGGTCAAATTATATTTTTAGTAAAATACTCTAAATTATATTTATCATAATGTTCATGGAATTTATGGTGTAAAAGAAACATGTGTGTGTGTCCCCTTACACTAACCCTACCCCTAAACCTACCCATCACACACAACTTTCTGCATTTTTACATTTTCAAACAAAATGTTTTGTATGTTTTTATGCTGTTTTCCTCATCGGGAGCAAAAAAAATTCCAAAAATCTCAGATATTACCATCTTTGTGGGGATATTTTGTCCCCATAATGGGGTTTATCAGGACACACACACACACAGACACACACACACACACTTCCCCATTGTCTCTATAATGCTAATGTATCTGTCTCAGTGTGTGTCCATGTCTGTCTGTGTTAATGCATAATTCACTGTTTGAAGCTTGAGTTACCCAATACATTATTGAGAAGCAGGTGACAGTTTCCTTTGCTTGTAGTTATACAGTGACCATAAGACAACAGATTCATTTCTAAATAAGTAAGTATTCCTCCCACATGCAGCCTGCTTATGTTTACTCGTACAGAAAAATATATAAAACAATGACAGACACTGAGAGAACATTTATAGAACCAATTCTCATTTCCAGATGCACATTTAAGGCAGTTTAACATTAATAATGTACAATTACATCTTGAAACTCAAAAAAAAAATCTGGTTTTAATACAGATCCGAAAGAATATTTATATAAGCTGTTTTATTTCATATTTCTTGACGTTTGCAATATAATGTGTGAAAATCACGCAGTTTGTGATTTGTGTGGTCAATTTATATCAGCTGAGCTTCATCGTGAAACCAAATCAGGACCATTTCACCTAATGACATCCATTGTTTATAAGACAAACAGATCATAAATAAACCAAATGCTGCGGCTTCGGTGAGGTCTGTCTTTTCCACCAACCTTCTTTTCAGTATCCGAGAGACAAAGAGATGTTTTTGTTTACTCTGCATTATCTGTTTTTTTATTTAATAAAGGGACAATACCCCTCTCACTGCACCTGCCTAGCTCCCAGAATGCATCTGGAGCTGTAGACACCTGTCATTATCGACCTCTGACCTCCAGCTGGAGCTGTGAGGTTGCAAACAGACACATGAGGAAAGGTGTAATTAACACACACTCACACACACAGAGAGACAGACCTGTCAGTAGGCTTTGAGAGGATTTTTTTTGGCAAGCATTCAACAATTGGGGGAGAAATTAAAGCTGGTTTTGAATCAAATTCTATTGTGTATCATGTAGTGTTTGTTTAGGGGATGTGAGTCTTTTCTGTGTCTTGCACAAATCTTGCTCACTTCCTGTATGAATAAATCTTGAGAATTTTGGTAAGCAAAATGTGTGTATAACAAGGATTTGAAGAAATGTTGTAATTTCCTCGTCATTCAAAAACCTGCTCCAAAAAACCCTTCTTTCCTCTGAAGATATTTTGAAGAATATTTACGCTGCTCTTTTCCACACAGTGGGTAGGTTTGTGTGGAAGCTTGTTTTCACCACCGAATGAAAAATAAAAAAGTTTGATTGACAGGTTATCTGACCAATCATAATGCAGAATCTGACGAATCAGATGCCAATCATAATCTGCCGAATCATTTTGTCATACAAGCGTAGATTAACGTTGGTGGACTTCAACTTGACAAACAGTGTGTAATGACATCTTTCTGTGGTTGACACAAGATACCTTCTGATGATCATTCATGTTTATTTTGTGCCATTACTAGTAGTAAAGAGATGATCGGTTCACATGCCGCTTGAACTGAGGCTCTTTTTGGGGTGTAGAATATGTTTTCATGCTTGATTGTTCAAAAAACACATTATTTTTCAAATATTGTTCATTATTACAGCTCCTCTCTCCCCTGTCTGGCTCGAAGACACCGATTTCGATTAAGCCCCTCCTTCCGAAATATGAAATGTGCTGTGATTGGTCAGCTGGCCCAGTGTGTTGTGATTGGCAGCTCTTAGCGCGTGTTCAGGAAATGTCCCGCCCCTCCATAACTGCAAGCTCTTCTCCAGTGTAAATATTGAGGATGGCATCAATTTCAAACCAATTCGAGCCCGATTCAGACCCTGACAATGTTATTGTTAACGAACAAGAGGATCGTGCAGAACGGATTTCATGCACAGACTATGCAAGCACGGATTTCACAGGATGTTTCAGAGTGGTATATATTTTAAAAAATATTCTTAAACCATATAGATATGATGTTATCCACCATTTAATCATGATATTTGTCGGAAAACCAAGGTAATACAAACAGTATTCGATCACAAAACCATAGTCAATTGTCCTAAGGAGCGATGAACAGTCTTTTCAAAAGCGAGAGCTTACAAAATAACAGAAAATAAGCTGTTCTCCATCAAATGTGCGGTGCACAGATAAACGTTTGGGTTATGATGATCAGAAACAGTGTTTAAATTAACTAATTTATTAAATTCATTTTAACCACACTAAGTTCGTCAGCTTTAGGACGGTAAAACGAATGAGTTTTGGAAATGTTGCACAAAAACACGCTCTTTGATAGCGACAACACTCTTTGATAGCGTCTTCTCTAATGCAGCTCGACCAGGCCTTAACCAGGTCCCTTTTCTACGGATTCCTTGGGCGGAGAATATTTAAATGAGGAACATTATGACTTCATAAGATCCGGAAAAAAACGTGAAACTCCTCGGTTCTTAAAAAGTGGATTCTGTTAAATAAAATATCTCCCTTTGGAGTGAACTTTGTAACCTTGCAGATCTGTTTTATGCTCGAACAGCAAAATTACAAACTGACTAAAGTTAAAAAGGGAAAAGCATAATAGGGCCCCTTTAAATTTATTGTTTGAATTTCTTAAAAAATGACAATATTTTTAAGCTGAGACTTTGTATCATACCAAAAGTAACCTGCTCTATCTTGTCTGTCAGCACATTGTCAGTGTCCTCTTTAATCCACAATGTATTTTTCACTGCGTGAGAACATGATGTGTCGTGTGAAAGCGCTATGGCTTGTCGGACTTAGCAACAGTAACCAAGGGGGGTGGTCTTTGCAAAGGGTCAATTGCAAGTTTATAACTCACAATTCTGAGGAAAGAAGTCAGCTTTTTGTGAGCTTTTTATATATATTTTTAATTCTGTAGCAGAAATAAGCTTTAATATGTCTGTGTGAAGAACAGTAAATCTGTCATGTTTGGTTTTGAATTTTGTATCGTGTTTATGTTTTCATGTCTTTTATTTTGAAGTTTTCATAGTCATGGTTCCTGTTTTTCATGTGATTCCCTTATCACGTCATGTGATCCTGTCATGTGCTTTCCTAGTCTTACGTGTCATGTTCTGATTTGTTCACTTGTCTATTGCCTCATTTCCACCTAGCGGTACAGGACAGGACAGTACAGTTCAGTACGATTCGAGATGGTAAACCCTGATCCGGCTTGTTTCCACCGCCAACAGTACCCTTACTTGATGGGCGTGGTGTGTGCCGAAAAAAGTAGTGAACGATGTCATTCTCGCGTGAAGAAGAAAGCGACACAGAAAATATCTTGTTCTTGCTTCTCAGCATGTGGCTGTTTCTCACAAGAAGAAACGGTATTGTGTTTCAACTGTATTAAAAAATGGCACCTCTTGTATAGTCACGTCAGGGTCGTCACACAAGGGCCTCTTCACGTCAGGGCTTCGTCACGTCAGGGTCGTCACACAAGGACATCGTCACACCAGGGCCTCGTCACGTCAGGGCCTCGTCTCGTCAGGGTCATCACACAAGGGCCTCGTCACACAAGGGCCTCGTCACACCAGGGCCTCGTCACGTCAGGGCCTCATCACGTCAGGGTCGTCACACAAGGCCCTTGTCACACCAGGGCCTCGTCACGTCAGGGCCTCGTCACGTCAGGGTCGTCACACAAGGGCCTCGTCACACCAGGGCCTCGTCACGTCAGGGCCTCATCACGTCAGGGTCGTCACACAAGGCCCTCGTCACACCAGGGCCTCGTCACGTCAGGGTCGTCACACAAGGGCCTTGTCACGCCAGGGTCGTCACACAAGGGCCTCATCACATCAGGGTCATCACACAAGGGCCTCGTCACGTCAGGGCCTCGTCACGTCAGGGTCGTCACACAATGGCCTCGTCACATCAGGGTCGTCACACAGAGATTTTTTGACAATATGCCCAATGCTCCAGCGGATGCGGTGCCCGCCACTGCTCCACGGCCCAGGTCCGTCACTGCTTCATGGACCATATTTCCTCTTCACGGGCCTGGCCCTCCATCCCTCACTCAAGACTGCCTCTGCTCCTCCACCCTGCTGGACTCTTTGTTTAGGTTTTGGGTTGATGTGCTGTTAGGGCGTCTGGAGCCGTCCTTTGAGGGGGGGATGTGTCACATTTGGTTAGGGGTTTTGTATCATGTTTATGTTGTCATGTCTTTTATTTTGAAGTTTTCATAGTCATGGTTCCTGTTTCTGTTTGTCATGTGATTCCCCTCTCTCATGTGTCATGTTCTGATTGGTTCCCTTGTCTATGTGTCACATTCTCATTTGTTCATTGTTAGTTGCTTTCAAGTGTGTATATAGCCCTCATGTTACCATTGTCTATTGTTAAGCTTTGTTTGCTGTAACCAGCTTTTGGTGAGTCTAGACAAGTTTGTTAAATTTAGTTTTCAGTCAAGCCAAGTTCTAGTCATCGTGTTGTTGTTGTTGTTTATCTGTATTTTGTTTAATTAATTGCACTACTTGCCTTTAGTGGACTTCTTTACTAAGTCATGACTCACTGAAAATGTTCCCTTCTACTTTAGGTCTCAAATTTAATTTGTGCATGCTCAATTTAAACAAACTGCTACATGATCATTTACAGGACATGCAAGAACCAATGACGTTTGATGTTAAAAAAAAAAGCAATAACAGGTTTGGAACAGCATAGAGTGAATTACATAAATGTGTCTAGACGTAAATGTCAGAAATGTGTTTAGGGTAAACTGTCCCTTTAAATGTGCTCTTTGAAGCAGATGACTGTGTTTGTTGTGTAAGTTGTAGATAATGGTTTGTATGTATGCTGTGTAAACAGGTGTCCAGTAGCCCCAGTCTGTCCCCAGTCTATTAAAGTGAGCGCATGTCTTGTGCCAAACACACACTTATCAGATCTGTTAAACTGAATCAACACATGTATGACTTAACTAATAATTGAATTGTATCAATAACACTACTGCTCAGAAGTTTGGAGTTAGGGTTAGGGTTAGGGTTAGGGATCGGTAAGATATTTTAATGTTTTTGAAAGAAGTCTCTTATGCTCTTCAGGGCTGCATATATTTGATAAAAAAAATACAGTAATATAGTGACCTATAAAATATAACTGCTTTCTATTGTAATGTATGTTAAAATGTAATTTATTCCTGTGAGCAAAGCTGAATTTTCAGCATCATTACTGGAGTCTTCAGTGTCACATGACATGATCCTGATATGCTGATGTGATGTTTCATGTCTTTGGCCTGGCGTGAAACACCTGGTACATTCTTTGAATGTGCACCTCGACCTCGACAGTCCACATTCACTTTCTGCTGATTGTCTCTTTGCCTTCCTCGTAAAGCAAGTCACACATGTTTAGAACTACATGAGGAAATGTTTGAATTTCCCTTTTGGTAATGAGAGGAAGACACATCTTGTGATGAGACTTTCACCCTGATCATGTTAGAAATGTCTTCCTCTTATTACCACCCCCCCCCCCCCCCCCCCCCTCTTCACGCTTTCTCTCCTCTCTCACAGGTCGGGCCTCCCCTCACCCTCCTCAAATATTGCAAATCATGCTGTGATCTACAGAGGACGGATGAATGCTGTCATCTGAAAAAACTGTTTTAGATCATACTGTATGTCAGACAGTACAAGGAAATGTTTCTGATGAAAATGTGAGTGGTGCTGATCCATACTAAACTTGCTACTCTTCAAAATGTAGGTTCTTTATTGACAGATGATTCCATGAAGAATCTTTAACTTCCATAGAATCTTTTCATTCCACAAAAGGTTCTTTATAGTGGAAAATGTTCTTTGGATTATCTAAAATGTTCTTCATGCCAAGAAAAAAAAGGTTCTGTTAAGAATTGATAATGGAAAGGTTAATTGGGGAACCCAACATGGTTCTTCTATGGCATCGCTGCAGCCTTTTGGAATCTTTTTTTTGGAGTGTAGGTTTTTTTGTGTGTGTGTGTGTGGGTGGGTGTGTGTGTGTGTGTGTGTATTCACAAATTAAGAAAGTGGAGTTACAGAACAGTTAAATGGTTATGGGTTTGTTCAAATCACTAATCTGAAGTATGCATACTAATAGTCAGGCTAACCTCAGTAAACACCAGTAATAAATAAACAAACCCTGTCAAACACCCCCACGCACATGCAAACAGAGAGCAGCACACCTCAAACAACAGCACACATGTGTTCCCATGTGTACACACATCTTCCTCTGAGTGAGCAGGAAGCTCACGTGTGTCTTAGTCTTAATCCTCAGAACAGATTGCTTCATTGACAAGTTTGGGTGATAATGAGGCCAAACCCTAACCCCCCACCACCTCAACACACAGACACACACTCACGCACACACACACTCATGCACTCACACTCTAAAAAGTAAAGTCTACAAATCACAGTCCATTTCCTTCCATAATGCTTGTGAAAATTAAGTAGGTAGCATACTTTTAAAAACAATACTTACCATGGAAATACTTTAATAATATACATAAGTGCATGTTATTTACAATTAAATTAAAATGTATTATAGTTTAAAGCTGCAGTCTGTAGTTTTTTCTCTTCATCGCCATCTCTGTTCGAAATCTGCAATTGCAGTTATTCGAGGAATTATCAACTTCAGCGCAGATGAATCCAATGTTTTGAGGAGAATGTGCGGCTGTCAGCCGGTGTGGATCCTGTCATTCGCCAATCACAGATTCTACTTTTTGGAAGTATGACCAACATAAGAGTTTTCACCGGAAAATGTCGTCTGACCAGGTAACATCCACTTTTGTTCTGACCAACTAAGGGGAAAAAAGCATTGCAGTAAATCGTGCTGATTAAATCTAACGATCGCTTATCATGCAAATTATGCTTTGTTCTCAAATTGTCAATGTTAACAACATCAGCATTGCGTGACTACATTTAATGCCCTTCAGATATGTATCCTTGTTTTTGCATGGGCCCGGCTGCAGTCTCTTTTTTTCTGTAGCCACTCTGAAGTCCGAAGTCTTTTGCATTTAATGTGTATTAGGGCTACCTGTAGTAGTTCAGTTTCCATTTCTGTGCAGACTAATTTCTAACTGTCATACCAACAAATTAATGCTCCTTAGAACTGGTACTCTTTGAAATACAAACACACGTGTCTGTAATCAGATGCATATTATCCTTGTTTTCGCATGGGCCGGTTGCAGTCTCTTTTTTTCTGAAGCCACTCTGAAGTCTTTTGCATTTTACACTGGGTAAATCTCCAGTAATCTCCAAGTGCTGTTAGAAAAGGCTATAAATCTCCACCTCCAACATCCTCACACTCATAGCCTACTAGCCCAGACTCTTCTTTATGTGGACAGATGTGACGTAATGACGCAAAGACATGCTCGAATTTCCCGCGGAAATCCACCAGTACCACTGGAGTTAAAAACATTATTATGAGCTTACCGTTTTGAGTCGAGTTAAAGCAAGGTTTTGAACACTGGCTGGTTATGTACTTGCTCAAACATTTATTTTGGATAATTTTTAACCCAAAAAAGTTACGGACTGGAGCTTTAAATTTATGTTAAATGCAATTACTTGCTTTTTGACCCTCTTAAGCAAGGCTTAAGTACATCTTTATATGTAATTTCATCATGACTTCTAATGTCTTTGAAATATGGTTAAAGTGTACTGCTGAATGACATTAACTAATGTCATTTCTATTAAAACTTGTATGTCAAGTATTTAAATACAGTATATTTGTTATTACACATTCGTAATGATGAAATTGCAATTTAGTACAATTAAAAAAATATTAACTTCAATATAATATCAAATAACACAACAGTTAAACTTATAATCAAGTTCTTTACATGTGCTTTAATATGTTATTCAACACATCAAAATAAGTGTACTTCATAAAGCACGAGAAAACATGATTTAAAATGAGCTTTAAAGTAAAACATTCGACGTGAGATTGTTACAAAGCGCACTTTTTATTTAAAGTGTACTTGAGTGTGTAAAGGAAAGTGCACTCTCTTTAAGAGCACTTAACCTTTTATTCTTTAATATTATACTACCTACAAGTGCTTTACAATAATTTAAGATATACTTTTAAGATTTGAAGTACACTACACGTGCACATTCAATACAATTAAGCACACTTCTCAAGGTTTTCACTTTCTGAGGAAAATGTGTGATGTTATGATTACATGTAAGGTGTTGTGGGTGATTGGCAATGTGTTGTTGTGTGGTTGCTATGGAGTTCTGATTGGTTTAAGTCTGTTGCTATGCATTTGTTTTGGGTGTTCTGAATATATGATATTCTGGTCTATAGATATTGCTCCTTTAAAGCAAATCACTGTTATTATGTTATGTTTCTTTATTATCCTCAAGGGGCAATTTGTTCCACAGCAGCCATTGGCACAGCCAACACATAAATACAGTAAAAGATACAACAAAATGAACCATAATTTGTTCAAAAAAAAAGAAAAAGAAATAACACAATTAACCCATAGATATCATCCTGGAAAAGTTACAAATTGCGATGTTTAGAGCTGGTTCAAATATTTAACAGCTAATGGTACAAATGATCTTGTGTATCGGTTTGACTTTGCCTTTCTAGAGAAGGCAAACCTTCTCCCTGACGGCAAGAGGCGAAACTCTGCGTGTAGAGATAAGGGTCTGCCAAAATGGCATTTGCCCTCCGGACACACCTAATCTGGTAGACCTGGCTCAAATCATTAAGGTTGACACCAGTGATCTTCCGACACTGTTTAACAAAGCTTCCCAGCCTATTCTTTCTAATCAAATTAAGATTGCCGAACCAGCAGATCATTGAAAATGTGAGAATTGACTCAACAAATGATGAATAAAACATTTTCATAAGTGAACTTTCAAGAGGAGTAGCTAGCCGCACACTGATCCACTCCAGACTAGAAGTCTACAAAAGCATATTTTATTTTTCAAGTTGCATCGTGCAAAGAAAGTGCAAAGTGCATGTGGATTAAAAACAGACTAGACACCAGCAAACGTTTCAGCACATTGCTATCTTCAGTGCTCATTTAGCAAACAACATTCACCCTTTTAAAGCAAGTCAGCAATTAAGGACAATCAGCTGAATGCAATTATCTCAATATTAATTGTCTCAAGTAGAATTACAAACAAGTATATGTTTCAAATGAACAGCTTCCAATGATAATACAGCGTTATAGACATACAGAGAGAAAGAATGTGTTTTACAAAAAACAAGAAAATTCAAGTTCTTCATTCATACCTTCAGGAAATAAAGATTTAAGTTCAAAGATCCAAAAAGCCTCCCTTTGCAATAATTTTCTATCTCTATCTCCACCTCTCCTGTGGGGTGGAATCCTCTCGATGCCCAGGAACTTCATGTCAGACAAAGAGTGGTTAGCAGACTTAAAATGGCGAGAAATTGAAGATGTATCATCCTGTCTCCTAATGGCACTTGTGTGTTCAATCATTCTTGTGCGTAATGCACGTGTAGTTTTGCCAACATATAGTTGTGGACATGGACAAATGATAATGTAAACAACATATGTACTCTTACAAGTAATCAGTTGTCTAATCTTATACGTTTTTAGTGTACGAGGATGTGTAAATGATTTACATTTGACATACTTAGTACAAGAAGAGCAATTGTGACATGGAAAATTCCCCTGGGCATCGACAAGAGTAGTTGGAGATGAGATGTGGGTGTCAGCATGGACAAGCTTGTCCCTCAAATTAGAGCTCCTGGAAGAGACAAAAAGTGGTTGTTCACTAAATACATTCATTAACTGGGGATCACTTTGAATAATGTGCCAATGATTCTTGATAATGGTTTTAATATCATTACTCAGTGGACTAAATGTGGATTTAAAAATGCATGAAATATTCTTATTTCTTTTTTTCATAGTCAAATTTCTCTCCTCCTGTTTTTGTAGAATGGAAACCTTTTCAAGTGCAGTATCAAGCCACTGGTTGGGATAGCCTCGTGATTTAAAGTCCATATACAAGCTCTGGGCTTTAGACTCAAAGTCTTCTCTCCCCGAACAAATGCGGTGAAGTCTCAAAAATTGTCTGTAAGGTAAACCTCGTTTTAGGGGCGTTGGATGAGCACTGCTAGCATGAAGGAGACTGTTCTTAGCTGTATCTTTTCTATAAAGAGAAGAGACTATTTTATTGTCCACAATTGATATGGAAGTGTCCAGAAAATTGACATCGGTGAGTCCCACATGGTATGTAAATTTAATGGAGGGCCTAAGACAATTCATGTACAGAACAAATGTTTCAAAATCACGTGCAGAACCTTTATAAATGACAAAGCAATCATCAATGTATCTCTTAAACAAAATAATATTGTCCAAGAAAGGGTTATTGTTGAAAACATATTGGTCCTCTAGAAAACCCAAATATAAATTGGCATAGTCAGGGGCCATAGTGGCCCCCATGGCGGTGCCCTCAACCTGCAAATAATATTGATTTTCAAATAGGAAATAGTTTTTAGTTTTTAGTACCATTTCAGTGATAAATTTAGTCGGAAGACCCTCATCATCAATGCGTAAATCGAGAAAATGTTCTAAAGCCAGTAGTCCCTCATGATGTGGGATGTTAGTATACAATGAGGTCACATCCATGGTTGCTAATATAGCATCACAACAAACATTTTGCAGAGTTGCTAGACATTGCAGGAAATCAGCGGTGTCTCTCAAATAACTAGGAAGGGAAGTGACTAAAGGTCTCAAAACAGAATCAACAAAATTTGAGAGAGGTTCAGTAAGACTATTGTTTCCTGCTACTATAGGTCGTCCCGGTGGATTGACCAAACTCTTATGTACCTTGGGTAAGATGTAAAAGACCGGTCTAGTCGGAGAACGATTCAGCAGATATTGCTTCTCTTTATCAGAAATTAATTGATGGGCATGTGCTTCCTGAACAAATTTCTCGACATCACCTTGAAAACAAGTGAACTTTCAACATTAAAACTCCTCAGTTTCCTTAAATAAAACAATTTTTGATTGACCTTTTTGCAGATCCTATCTGTGTTGGCCTCAAAAGTCAGTTTATCATCCAGTATAATTCCCAGGTACTTATACTGACTGACAGTCTCCACTGCTGAGCCATTTATAATGGTCCATGGCAAGGCAGGTGGTTTCCTACGGAAGTCAAACCGCATGTCTTTGGTTTTTGCGACATTTAACTGTAGGAATGACTCCTCGCACCATTCTATAAAACTGTCCAAGACTGGACCATGGCCCACCTCATGGTCCTGCAGAAAACTAAGTATCACTGAATCATCAGCATATTTGATTATGGATGATGATTCAGAAGTACTGCGACAGCGATTTGTATACAATACAAATAACAATGGCGATAAGACACACCCCTGGGGTGATCCAGTAGAGCACACCAAGGCCTCAGACAAAGTGCCATTTACATGGACTCTCTGTAGCCTCCTAGTCAGCCAGCCAACCAACCAACATATGGTACCAACATCTATTGCAGGAATTTCAGAGAGCCTCTGAGCAAGAATATGGGGCTGCATGCAATTAAAAGCTGATGAAAAATCAATAAAAGTAGCCAGTACATGTGTCTTTGTGCCCTCTAAGTGCCCCGTAACACGGTCCAGCATTGTTGCTGTGGCATATTGCCTGCCTGATATGCAAATTGGAGTGGGTCAATAATATTCTGTGACATAGCAAGCAAGCTCTTCTTCACTGGGGAGATTTGAGGTATCATTCATGTCTGTAGTATTAGTAAGAATGATGGACTTTATGTTTGTGAATTGACTGGATCGTAAAATTGCTTGAGTTGCCCAGAAAAGCACAATTTCCAGAATAGGAGCAAGTTATCAAACTTTTTTTTTCCATTTAACTATATTTAGTTTGTTAACTATAACTATATGTTAGTTGCGTGTTACATGTTACGTCCCTTGTTATAAGTGTGACTTGTGTTTGTTTGACGTGTAAGTTTCCTTGTTTTGATTCAGCAGATTGGCGCGAGTTTCCATTGGCTCATTCATCTGTCAATCATGGAGACGCTAGATGACAGCGCCGGGTCTCCAGCAATGAGAACGTGTATAAAACAGCGTGAGGAATGGAGTTCGTTTGAATCATTCTTACCATGTACATGTTTGTTGTTAATTACTCTGTATCGTGTTGATTGGTTTTGTTGGAATTATTTTGGTTAAGTCTGTGTTTTATAACATCATGCATTCCTTTTATTTGGGTTAATTTACTGTCATCGGTTATGTGTTGTAAAAAACAAAAGAAAAGAAAAAGAACAGGTAAGTGTTACATGTCTGTTTGTTTTTGGACTCTTTCTGTCCTCTTTCTTTTGTTCAGTTTCCCGCCATTCATTTGTTCCCATGGTAACCCTCCTCATTAGTTCTTTTGGTTCAGCTGTCAATTATCTTGTCAATCAGTTCCTCCCTGTCACCTGTATATTTAAGTCTTAGTCTTGTACTGTCGAGTTGTCTGTCGTCGTCTTTGTTGGATGGTTGTTTTTGAGTTTCTCTTCCTCTTCCTTGTGGGTTTTGATTAAAGGTGCTCTAAGCGATGTTGGGTGACGTCACTTCTTGTTGACGTTCAAAGTATTGTCAAACAAAACTAGCTAGCAAAAAGGCTAGCTCGACCCTCCCTCCTCCTCATCCCGTCCCCTCCCTCTCCCTTCCGTGCGTCATGAACCATTTAGAAAAACCAAACTGGATTTACCCTGTCCAGCAAAAACAGAGCCTCCTGAATGTCGGATTGGAAGCCCTTCTGCCGGCGGAGTTCTCGCCACCTTTTGAATGCTTTTCCGATGTAAATTAGGGATTTTGCGTTCCTTCTCCTTTTCCCTATTCTTTGTTATTTGTTCATCGGAACGTCGTCTCTTTGGTCGTGTGTCGGCCATATCAAAATTCTCAAGAATATACATTTTTAACGTTAGTCGTTGTCCTTGTCTAGGACATCTCTCCTCTAGCTAACTTCCCTCTTCATCCCTCTTCTCTCTCCTCCACTCCCCACATCCCCCCCTCATGTGCATACGCACTAACCCCCCAACCCCCACCCCCAAATCAGTCTTGTCTGTGATTGGCTGGAACACTGTTTGTTATGTTTCGTGGTCCAGGCTGGCCCAGTTTGTTTTTGTTGCCGTTTGTGGAGCCTGGGCTGTCTACAGAGATCGTGTTTTTTTTACAGTGTGTTCAGGGGATAGGCAGCTAGCGGATAGTGAGGAGATGTTTACTGGATGTGACAAAAAATGTTTTGGCCTAAAAAACATGTGACATCGCTTAGAGCACCTTTAAAAGACAATTTCCTGGAATCATCCTTCGTCGTGTGTTTCATTGACAAGTGTTTCCGTAACAGTAAGAGCAGGGGAAAAGAAAAGGACATGTAAGATGTTACGTGATGCCACCCTAAGGGGCCGTTTACACAACATAATTTTCAACAAAAATTAATAATACCGCATTTTTAGTCGTTATTGCGGATCAGTGTGAACGGGGATCGTTTTGACAGCGGTGTCTTCTGTATGCGAAAAACGCAGTAGAAAAACTTTTCCGTTTTTAGTTCAATCCTTGGTTTTAATGGTGTATAAAAGTTGTAATACATGTACCACCCCCTGTAATTTTGGTTTGCAATGAAATCTGTTTATTAAGAGCGTCATAGATGCTAAAGAAACCTTTTAGTTTAGGTTTTTTTTTGTGTGTGTGTATGTGTTGAGTTAGTTCAGAAGGGTTTCCTTTTTATTTTATTTTTGGAAGATTGGTCAATGTTTTGTTGGTTACACATTATTTTACAGTATGTATACTTACAGTGTACTGAAAATAAGTTAACTACATGGGTTAAGGTTCAGTTTAGGAGTAGGTTCAGGGTTAGTACCTAGTTATTACCCAGTTATTGTAATTGCTGTTTTGAGTACATAGTATGTACATGCAGAATAGGACTGTAAAATAAAGCGCTACCGTTTTGTTTATTTCTTTGTTTTGGCACAATCTGAGTCCTTTTCCATTTTCCCATTTTTTCTTATCTTTAGCTGTATGTTTGTCGTGTTGAATTATGTTGTAAATTTACGGAAATACACTTGTCAGTTGTTATCTTTTTCCATTTATACTTTGAAATAAATCCTAATACTGAACATTATTTGAATTCTTGTTGAGTGATTTTCCTCTCTGTGCAGTGTTTTAATTGTGGCAAATGACGCAACCCAATTCCCCTCGACCCAAAAGGGTTCGTAACATTAATGGGGGCTCGTCCGGGATTTTATTTTATTTTATTTCTGCTTTCAACGTATTAAAACATATCTATGGCTCCATTACGGATATCATGGAGGATGTCATGTCTTTTGTTCTGCTTCTCTGAGTAGATGTCTGTTCACTTGTGAAGTCTCCATAGAGTTTCAACAGCTGTGTCTGTCTCAATATACTCATTCATTCATCAGTCTAGTGTGATATTTAACAGAAAGAGAATAGACTCTTTATTATACTGGACTAGAATAGAATCTAGACTATACTGAACGACTCATTCATTCACTGATTCATTTATTCCTTCAATCATTCATTCCCTCAGTTTAGCTAAGGAAGGACACACTTTATTTTTAACTAATAACATAACTAATACAACTTTCCAAAAAGGGGATCAAATTGGTCAAATTTATACAGTCAAAGTTCAATGAAATTGCTATGAGAAACGTGTATGTACTGACATATTGTACATTACATGCTGTTACTGGGTTGTACAGGTGATTAAACCAATTAAACACATTTGGCCTTATACAACATTTATGTGTCCAAAAAATAGACAAAAATCTCTTTAACACTAATTATGAGCAATAGTAATTGCAATAATTATTTAAACTGACACACAGAGAGGAAAACCTCTTCTCAAGTCTCCAAAAGTCTAAACACATTTTTCTGCTTTACACACATTTTGCAATTCAAAATGACACGGTTTAAATGCAATGAACACGGTTCAGTCCACTGTACATATATCTGATGTGCATATGTTGCACAAACCTTTCACCAGCATGTGTGTGTATCTGCAAATATTTCTGTGCATGTGAACAATCTGAAGAATTTTCTACAATTTGAACTATTTTAGTATTATGGCAAAGCATACTAAATATGAGAGTGATTTTCATTATGAACAACAGTGTGTAGTTGGTTAGACAGAAATCTGGTAATATGAATGAAGTGCCATTCGTGCAAAAGTTTGATTTTGATAATGCTATATGTAGTTTTGGTTGCAGTGCTTCATTTTGCAGGATATATTAGGTATTTTGCAGTTTGGGTTCGTGGTTTTGTGAATTATGTTAAGTATTTTGATAAAACCAGCCTAGTTTGCAAAATTGTGTGTTAGCAATTGGAAAAAAAACTGTAATTATTTTATTGCTGTTGTCATCACCCCATTAAGACAATACAAAACTAAAAACCTGAATTGAGAGTTTTATTTGAACAAATTCATGTCAGGTTAAGATGTGGATTCAAAGCTACAGATATGGTGGCCTTGATGATTTTACAGGACCAGGATTCAAACAAAAGACCATATTCCTGTTCAGAATTACTATGATTGTTTAAAGAAGAAGACAGAACCATTGTGTTATAAATCATACAGAATTATGTTTTTTTGAAAATGTAAAAATCCAGAAAGTTTTGTGTGATGGGTAGGTTTAGGGGTAGGATTAGTGTGTGTGTGTGTGTGTGTGTGTGTGTGTGTGTGTGTGTGTGTGTGTGTGTGTGTGTGTGTGTGTGTGTTCAATGGGTTATACTGTTGTGTTGATCATTTGGCTGAAAAAATCCCAGTGGACAGAAAACTCTGGAATACATTGGTAGCGAAAACAAATGAGACGAGACCTATGACTATAAAACTGTGAATTAATTATGCCGTCTACCCTGACTACATTCAGTTAATCATATGAACTCATGCATATAATCCCAGATGCACATCTCAATCTCATATCTTTTCAAATCTCAATATCATAAACAACATCACTATAAACATTTGGTTCAGTCTTAATTACATGTTAGACGCTTCAGGGAGTGAGACAGAGGTCTTCTCAGAAATCTGAAAATAGCCTGTCTGGTAAGCAAGTCCAACGTCGATCTAAATATAGATTTGCTCCACACAACAATCATGCCAACTGTCCCCCTTCCTGAGAAGCTCTGCCCAAAAAAATGCCTACTTAGGAAGCACTTTAAGGTATCATAACTGTGTCCCCCAACACTGTTCTAAAAGCAAACAGTATATTGCCTTTTAAGATACTCTGTTTTAACCAAATTCAAATTCAATCCCAGAATGCATTGCGGCAAGCCTAGTGGAATAAAAAAATATCCATCCAAGATGGCGGATGGATCAAGTGAAATAAGTATCAATAAATGTGCTAAACTATAAAGGCCTCATTATACTTCTGCGTCGGACCTACGCCGGAGCCTATACGCCGTAGGCAACGTGTTGGTTTTAATTTATACTTCTGTGTCGTTGTCCGCGTTGACGCGCACCTAGGGAGCGTGTGAAACCCCGAGGGAGGGGTTCTGGCAGACCAATCACAGCGCTTGTGTCCGCGTAGAATTGACGCGTTGTTACATTTTTGGAGAGGTGCACGTCAGGGTACGCCGTAGGGTACGCGCGCTACACACAGCCTACGACGTAGCTACGGCGGCAGTTCGACGCAGAAGTATAAATAGGCCTTAAGACTATTATAAAGGTGCGGTCACATTAGCGACATTTCTGCGAAATTTCACGGCAAAACAGCTCTATTGTCAAAAGTGTAGTGATATTCGAAGCACAGCTCACACAGAAAGTCACTTTCAAAACAAGCAGCTGTCTGTGGTTCAACGTGGCGAACAAACTTTAACCCGAAATCTGTGTATGGACATCTTTCGCCCTCACGCAAAATTCCCAATCGTGTGGATTCTAATAAAAGTGACTGTATTTCGGCTACAACAATTCGCAAAACAACAGTAAACGTGACCGCACGTGTTGTTAGCTTAGCAACATGCTAACATCAGATTGTATTGAATCAATTGTCTAACGTGCAACATATGCTATTTTGAGTGCAGCTGCCCTTGAAGAGCGCTCCAAATCAGTCACTTATAAGGTTACACTTTGGTTACCAGGTAGGCGCCTAAGTAGAAAGTCGACAGTAAGGCGCTCTCGCTAGGTTTTGGAACGCAGCCATAGTATGTGCTCATCATCAGATTGAGGTGTCACATTGAGTTTTGTGGCAGCTGACACACTAAGAAAGGCACACACAAATACAACCCCCATCCTGTTTAAGAAGGCTATACATTGAGAAGAGGACAGCAGCTGGCAGCTTGCCCTATTATACCCCCCACCCCCCACCCCCCACCGCAGATACACACTCAACCCTACCCAGAAATCACACACACTAATCACAGCCAATGATTGCTCAGAGCCGCCCAGGGCCGCCACACCTGCCCTTAAACTGGTAGAACTGCCCCATCTGGGCAACAAGAGCAGGAGGAGTTTATGGCCCCAACAGCTGAAGAGGAACATGACATGGAGGAAGGGGGATGAAAAACAGAGATCTCAAGAGGATACAAGTGATGACGAAGATGTGTGTGTGTGTGTGTGTGTGTGTGTGTGTGTGTGTGTGTGTGTGTGTGTGTGTGTCAGGCCTCAAAGGGATATTCAGTGTCATCTTTGCAGTGATCAGCTGCTGAAATTTCCTTTTTTTAATCTATTACCTTGTAGCGATCAGCATGAATTTCCCATTTCATTTTCTCACTGTTAAGCAAAACATTGTGAAGCGAAGAAATGCAAAAACATTGTTTCTAGTTGTGTTCACAACAAGAAAGATAACTATAATGATAGCTATAAAGTTTTAATAATCGTTCTAATTGTATGAGAATAGAAACACCCACACCACAACTATAGCAATGAGAACACATTTAATGTGGCAGACGCCCAAACTGCAGCACACGCTTGGTGTGGACGCAAATATATACTTATATTAGTTGGCATTCTTGGTATGAACAAGCCTTTACTTTTGCTCACTTTGAGTCCATATTTAAACAACCCCCTAAATCTTAAGGAGCGGTCACTTTTATTGTTTTTATTGTAAAAAAATTATTGTAAAATTTTGCAGGCAAAATCCAGTTATTCCAATAGGAATCTGAGCAGTTGGGATTTTAGCTTGAGGGTGAACGATTTCCCCACACATATTTCGTTCATGTTCAGGTCTCTCGAATTCACCATATTGACCAACAGAAAGCTGTTTGGTTTGAAAGTGACTTCTGCATGAGCTGAGCTTCACACAGTGCTACACTATTGACCATAGCCATGGACCTTTTTTTGGATACAAAATTTTGCTGCAATTCCGATAATGTGACCGCACTTTAAGTATTAAGCCTTGGTATATAACTCGTCCCGCACTGCTTGTGCTACTTACATGAATTATGCTTCAAATTTTGCGATTTGTAGAGAGGAGTGCTATTGCTTTTCTAAGGGAATTAACATGATAAACAATAAAACAGGGTAAAAAAAACCAAAAAACAATAATGAGGGTCTTATTGTTACACTGAACAACCTCCTGGACAACAACCAGTCTGGTTTCAAAAGTGGCCACTCAACTGAGATTTAAGCTTTAACCGGTTATTGAAGCTCTGAGCAAGAGCAGCTTCCAAATCCTCAGTTCTCATCTTGATTGATCTGTCTGCTGCGTTTGATACAGTTAACCACCAGATCCTCCTGTCAATCCCTAGGACGACGGGCATCTCAGGAACTGCACTCCAATGGATCAGGTCTTACCTCTCAGGTAGGTCCTACAGGGTGTAGTGGAGGGGTGAGGTGTCTATATCGCAACATCTAGCAACTGGGGTGCCTCAGGGCTCAGTGCTTGGACCACTGCTCTTCTCCATCTACATGTCATCATTAGGATCATTCAGAAACATGTTTTTTCCTATCACTGTTATACTGATGACACACAACCCTGTCACGTTAACTAAAGAAAACTAAGAGAGGACTCAAGTGCAAAGGAAAATAATATTTATTGGAAAAAGAAACACTTAAACACAAAACAAAACCCACGAGGGGGAAAACATTACTAAATACCAAAACAACAACTTCAAAAGTGAACATACCAAACGGGTCACGGGGAACGGGAGACGTGTACAAGACAACGAACCAGCACAAGACTACAAACACAAGGAGGCTAAATAGGGGAACAAACAAAGGAGGGTAACGAACACAACAGGTGGGGCAAATTAACCAATAACTGGATAACAAGATGGGAGGGGCTAACGGCAGACACGAGCACATGGCTCAAAACAATAAAACACCCATGTGCATGACAAGACAGGACAGGCATGTGACACAACCCTACCTCTTATTCCAGCCAGAGGATCTGACGGTTGCTGCTCGCATCTCGGCCTGCCTGACAGACATTTCTTGCTGGATGAAGGACCACCACCTTCAACTAAACCTTGCAAAGACAGAACTGATTGTGGTCCCGGCCAACCCAACAAGTCATCACAACTTCTCCATTCAGCTAGGTTCATCATCCATAACTCCATTAAGGTCAGCCAGGAACCTTTGAGTTGTGAATGATGATCAGTTGAACTTCACAGACCACATTGCTAGAACTGCCCGGTCCTGCAGATTTGCCTTATACAACGTTAGGAGGATCAGGCCCTTCCTATCGGAGAATGCTACACAACTCCTTATCCAAGCTCTTGTTATATCAAGACAGGACAATTGTAATGCTCTCTTGGCAGGTCTTCCAGCTTGTCAAACCTCTGCAACTGATCCAGAATGCTGCAGCAAGAGTGTCTTTAACGAGCCGAAAGAGACGCACATCGCACCTCTCCTCACAAAATTGCAGTGGTTGCCAATTGCCGCTCACATCAAATTCAATGCACTGATGCTTGCCTACAGAACAACCACTGGCTCTGCTCCCTTTAACCTAAACTCATTACTCCAGACTTACGTGCCATCCAGAAGCTTGCATTCTGCAAGTGAACGTCACATTGTGGTGCCATATTAAAGAGGCACAAAATCACTTTCACGGACCTTTACCTGGTCTGGTCCCTGCTGGTGGAATGACCTGCCTAACTCAACCCGAGCTGCTAGTCCGTAGCCATTTTCAAGAAACGGCTGAAGACGCATCTTTTTCGGCAACACTTGTATACTACACTTTCTTTTTTCTCTTCTATTCTATATCTATTAGATTTTATTTGTTTACATATACTGCATTAGACTAAACTGGGAAGGGTCACAGCACTTTATTGTCCTATTGTTAGTTTAATTGCTTCTATTGCTCTCCTCATTTGTAAATCGCTTTGGATAAAAGCGTCTCCTAAATTATTACATGTTAAATGTTAAAACAATGAATTATTATTATAAAAAAACACTGAACAGCTAGCATTGTAACTTTAGTTTTAACCAAACACCACTAAAATCTTGTGTGCGTCTCAATCAGCTCCCTAGTTCAGTAGTCAGGGCACTAATTAGGTTTTAAGGGCTGTCCCAATCGCAAAAACCTTCCAGTGCACTGAAACTTTTGCTCACTAAAAAGTCCCACTGTGAAGCACTGTGAAGACCAGGGAGCATCGATGCTCACGATGTTCCCTTAACTGAAGCTCTGAAGCATAAAACTTAAATCACTTGAGCCAACTTTTTAAAACAAACCGTTATTGAATTATATTTCAGCACAAACATACATCGCTAGACATGTAATGAACATAATCTAGCTAACATTTATAATTTATTTATGGCTGAAACGTTGCAGGTATATGTAAAAATGTATGTATTTATCATAATGTACATAATGTACAGAAAGATATCAGTTCTGCGGCTGTACATAAATACCAGTAGTGATGTTGTACAATGAGGACGTTGTCATGGCGCCAAAAATAGGCGTCATCAGTGTCCCAATGTGTAGTGAGCCTTTACTGTCCTTACCAGTGCCCGAATTCATGCGCACGATGTATATATTCACCAGTTAGGGAGCTGATTGAGACGCACCCTAGTTTTCAATCTTTTTTGTCCAAAGGATAAGAACGCTGATAACACATGTACATGACGTAGATGTCTGCAACATGTATTTTTGGAGGTGTCATCTCTAATAAATCCCTAAAATATCTTCTGTCAGATGGTAATAGACATTTAGACAATGTTTTTTTAAGAATGTATGTAAAAGTGCTTTTTAAAAAGCTATTTTTTTTTTTTTTACGCAACAGATGTTTTCTAGATGAAGTGCTCTTTAACAGATGTTTTGAAGATGATCGTGTGTTTATCTGGGAAATTATTTTATATGTAAATATATTTAAGAACAGCAGGCCACATGTGCTGTCCATAGAGTTTGATTATGACCTGGACATATATAAAACTCATTTTAATTTAGACTTTATAAGAAAGATTTAAAAAAGGGATTTAACGAAGCCAGGTAAGTGTTTGCTAACGTCATGTGTCTCACACACACACACACACACACACACACATACACACAGAAGGCCAGCTGGTATTTAGTTGTAGGTTGAAATCTATACGCTGGTAATCAGCAAATTAGATTGTGCACAATGTCTGTTCGCCATATCTCTGACTCTCTATACCCCCGTATCCCACAATCCCATTCCTGACTAACTCTGTTTTCCTTATCTCATCTGTCTGTGTCCACATTTAAACACAATCATCCATCTCTTTTACTATACACCGTTTTGTGTATGTGTGATGAAACTGAATTTCAAAAAGGACAATTGCATTTCGTCAGCTGCTAGTCCTGGTAATTCCAGTTTATCTCCAAACGCATCCACCGTTCAGCAGCCAGTAATGACCAATTACAAAGGCAGCCTGCAGGGTTTGGTGCTCTTGTTTTCAGGACCAACCTTATCATCATCTTCTTCTCAAATGCATTTCTCACATGGCACACACAGGGATTGAAGCCTGTAAATTCCTGAGACAAATCTCAGGATGTGTCTTTTAGCTTAATGGGTGCATGAAAAACCTCAGGATTAATGATGGCATGCAAATAGGAAAAGTGAGCAGACTTTGATCAATTGCGATGTGTTGGTTAATTTGTAACTGTCACAAGAGTCGCCGCATTGAGGTGAAGCTGTGATGGCTTGGATCTATGATTATATGATTAATCTGTCCTCAGTGTTTCAGAGATGTGATTACATCAATGGAAAGTAAGATATTTAAGGGAATTTTGAAAGGGAATTGGATTGATGTCAATATAACCATAATGAACTGTGCTTAGTGACAGAATGACCCCCTTCATACACCTCCAATACAAGCGTCCATTATTGATCAGGGCTGTGGAGACCCCTGCAGTGAGAGAGAGAGAGAGAAAGTGCTTAAAACAAATGTCACATTTGACGTGGGAGGTACAAACACGACCAGCTGTCAAACGGGATCAGACGCTGTAAAAGGTGGACAAAGACTAGAGGGACCGAATAATGTCCCCTTGTTAGAAGCATGAGGATGCTGTTTAAGCATGCATAAGGAATTAATCTCCTTGACACCCGGGTGCATTTTAAAGAGATATTTTTAGACGCCATCGTCACTGCGCACTGTGAGGACAGGACGCACATCGCATATTCACTTATCTCCTTTCTCTCATACGATATACACAGCTGTATATACTGTAGTATGCACTGCAGTATGTACTAAACAAAACTATATTGCTAAAAAAGAAGTACCTTGGTGATGACATGGTACCGCGATTGTAGATGAAATACTGTGGTATTTTGATATATACCATACACAAATGATGAATAGCATGATATTATAGTATATTTCTGAAAAAAAACAAGAAAAAAAACATGATAATAGCATACGTAGCCTACTTTTTGTTTCTGTGAAGTAGACTGTAGAATATTCTGAGACACTTTATTTTACAGTGCCAATTGTTACATGTAGTTACTATAGTAATAACTATGAATAAATTGTGCATAATTACAAGTAACTAACCCTAAACCAAACCAAACCCTAATCCTAACCCTTATTATTACTCAGTACTTAAATGTACAATTACAGTGTAACAAAGACACCTTAAAATAATGGGTTACACTTTAATTACAGTGTTACAGTGTAATTATATATTTAAGTGCTGAGTAATATTAATGAACTACATGTACTTACTATAGGGTTAGGGTAAGATTAGTTGCATGTAATTATGCATAATTTACTGTTATTACTATGGTAAGTACATGTAACATATGTAACAAGGACACTGTAAAAGAAAGTGTTACCAAATAATGTGTAACCGAATATTGTTACATTTTTTTGTGTCATTGTTACAGTGTTATTATACATTTAAGTACTGAGTAATATTAATGAACTACATGTACTTACTATAGGGTTAGGGTAAGATTAGTTGCATGTAATTATGCATAATTTACTGTTATTACTATGGTAAGTACATGTAAAATATGTAACAAGGACACTGTAAAAGAAAGTGTTACCAAAATAATGTGTAACCGAATATTCTGTTACATGTTTTTGTGTCATTGTTACAGTGTTATTATACATTTAAGTACTGAGTAATATTATCTGTAAAATAGAGTGTTACCGAATATTCTACTCACTATGTAGGCTATTACACTAAACAGTATATTGAATTCTTCTTTTTACACTATATATAATATGCTACACTAAATAGAGTACACTATACAGGATACTTACAATACACACCTCATTGTGTGCTTCATTACATATTAGACCCTATGCAATACTTCAGTATAAACTAGACTGTACACTATATAGTGCACTACCACAGTAACTGTATACAGTACAATCTAGACTGTATATGCAAACTATACAGAATACTTTATTCAATACACTATTCTTTTCAGTATATATATATATATATATATTCTTCAATATAAACTAGTTAGTAGTAGAGGACATTAAAACCTATGCAGTAGATATGTATTTTACCCTACGTAACATACTAAATACCACAGTATGAATAACACAGAATATATAGTATTCAGAATAAACACTACCCCACAATATTCTGAATACTTCAGTATAATCTAGATTTACTGTATAGAATATTCTACACTATGTACTGTACACTACACAATATACTAAATACGTAATAAACGACTTCATACTATGTAATGCACTACATAGAATATACAAGACTATATAATATTTACTGAATACTGCGGTGTAATCTACATTGTATACTACACAATATATTACAGGTGTTGGTCATAAAATTAGAATATCATCAAAAAGTTGATTTATTTCAAGAATGCAACTTAACAGGTGAAACTAATATATCATATAGACTCATTACATGCAAAGTGAGATATTTCAAGCCTTTATTTATCATTTTGATGATTATGGCTTACAGTATTATTAGTAAATTAGAATATTACATGAAATCACACAGTAATTATTATACAGTGATACCACGGTCATTGAACCAGGTTTTGGTTCTTTTGGCAGTGTGGGCAGGTGCAAATCCTGCTGGAAAATGAAGGAAGCATGAAGTGCTCTGAACATGTCCTGGTAGACGGCTGCGTTGAGTGGACAGCACAGTGGACCAACACCAGCCGATGACCAACACAGACTGTGGAAACTTCACACTGGACTTCAAGCATCTTGGATTGTGTGCCTCTCCATTCTTCCTCCAGACTCTGGGACCTTGGTTTCCAAATGAGAAGCAAAATTTGTTCTCATCAGAAAAGAGGACTTGGGTCCACTGTGCTTTATTAAATCCAGAGTCAACGCAGCCGTCTACCAGGACATGTTCAGAGCACTTCATGCTTCCTTCATTTTCCAGCAGGATTTGCACCTGCCCACACTGCCAGAATAACCAAAACTTCAATGACCATGGTATTACTGTGTGATTTCATGTAATATTCTAATTTACTAATAATACTGTAAGCCATAATCATCAAAATTATAACAAATAAAGGCTTGAAATGTCTCACTTTGCATGTAATGAGTCTATATAATATATTAGTTTCACCTGTTAAATTGAATTCTTGAAATAAATCAACTTTTTGATGATATTCTAATTTTATGACCAGCACCTTGGTCCAGCGGCTGAGATCCGTCCATCACAAAATCACTGTCGCTCAGGTTCCATGGACGAATCTGGACCTGAAACAAACACCACACACAGATCGTGCATGTCAAACACAGAGACACCGTGAAAAGTGCACTTTAAAAGTGTATACTTGAGACAGATTATGTAATATTAATTAAAATAAGTGCACCTAAATAGAGTACACTTTCACGACTGTTTCTTAACACACATAAATGCACTTCGCAATAATGTCAAATTAAAAGTGTCACTTTAAAATGCATTTTAAAATCATTATGTTTTAATAATCTTTTGTCATGCTTTAAAGAAGTACACTTGTTTTGATGTGTTGACTAACATTATAATATTAACAAGTGTGTTATTTAGGGTTTAACATTTAACATTTATATATTTTAAGTGAACTAAATTGCTAATTTATTATTAAAAATGTGTAATATATTTAAATACATAACACACAATAGAAATTACATTAAAGTATATCTTAGTTCACCATAAATGCTTTTCAGTACATTTAGCAGTACACTTTAACCATACTTCAATAGAAGTAATTATGAAATTACATTTAAAGATGTTCTAAAGTCCTACTTAACCCTTAAACAGGCAAGAGTAGAAAATGATAAGCAAAAAATAATTTCAAGTGATTTTTTATATCATCTGGACTTAAGTAAAACATATCCAAAAGAATTTTTGAAATATTTGATATATTTTGGATTTTATGAGTTGTGACTCCCAGGTCACGTTGCCTGTTTAGGGTATAAAAAAGGACCAAATCTATAACTGTGACTGCCATTGCATGTTTAAAACAATTATATCCTATACTTCTCCTGATCTAATGTTGACAAATTATATATCATTCGAAAGCTTACAAACTCAAGATTCAGCCTGTGAAAACTGTTTTGAAATCGGACCCTGCGATACCATAAAAATGGTACTTTAACCCCTTAACTGTCACCCCCTTTTTGAGAATGGACATTAAAATGCACTATTCAAGTAATTCAAGAATGCTTTTGGGTATAGACCTAAGTTTGGTCTTGTTTTAAAGAAAACACTCTGCAGATTATTGCTGAAGTGAAAGCACTTAAAAAATGTCATGAAAAAGTTATGGAAGTTAAAATTTACAGTAAATCAAATATACTGTACTTAAAATTCTTTTATATAAAATATCTATTTTACAAATTATTTTTTACTCTAAAATTAATATAAAATCAAAGCCATATATCTAACCATGTTTTGTTCCAAATTTGAAGTTGATATCACAAAACTTGAAGTTCCCATGAGATTCTGTTTAGGCGTAATACCAGAAATAGCCACCAGGTGACATACATTCCATTGAATTTAATTGTATGTATTCTGCCGTAACAAATTAATACATTTCTGTCCAAATATCACTTCTGTCACAAAATATCAAACCTTGAGACTCGGACCTTTCTGACAATATTTTGTCAAGATTAGAAAAGGTTTTGATCATAAATTATGAAACATGATTACGCCCAAAAGGGGTGGAGCCAGAGAAAAGAATTTAGAGTACCGTTTTTATGGTAACGCAACGTCCAATTTCAAAACGGTTTTCACAGAATGAATTCTGAGTTTGTAAGCTTTCAAATGATACCTAATTTATGATAACTACTAAAATATGTGATGTAATAAAAAAGGTGATAAAAAGATAATATTATATTTTAGAGCAGTGGCTCCCAATCCTGGTCCTGGGGACCCACAACTCTGCACATTTTATATGTCTCTTTTATCTGACACTCCCAGTTCAGTTCATAGAGCTCTTTCCTAACGAGATGATGATCTGAATCAGCTGTGTTAAATGAGGGAGACATACAAACTGTGCAGAGCTGTGGGTCCCCAGGACCAGGATTGAGAACCACTGTTTTAGAGGATAATATATATATATGTTATGCTTTTTAGAGGATAACATTATTTTATCATTTTTTATTGACAAATACTAAATTATATGTTTTATTATGAACTTGAAAACTTAGCATGAAAACCAAAGTTTCAATTATTAAAAGTGTGTGCATCGACTTTTTGTGACAAACGCCAGAACTCCTGTAATGATGTAGATTTTTTGAGGCGCACTCCTGTCATAAATCCATCTATTACTGTTCCTACATAATTCGTAACAAAAAACAGAGCTAGAATATCTATTTAGGAGTCTTAGACCTTTCCAACGATATATAGTTTGTCATGATTAGATTAGGATTTAATTGTAATATAGTGAATTAAAAACTCAAAATACACAGATGGTCAAAATTACAGTTAATCCCTTTTTATACCCTAAACAGGCAACGTGACTCAGGAGTCACATATATTTCAAAACGTGCTAAATAACAACATGAACAACATATTAATTAATTTTCTCATTCAGCACTTTAAGACAATGTTCACAATTAACGTTAGCAGTTTTATTATTATTTTTCCAGAAGAAAAGTAAGTTTAATATTTACTTTCCTCAAAATCTGAATGTCCTGCACCACCGGCAGCCATGTTGGATTTAGGTCAGGCTGACTAATTTATCACAAAAAACTTGAAGCAAATCATGTGACCAGCATACTCAAGACAGACCAGGCTGTGATAAATGATAAAAGGATTTGATGAAAAAATCGTTCTTAGGCCCCAAAAAAGACAATAAAAACTATGTGACTCGTGAGTCACGTTGCCTGTTTTAGGGTTAAGTGGATCAAAAAACACTCAGCTGCATGAATTTAATAGACATTACATTCAGTTCGCACTTAAATATATTATTTCTGTAACAAGTATGCTGAAGTGTACTTCTGTCTCACAGTCAGAGCATATTCAAGATCAGAGCTGTTCCAAAGCAACAAAAAACACTCCTTTAAAACCCAATGGCGTGTTCAAGTTCTCTTTACGCAAACTGATGTTTTGTTGTGTCACATTCGGTTTAAATATATCTTAAGGGTGTTTTCACACTTGAGTCCTCTTAAACAAGAACCGAACTCAGACTCCTTTAAGTGGACCAAGAGGTGAACCAAGTGAAAAAGGACCCAGTTCTCTTTACGTTCACACTGTCCCTGAAAGAGGACTCTGATCCTTTTTTGGTCCGCTTAAGTAGGAATGTGGTCTCAGACCTCTTTGTGTTCATACTGCTGCTTTTTGGATCTAGTTCAGTGTCAGCTGAAAGCGAGCCGTACTCAGACCACCTCCCGAGATGGTCTCAGTTCGGTTCACTTTTAAGAGGTCTGAGATCAATTGGAGTGTTCACATACAAATCCGCCATGGTGCGAGCGCAACTGGCTTTTAAAGGGAATGGGAGATGGAACTCTATTTGGTTTATTGCACATTACGCCCAAAACACACCCATTAATCATTAGCCGCGTTTCCATTACCCTTCAAATTGAAATTGCGGATTGAAAATACGCTCAATGGAAACACGTCAATTTCCCAAAAACTCCCATTTATCGCAAAAAAGTTTTTACGCTCGCATGAGGTGGTTTTTCAGGCAATTCGAAAAAGAACGTTTTTGCGCATTTACAGTCACCTGACTTAGAAGGCGCGGTGTGTTTGGACAGAATACGAGACAGAGTTCTTTATTGAATTCATAAAAGACAAAAGAATGACAGAAATACTGGATTCTAAACCTCAAAGAAATGCCACAATCAAGACCTCGGAGCAGATCTGAGGGAGAAACACCCAGAAACGCCTCATATGTGCCGCTCACAGACACAGTATAAGGGTCTTTCCTTGCCATTAATGCTTGGATAACACGCCTACGTTTCCTTCCATTAATAATAATAATGTCTAGTGCACTGCATTATATGTACTGAATAGCCTACTATGGTGTAATCTATTGTATAGTACATTATATAGTATACACTACACAATATATTAAATAATAAACAACTGATATAGAGCACTACATAGAGCATACTACAGTACTTACTATGTACTGAATACTAAATGTATAATCAGTTACACTTTATTTGGAAACACTTTATTTTACAGTGTCCTTGTTACACGTTACATGTACTTACCATAGTAATAACAGCAAATTATGCATAATTACATGCAACTAACCCTCAACCAAACCCTAATCCTACCCTAAACCTATAGTAAGTACATGTAGTTGTTTAATATTACTCAGTACTTAAATATATAATTACACTGTAACACTGACACCTTAAAATAAAGTGTAACCCATTATTTTATGGTGTCCGTGTTACAGTGTAACTACATTTAAGTACTGTGTAACAACATGAGGGTTAGGGTTAGGTTTAGTTGCATGTAATTATGCATAACTTACTGTTATTACTACAGTAAGTACATGTAACATATTGTAACAATGACACAGTAAAAGAAACTGTTATCATATAATCTATATTGTATAGTACATTATAGCCTATAGAATACACTATACTATGGCGTAGTAGTATACACTATACAATGTATAGACTGAAATACTTAAAACAACTGCATACTATAACAGTACATATACACTACATAATATGTAATGAATACTTTGGTGAAATCTTGATTGTATAGCACATAAGTATACACTACACACTATTATTAAATAATAAACAACTGCATAATATATAGGGCACTACAGTACTGACTATGTACTAAATACCAAATGTATAATTTATATTCTATAGTAGCCTACATTATATAGAATACACTAGCCTACACTAGGGCTATACGATGTAGGCTACTAAATAGGCCTACCTAGCTAAACAGTATAATATAGTATGCTACACTGTAGAATACACTGCATACTATGTAGCCTAGCTCTATGCTATACTGCCATGCGCTAACATTATCCAAATGTTGTATCCAGGACCAGGAAGGTCCGCCCTGTAATATGATATGTGAATGTTCATTATGCACAGCAAGCAGTTTATTATAGCCGTGCGCATGGCCTGAGTGGCCTCGGCGGCAGATTATAAAGGCTAAAGGTGAGAGAAGACTGGAAGACACCCGCATGAGCAGTTGGCCAAACAGCTGCCATATTTCCGACAGTCAGTGTCAAAGCTCAGCAGCGTCCAGGACACCGGGCGGACCACTCTCTCAGCTCTGCTCTGCTGCACCTCCTGAATAATGAATGAGTGACGCGCACATTGCGGCTCTCTCTACTCTGCGGCTGGGAGGGAGGCGGGGTCGCGCACGCATTGTGACGCGGCTGTGACGCGCATGCAGGAGTTTTAATCCTGTGCCGCAGCAGCAGATCAGCCGGTAACGCGAGGAGGGGGATGCGCGGTCGGTCGGACGGACGGACGGCTAGAACGGCTAAAAAAAGCCGCAGACAATTAAATCCGCGAACAATATTTATAGTGTGCAAAAAAGGTGACCGACTCGACCGAAAGCTCCTCCTCTCTCGCTCCCAATCAGGCTTTAGGAAGTTATAGGACACTGCGCGTCTCTTATTGTTCCAGACCAGGCCTGGGAATAGGAAGGCTGCGCTGTTTTTGACGCAATTAAATGGGTGATTACGGGTTCGGCTTGTTGCAGACAGCGAACATCAGCAGCAGCAGCAGCTCGACACTGTTCGGCGGAGGCGCGTTCACACCCTACTCCAGCCCGTCTCCGGTGCGCGCCAGCAGCTCGCCTCTGGTGTCCCCTCTTTTCCCGTCACATCAGCGCAACATGCAGGATGAGCCTGCGGGGTTGACAGCCTCTCAGTCCAGTTTCTCCGCTGTAGGTCACGCACAGACAGCCGGTGACCTTCAGCACGACCGGAACATACATCAGCAGGGTGATCCTCCGCAGCAGCAGCCGTACTCCTCCTCCTCCTCCTCCTCCTCCTCCTCCTCTTCTTCCACGGGCCTGGACACCGATGCGCCATCGTCCAAGGTGAAGATCCCGATGGAGTCCCCCAGCGCGCACCACATCAACAACGGCACCGGCGGCAATAACATGCTCGCGGCCGCTTTCCCGGAGATGCAGAACCCCGGAGGTGGCGGCGGCTCAGCTTCCCCAACCCTGCCCGCTTTCGGGACGCCGTGGTCCGTTCAGACGAGCTCCCCTCCTCCGCCCGTCTCCAGTTCCGCGAACGCAATAAACCCGATCCCCACCACCGAGCCTGACAACTTCTACCCGGGCATCCCCTCCTCTATTAACCCCGGCTTCTTCCAGAGCTTCTCGGCCAACCCGTGCCCGGTGCAGGGGTTTAGCAGCCCCTTTCCCCCGCAGATCAACGTCCCCCCGCAGCCTCCGCAGAGCCGCCGGTCCCCGGTCAGCCCGCAGATTCCCCCGCAGCAGGGCGCCTTTCTGCAGCAGAGGAACAACTACAACCACCACCACCAGGTGAGCGCACCGGCCTCGATTCATCGCCCGTTCCGTTCAACTACACACGTACTGTATATGGCGTAGAAAACGCGTACATACGTGGTAAATTCTAGAATTCATAGAATTCTAAAGGCTGTTAAACTGTCATTGTGACGCAATCGCGGCCTTGGAACGTCTGCTCTTGCGTCATAATGCAGCGCTCAGTGAACGTGTGTGCGTTGAATACAAATGCTACTATCTTACTGCACTGTTTCCTACTTAGTAGGGTTTAAAACAGTATTGTAATTAGTATTAGTATGTTTATTAAGTTGTAATAATAATACATAGTAGTAATACTTAACAATATTACTGTTTTACTGTATTTTTGATCGATGCAGCCATGGTGAGCAGAAGAGACAATATATATATATATATATATATATATATAAAAACATTAAAGGGTTAGTTCACCCAGAAAAAAAAAAAAAAAAAAAATCCCATAATTTACTCACCCTCAAGCATCCTAGGTGTATATGACTTTCTTCTTTTAACCGAACACAATCTGAGTTATATTTAATGTCCTGGCTCATCCAAGCTTTATAATGGGAGTGAATGGTACCTTAGATATTGACGCCCAGAAAGCGCATCCATCTATCATAAAAGTAATCCAATACGGCTCCAGAATCTTAGCGATCCCGTTATGCATCAGTAAATGTTTCGCAGTATGAAACATTGAGAATGGCATTCAGTTATAATCTCCGAAATAACAACTGTCATTTTGTGCTTTTTAATGCAATTTGGTGTAATTTGTAGTAGTGCAATCCAATAATGAGTCACAGTGGAAATGCAAGGTCAGGCCTAGTTCAGTGCATTGTGGGACACTGAAAACAGCTTGCTCTGGTTTTATACTACACCTTTTTGGCAAAAGTAGTTGATTTGCACTCTGCATAATGCAGTGATAGAGAAAACAGTAGTGTGTTTTGCCACTTGTTTTCTCGTCTCATCGAGCACGAGTCATGGTAATAACGTTGAAGGGCTTCACGTGACATTCCAGGGATGTCTTGACCTGTGGGGCACTCAGCGAAATCTCCCATCGAGAGCTTCGAGATGTCAACACCCTGCTAAACTGCAGCGCTGTCTGAGAAAGCTGTTATTACAGTAATCTGCAGTCCAAGCTTCACTCTGCTCTGGCATTTCACTAATATGGCATGGTGGCCATTTTGGTGAATGTGACTATTCCTTTACATTTCAGCATTTCTTTGCTATTATATTAGATATTCCACATTTATGACAGTGTTTGCTGCACTGCGTCGCTACTGAATCTGCAACAGCACCCATATAAATGATATTCTATTATATCAGTATTGTGCATTTGCAACCTGAATGGAGCTTGATGAGATGTGAGATGAAGTATACCGCAAAAATACACAACCAATAAATACGCAGCATGTCTTTTATTGTGTTGTCAAAAAGACTCGATCATCTGTTAGAACACTCACATGCAACGGACAGCGTTTTAGAGACATTATGCATTGTACAAAAGCTGGTTGCGTCGCCACAGATCTGATATCTGGGTATCTGGCGGTGAAGTATTCTAGGCCTGTGTGGGTTTGGTCTTGTGGGGGTGGGGTAGAGATGGTCACATGGTTTAGGAGTGGCCCTATATCTGTCACTGGGATATTTGTACATCTGAAGTCATGCTGGTCTAACAGCTGTTAAGAGTAAATGTCTTTTAGCATGATATCGCAGCTAAGCTGGAGACGCCCTTTTACAGGAGTCGAGAATTTTGTATGTATGTATTTATTAGGTGTGAGAGGTATGACCATAATCTTATAACACCATGTGAGTCATGGGAAATGGTCAGGAAGAGCATTAAATTGAAGTGACACTAAACTATTATACTTTTACAAATTTTTCCACAAAATATATTAAAATATGAAGCAGCACGACTGTTTTTTTTTTAACAATGATAATAATCAGAAATGTTTCTTGAGCATCAAATCCTCATATCAGAATGATTTCTGAAGGATCATGTGACACTGAAGACTGGAGTAATGATGCTGAAAATTCAGCTTTGATCACAGGAATAAATTACATTTTATGATAGATTCACATGAATTAAACAAAACAAATGGATTATGTGGTGATACACGTTTTTTTTTTGTTGACAATTAAGTACTTAAAAATTAAAGATACTTCATCTCAGTTCATTATCTGCACATTTTAGTTGAAACTTGATGGACATAAACCAGAAGATAAGATAATTCATAATCATAACAAATGAATGTTAAAAAATGGCATTACATTATGTAACACTTGAGTTCAAAATCAAACATTCTGTATACAGTAAACCTTATATTATAAAATAAATAGATCTAATTCTAAATTATGATTGGATGGGCCATATTTAAAGCCGTAGTTAGACAGCCAATGAATGCTCACCTGTGATTGCATATGAATACAGTTCTATGACAGAGTCATTTTCTGATGGTGTCGTAGATTTAACATGATCATCTCACAGTGTGTTGACTAGCCAATAAAAAGGCAACATGAAATGCTGTATTGATCAACGCGACATGGCGCTAAAACTTAAAACTACTTTCCTCAAGCTCCATTTGCAAAATTAGCATCCCAAGTTGGCCTCTTTTCCCTTGCCATATTCTCCTCTTTCACTCTTTTTTCCAATGCACGTAAAACCCACAACCGTGATTCATCTTGCTCTATTTGTTCACCACTCGCACATGCTAATGACGTTTTATTCTTCTAACTTGTGTCGTAGCCTTCGATTCAATAGGTGTCGTCATCATCAGTCGTACATACGTTTATTAGATCCGCAGTGTGATTTGTAATGATCTTATAGGATGGCCGAAATCACACAGTCTGTAGCAGGCATGAGTCGTAGTTGGCGGTCATTGTAGTAAATACAGTAGCCTATATGCTAGATTAGCACCAAAACTTCTACTGTTTTGTTCCAGCTCATTAGATCGTTATGCTTCTAAATCACTTTTGCGGCGTACCTTTGAGCACAAATGCTGCCAGTGAAGTCAGTATGATAGGGCAGAAAGTCAATAAGTCGACTGCCTAAACTCTCGGATGCAACCCGTATTATTGCGGCAAGTTGAAATGTTGCTTGGCAACTCCAAACAACTCGCTTGTTTGGGACACTTCACATTTTGATTCTTTGATCTTTTGTATGTTTGAATAACGTAAAGCGGTATAGCATCAGCTCTACTGGCTGATATATTCCTGCTGTCGCACACATACGTCAAACTGCCAGCGCAGGCTCTAGGATGTGGTTTACTTCTTGCTGCATAGCTCCCAACATCTTTCCAGTGTCTAGACGCCATCAGTGGTAATTATCTCTCACTATCCCTTAACCACTCAACCAGATTGTATGTGCACGCAGTCTCGCACACCCACACACACACACACGCACACGCACACTCAGGCCATTACCCAATTACACACAAAGACATTACGGAGATGGGTGGGACTCTCATTTGGGGAGAGTTGTGCACACAATGCAGTGACAACACCTGCTGGAAATGAAAATATGTTTCTTTTTGTCATTGTTTGGTGTGGACGCTTTGCGAAGAAGTGCATTCATGTGTGTTTTAACATTATATTCTAGGATAAAGACAGTGTGTGTTGTCGCCACTTTCTTCACGAGATGTGGAGTGTGAGATGTAAAGCTTTAAATCTTCTTACATGTACAGCAAGGCAAAGCCTGGCCATGCTCAAAGTAACACACACTCACACACACACACGCATACGGGCGATTACACCAGTCACTCTCATTCAGATTCCCACACACGCGTTAAATTTGTAGCTTTCACTCTATTTCTGTTGGCTTTGAGGTCATTATGCTAGTGCTACTCCTTGATGAACAGATATATACAATAAAAATTTCCATTTTGTCCATTTCTCTTTTTGGAAAACAGAACAAAAGTATCGATGACATCATCTTGTACTCACAGGCGTATCCCTTTAGCACACTTTAAAAAGAGTACTTAAATAAGAGCGCAAATAATATACTTTAAAAGTATATACTTCATTTTGAAGTGAATGTAATGTTGTTTCAGACACTTATTTGCATGTTAATTGCAAAAACTTAAAATGTATTATAGTTTAAATTTATATTAAATGCAACTATTTGAGCTTAGTGCCTTTTTTACCCTCTCAAGAAGGACTTGACTACATTTTTTTATGTAATTTCGTAATTATTTCGTGTTTGAAATATGGTTGGAGTATACTGGGGAATTTACTAATAAGCATTTATGGCAAACTAAAATATGCTTTAATGTATTTAATAATGCTCATGCATTGAAATATAGCTGTAATTACACATTAGTAATGATGAAGATGCAGTTTAAGTACATTTAAAATATGAGTCAAGTACTTTACATGTGCTTTCGTATGTTAGTCAACACATCAAAATAAGTGTACTTTAAAGCACAGCAAAAGGCACTTTTTAAAAGTGTAATTCAGTGTGACGTGAAAGTGTGCTCTCTTTAAAGTGTATTCATTTCATGAAATTACATTATCTGCAAGTACACTACAAGTGCACATTCAATACAATTAAGTACAAGGATACCCATATTGTTGTCCAGTGAAATGCTCTTTTAGATTGAGAATGTCTCCTTCCTCTAAGACCACGAATGCCACATGCTCACTGGCTAGATCAACCTGAAATATACAGTTTTCCATGCTTTTCGAGGATAATAAACAACATTTACTTTACAATTAATGTCAGTATTGCTGATTTAAAATATGTTATAGAAGTGTGAGTACTTTAATATTTCCCTATTCAATTTGAGAGGAGCTGTACTTGCATGACTAACAATAGATGCGATGCGTCCCCAAGATGGCCGCCGAGTGAACTGATTGCCTTGAAATAATGCCGTTTGCATTGAAGTACTTGCGTTTCGTCCCTAACTAATGGTTCTGTGTGTCTGTAGCCCATGATGAAGCAGTCCCCGTGGGGCTCCCATCAGGGCGGCGGCTGGAACTCCGGCGGGATGTCCTGGGGCCGGGACCATCGGCGTGGAGGCGGCATGGGTGTGCCAGGCTCCGTCAACCAGATCTCTCCCATGAAGAAACCCTTCTCCAGTAACGTCATCGCTCCACCGAAGTTCCCCCGCTCCGCCGGCTCCATGGGACCTAAATCCTGGATTGAAGAAAATATGTTCCGCACCGACAACAACAGCAACACGCTGCTGCCCCCGCAGGTATGTGTGTGTGAGGTGCAGGTTCTCGGGCTGGGATGGGAGCCAGTTCTTTTTTAATTATTGCTCAATATGCATAAGCACGAGACGTCGTCTGTGTGTACGCCCGGTACGCCCTGTGTGTGGCTGTTGAGTTCAATAGGACGTTCAACGACCTCCTACAGGATCATTGATGACTCACGGTGAGGTCATCGAGGTTTTGCCGGTTTCATCCTGAAGGAACCTGTCCTCTCCCTTCATTATTGTGTGGCAGTCTGAACTCGGTTCTGGAAATCTGTGTCTGTGTGCTTTTCGGAAAAATCAATTCAACCTATTTGATCTCCAGTTTGCTGTTAGATGGGACACATGGGACTATGAAATGTTCATGAATCTCATGAATCTCAAGTGCAATCACATGTTCGTATGACCATTGACCTTTATTTATGAGGTTGTCGTACCACTGGGGCTGGGAGGTATATATTTGTTCTGAAATAGCATATATATATATATATAAATGTGTGTGTGTATATATTTGATCATATAAATTCAGCCTTGGTGACCATAATGTCCGGTACACACTGCATGACTTTGGGCTGTGCCATAGGAAAGATGAGCAATCGTGTTGATTTCTGTGGCTGTGGCTCTACGCCGTACTGTGAGAGATTCAAAGACGGTCATTGTCATTGGTCTTGAGACCAAATATAGCCTGCGATCATTTTCTGACAGATTCGTAGATTTATCTTGATCATCTCACAGTGTGTTTGCTGCTACGATCTACGTCTACTGACGAGCCGGTAAAAATGCAACATGAAATGGCGTATTGATCAACGCGACACGACGCTAAAACGCAGATCACACAGTCTGTGGTAGGCAGAAGAGACTTCTCTCAGTCTGAACAAAACACACATATATAGGAGGAACCATTATTTCAACCAAACTACTGTAGGAATGTAGATTTAGAAAGTTTAATGCTCAAAGTAAAATACAAGAAAAATATTTGTTTTACATGTAAATTGCCACACAAATACTTCCATGAACATTTCTGAGTGATGGTGCAAACGAATCATTGAATTTGTTTGAATTAATTAATTGTAACGACCAATACATGAATAATAAAAATAGCTGATGCCAAAATACTTCAATGCTCCTACACTTAAGTCGCAAAATGATGGTCAAAAACAAAACAAAAAAGCTTGTGATTTTGTACTATTCACGTTTTATAATACCAGGAAAATGATTGCAAACATATAGTAAATATTCAATATATTGTCCAGCCCTGCTTAATGCTTAATGCAAATTTTAGTGAGAGTCTGACAGTTACTCACTTTCGAGCTAAATATGTGAGAGGCTAAAGGGGAAAAAGGCGAGAGTAACACATTTTTGTCGTGTTGCCCCATTGTTTTGATGATGAGCTGAAACAGCAGGTCATTTACATGTGAATCACTGAAGTGTACGTGGAAACACCCCATGTTTAAACCTCTGCTGATACAAACTGCTATTGTTGCTTTTCATTTTAGTATCGACTCAGTATCGCATGACTACTGGTATTCTTGCCATCCTTACTCTCTACAGTTGGCTTATCTTATTCAGGCCTTGTGTGCTAAATGGCTATAGATGTGCTATTGAATTAAACCAGTTTAGTTTTGACATATTTAACATGCCGTTCTGTCATTAAGAGCTGTTGTTATGGTCTGGCACAGAATAACTCATTGTTAGTTTGCGCTTTATTTCGGACCAGATCAGTGTTTGGCGCGTCACAGCTAATTCCGCTAAAGCGGGGCCTAAAGGAACTGAAATGAGGAACCTGAGATGAGTGTGGTCTGGCCTTCATCACTTTCTTTCCTCCTCTCTCAGGAAACAGGTCCGACTCTAGGAGCATCTGCGGTATTGTTCATTTCCATAAACACGGTGCCGTTTGGGATTCCTCGCATTCCACGAGCCTCTCCTCTCTCCTCCTGTCCTCTCCTTCCTTCATGTTTACTCTGCGTTCCAGAGATCAAATGCGTCATGTGCTGAAAAGAGAAACAAAAAAGATAGAAATGGAAAGAGGAGGAAAGGACAGAGATAAAATGCGGCTATAGAGATTTAATTTCGATTTCCCAAGAACTTCAGATGTTTCAATTCGAATGTTAATGACAGTGTCGTAGTCGAAATGTGTTTGAACTGTGTAGTTCGTAATGTCTATCTGCACGCTGTTGTACTGCCATGTGGTCTTGGACTCGAGGTGCGCTTACGTCATGTCGTAATTACCCTAAGTGTTCTTGTCCTTGTAGAACTTGGAATATTCTGAGAGATCCGACTTGTACCACCTGACAGTTGCAGATTCATTTAGCCATTGATAGTGTTGCCATAGAAATGCATAATTCCGAGGAACGTTGTAATTCTACACGTCATCTTGTAATTATGTCATGGTGTGAACGCAGCATCAGTCTTCATATTTTGTGGTGTTTGTCTTGTCATAAACTGAGAATGTGGTCTCAGTCTTCAATCAGACTCGAGTGAGCTGGTCTCGGCTACTACTCGAATATTTCTTCACAAACATTTCGAATTTGAATGATATTGAACGGTGGCATAATAACCCACAGTCTCAGATCAGCATGAGTCTTCAGGCCTCGTGTTCTTCACTGGGGAACTGAGCTGCTTTTCAGACACTATTTCTGGCAATGTTGCTAAAACTATATTTAGCCCCTTCCAGCCTCGGGCTGTCTGTAAGCTCTGGTGTGAGGGCCTGCGAATAGGACTGGAGACTGAAAACAGCACAGGACTGATATAAGAGCTTGCTTTTTAAAACCTGCTCTACCTGTGGGAGGCAGATGGCCGTGACACATCCAGTAAGAAGCATCTGCGCTTGACGCAGTCAACACTCGCTCCCTGTGTGCTTTCCAAACAATGTCCATCATACATTTATGTGTCAGTCAGTGTATCTTTATATATTTACTACAGAGCCTCATACATGACATGTGGAAGAAAAAAAATATTTTGTGGCCAGCTTTATTAATTTGTTCCCTCGTTTTAAGTTCAATCAGTTAAATTCAATGTGGCCACGAATTAAATTAAACAACAAAACTAATTAGTACAATATGGCCATGAATTAAATGAAACACCGAAACGAATTACCGGTAGTACGATATGGCCACGAAGTAACTTAAACAACAAAACTAATTAGTACAATATGGCCACATTTTAACTTAAACAACGAAACAAATTAGTACGATAATTACGGCCACAATTTAACTTAAACAACGAAACTAATTAGTACGATATGGCCACAATTTAGCTTAAACAACGAAATTAATTAGTACAATATGGCCACGAAGTAACTTAATGAAACAAATTAGTACGATATGGCCACAATTTAACTTAAAGGCACAATATGTAACTTTTTTGCTTTAAAAATAGCAAAAATCACTATATCTATGTTATATATATTTTTTTGTTGTGTACTTATATTATCCCGACTGTTTCCAACAACTTTCAAACCAGGAGAAATTTGTAATTTAATTCGAAGACGCGTCCCGTTTCTTTATTTCCGTTTTGTCGCCGTCAATGGCGTCATATCCGCGTTCTTCCTGGTTTCCGCTCGTACTGCCAAAGCAACCAAAGCCCTCTGATAGTAACCAAAGCGACAGACGTGGACAACTGTGTAGTTCGTAATGTCTATCTGCACGCTGTTGTTGTTTCGTTCAAACATTATGGACCATGGCAAGCAGACTTTGGATAAAAAAAGGAGAACTAAAACGAGATCAATATCAGCGTGCTGTTCTCGAGATGCCTAGAGCTCCCGTAGACAGTATATAAACGAGAGCTCCACGTCCGAGACTTCGACCGCTCCTACATGTACTTTATTAAACAGGTGAGCACATTTACATAAAACTAATCAATGTTATATAGTTCAACAATGATAAAATGTTAGAATATGATCTGTATGTTATTCTAATGTTGATCTAGCTCACTGCTAGTCTCATACAGACAAACTAACACATACATTTCAACACATTCAAATGCAGTTTAGTGTGCTAGTGTAATGTTAGGCCAAGTGAAACAGCACTGCGTTACCTCACAAGTTTAATTTGTCTAATAAACTGACCTGTGAGTCGTAATTCTGCACTTGCGTGTAGTTCGGTAGAATGAAATGTCCATATTCCTTTTATATCCGTGGGACTCGCGTCGCGTGTGGAGCTGATAGCTGTCTCTTAGCAATCCCGACCTGCTTCATATCACAGTCATGATAAAAGCATCGATGTATTCACTCATCCATAAACATTATTAGATCGGTCGGCTTGACGTTGACGACAAGATCCATAATTCTTAGCAAATGTTGCGTCATCAAACTATGCCTTTGTTATTGTAAAGAGGCTAGCGACTCCTAGCGGCGAAAAATTCCATACTGTACGTTTAAACAACTAAACAAATGAATACGATATGGCCACAATTTAACTTAAACAACGAAACGAATTTGTACGATATGGCCACGAAGTAACTTAAACAACGAAACAAATTAGTACGATATGGCCACAATTTAACTTAACTAAACTAATGAATACGATATGGCCACATTTTAACTTAAACAACGAAACGAATTAGTACGATATGGCCACGAAGTAACTTAACTAAACTAATGAATACGATATGGCCACAATTTAACTTAAACAACGAAACGAATTAGTACGATATGGCCACGAAGTAACTTAAACAACTAAACAAATTAATACGATATGGCCACAATTTAACTTAAACAACGAAACGAATTTGTACGATATGGCCACGAAGTAACTTAAACAACTAAACTAATGAATACGATATGGCCACAATTTAACTTAAACAACGAAACGAATTTGTACGATATGGCCACGAAGTAACTTAAACAACTAAACAAATTAATACGATATGGCCACAATTTAACTTAAACAACGAAACGAATTTGTACGATATGGCCACGAAGTAACTTAAACAACTAAACAAATTAATACGATATGGCCACAATTTAACTTAAACAACGAAACGAATTTGTACGATATGGCCACGAAGTAACTTAAACAACGAAACAAATTAATACGATATGGCCACAATTTAACTTAACTAAACTAATGAATACGATATGGCCACAATTTAACTTAAACAACGAAACGAATTAGTATGATATGGCCACGAAGTAACTTAAACAACTAAACAAATTAATACGATATGGCCACAATTTAACTCAAACAACTAAACAAATTAATACGATATGGCCACAATTTAACTTAAACAACGAAACAAACTTGTACAATATGACCAGAATTTAACTTAAACAAACAAAAAATCTGTACAATGTGTCCACGATTTAACTTAAAAAACGAAACAAGTACAACATGTCATAAAACACAACACATTTTGTTTTATATATATTTTCCATTAGAATAACTGTAAAGCTGGGCTGAAAGTGGGTGACAGGAAGTGATGCGGGCGGCAGTAATCTGGCATTATCCTGCCACACAGCAGCTGCTGTTGGTTAATGGGTGTGTGTGTGTGTGTGTGTGTTTGCTGAAGATTCACCATGATGGACCACATACTAAAACACTTCATACTGCACCATAATATACAACTAGAAACTACAGCAACTCAACTTTATGAAGTCTGATTACAAAATCAAAACCCATGTCCCAAGCACACATATATAATGATGCCTTTATTATGACAGACTTGTGTTGCTCATGTTGCACTTTACAATTTTTTTAATTTATTTTTTGGAAGTGATTCCAATCATATTTCAAACATTTCAACACACCATCATGTCGATCTGAAGTGTCTCAGCTGAAGGAAATAATCCATAATTTATCGGCTTTAATATATCGGCCAAATTTTCTTATCAGGCCGATAACGATAACATTAAAAATGAACATATATCGGCCGATACCGACATGGTGGCCGATATATCGTACATCCCTACATGAAAGTGAACTCTCTTTAAGTGCACTAAAGTGGACTTTTATTTTCTTAATGTTATCTGCCAGTACACATACAGAAATATACATACAAGTGGATATTCACCACAACTAAGTGCACTTCTTTTCCACAAGGGTGGAGATAATGAAGGTCCCCTGGTGCTGTGTTTGTGTCCAGTCGTGAAAGTGTTTCCTGCACACACACGTCTAGTGGCGGATATAACTGTGTTTATGTTCACATTCCTTCTTGGTCTCATTGCGGTAATGACACAGATATCTGTGGCATGTTGTTACGCAGGTGTTGTGATAGGGAGACGGGATGCCCCCACAAAAGGGAAGAAGGATATTCTCGTAAAGCAGCCGAATATCAAAAACAAGCGACGCACACATTCTTCCTTAAAACAGCCACGCATCGAGACCAGTTTGGCTGAACTTTCAGTCCAAAATACACTAAAGCTAACAAACCTGCCTGGTTAATTCCACTCGTGACAGCTCTACAAACAACATTCCAGGGGGTCGGAATTCTGTGTCCCAGAATCCGGGTCTGCCGCAGTATTCCTGGGACTCAGGGGTGCTTGGCCTACACAAACATGCTCTATTCCTGCTTAGAGCGATCAGCTCGGAAAGAATGCCGTTCCCTGCGTCCGAGGGAGCCGGTTTGCTCCCGGCTGTGTGCATGTAATCCCATCATTTCACAACACTACCTGTAATGCACATATTGACACATCCCTCATCTCTGTTCCTCAGGATCGGTCCAGGATGTATGACAGCTTGAACATGCATTCGTTGGAGAGCTCCCTGATCGACATCATGAGGGCGGAGCAGGACCCTCTGAAGGGTAAGATCTCCTTATCATGGTTTGCTGGTGTCATGGGAGTCGTATAAGGCTTTGGAAGACAGACTGCATGGAAGATTTCACATGTTATACATGGTTCATATAAGGTCTGTCTTCATCACGGTCTTAGAAGAACCAGCACTTTGTACTGATTTCGCTTATTTTCTGTACTTTTGATTCATTCATGTAATTGAGAGGGTTGCATTGAGCTTTGTGATTCTAGCCACTTTTGGTTCTACAGATAAATGTTTCTTAATATCAAAAAGTGAGCTTATAAAATGGATCATTTTGCCTCTTAAATCTGATTAGATGATGCTCAAAGGGGTTGTATACGCACACCTATGGACACACAACAGTTAAATGTACTTTTTTTTTTACAGTGTCTTGCAACGGTTTTTTATTAATAAATGATTCTGATAATAAATAAGCTATTTGAAGCGCGGTGAAATAGTGGATTTTACCATGGTAAAAGTAAATATTTTGCAATATTCAATCGTGCATGTTACTCAAAAAAAGTATCGTTATTATATTTCATCAAGAGCAGCTTCCCTTGTGAAAAAGAATACACTTTTAAAGAGTAGCCTTCTTGTTATGTGAATAATATACTTTAAAAGAATATACATAAACAAGAATGTAATGTTTTCTGACCCTTAAATTTTACTTGCAATGAAATATAAATGTATTGTAGTTTAAATTTATATTAAATGCAATTATCTAAACTTAAGTGGGTCAAAAACACTCTTAAGTAGGACATGTTTATATGTAATTTCATGTGGATTGATTTGTTCCCCTGATTAAGTTCAGCTCTGTTTTGTGAAAGTCATGAAAGTGTGCTCTCTTTAAGTCTTTAAGGTCTTATTAGAATTGAAATATCTGTAAGCACAGTTTTAAAAAAAATATATACTTTTAAGATTCGAAGTACACTACAAGTGAACATTCAATAAAAATAAGACTTTCCCTTTTGCATGACATCACAAACCCCTCCTAGTTTTCAACCTGTCCCCTTCAACCGCCTCTGTCCGGTCTGGTATCTTAGCCCATTTTTTACAGTCCAGACAATTCCTGACGGACAAGTTCCCTTTTAAATTATTTATTTTTTTTCACATAGAATATCTTATTGTAAAATAGGTTGTTACAGCATTTTATGTCGGTACTTTCAAGCACTAACTTAAGGTACTCATAAAGTTTAAAGTTTAAGGCGAGACACTACAGGTGAATAGGGTAAAAATCTTAACTAGCAGATATCACCATGAAACTTTCCCAGTTGATTACCTACATTTAGATGAGAAAAAAATGTATTACAAGTTTTCTGTAATTTAATGTTTAAATATGCAAATTAGGCAATATCCAATTAAACATGCGCTAATTTGCATATATTTTAAATCTGAGTATTGGATAAAGCCAGATAAAAAATTATTTTTTCATTGTGTTCACATATTAGATGCATGGGAAAAAACTTCCCGAGGGATTTATGGATATCTACTTCTGTTATCCTGTAAATCAGAATATACTGTCAATAGCCTTAAAAAAAAAGATTTTCGCCATGTTTTTTGGAATAAAATGTTATATAAATCAGGCTAGGAATAATATATTTACAAATCCCTCTGTAAATGTCTTCATAATATAACTAGGTACAAGACTGGAAAGTTTGGTGTATATATGTGCTACTGAAGTGGAGATTTCGGACTTGGAGAATGAGAGAAAAGTCATTTTGAGAAAACAGGCTTTAAAGATTTATCATCAGCCAATGAGATTGTGCATTCAGCCCTTTTACTTTCACGATTGGTTGCTGATAAAAAGGAAATGACCATATTTGGATCCGACAGCATTGTACAGGAGAGAGAGAGCTTTCTAACGGTGCATGTGATGACAGGGAGCAGACAGAGATCGCGGAGCAGCATGTTGATTAAAACGACAACTTTTGCTGAATTTATGAGAAATCTACAGACGCAAACAGACAAAGTGTAGTAAAATAAAGACCTAAATGTGTATTTCAGACTTTTTTTCACCACAAGTCTGAAAGAAGACATGTTATTGAAGACAAATATCCAAAAATCTCAAAATTGACCAGTAAAAAAAAAAAAAACGATGTTTTTGCCTGCCGTGTCTCGCCTTAATAGCACCTAACCAGGGTAATAATCGTGGCATTGCCTATCACGGCCTTTCGCTTTATTTGGGCCCAAGCATCGTTGTGTCCGGCGGCACAGTGGCTCAGAGAAATGAGGTCCTCGGTTCGAGTCCCGGCTGAAGACTCTTCAAGTCTTCCTTCCTTCAGTATAGGTGGATTGGAGACGCTAAATTGTCCATAGGTGTGAATGCGTGTGTGTGTGTGTGTGAGTCCCCAAGACATTTAATTGGGAGGGTTGGGGAAAGACCCGGTGACCTACCCCAGACGAATCCACAGACAGTCTCCCGCGTATGGCAGGAGACATGGCCCATAGAATCACCAAGAGTCAGATAGGACTGAAACAGTTAATGAATGGATGGATGATTGTTTGTGTGTTGAGTCCCAGCCTCACGGTGTGTGTGTGGCACTGTGGATCTGGGTGTGGCTCTCGCTACAGTCACTCTGAGTGTCTCTCACTGGAGCTTCTCGCTCAGCCTGCTGGAGCAGATGGACCAGACACATGGGGCGGCACTCACTGCAGAGACCGAGAGAGAGGGAAGGGCGTGGGTATATACGCTCTATATTTAGCTCACGCCACCCTGTGTGTGACAGATAAAGGACAGGAGAGTGAATGGGGCTCTCTACAGCTTCCACAGGCCCTCTTTTAAAGGATATATTTATTAGTTGAATATGTTCCTTGAGATTAACTTCTAATGTTATTCAAGTTTTTGTGCACAAAAAAACAAATATATGTGAGGAAAAATGATTATTTTCAACCCTCATTTTGAAATGATCCGTTTTTAAGGCGTTGCTCCTTTAAGGCTTGTCAGTAAACGGCCACTGTTATGATTGGCTAACGTCATCGCATGGATAGATAATGCAATATTCTTAAAAAAAAACAAGAATTTTGAATAAAGAATAAAAGCAAATAACAATATGATATAGAAATATTATGATTTGAATTCACTGAGATGCTGTTTCAGTCAGGAATATCTCATCAGGGAAGTGTTACAGCTTTCAAGTTGACTTTAATAGTAGGAAACCACCAAATTATGATCTAAATGTTTTAGTATTTGTGGTGTAGCTGAGCTTTACCTGTGCTTTAGCTTTTCTAACATGCCGACGTTGGCTTAATCGAAGCGATCGTGGGAGATGTGCTGAGCGAACCGCTCCTGAGAAACCTGCTCAGTAAACGATGGCTCAGTTAACGGGTCGTCACGAGTGTTCGCTGACACTAGCTGAAGCGCTCAAAACAACACACCGCTGTTGAAATATTAAACACTTGGCAGAGAGACCGGACCACTTCCAGGATTGGTTTGTCTTGTTGATGTTATTGTATTGTAATCACAAAGCAAATGAAACGAAACAATAGTTTGATTGGCCGCGGAAGGACGATGAGAGCTCTGTGAAACATTGTAATTGTCTCTAGGAGCTTCTGCGTTTAATAATTGGACAACAGATGGTGTGTGTGGGTGTGTGTGTGAGAGCGAGTGTGTGAGGACTTGGAAGAATTACAGCTTGTTGTCTGTGTACCTGGACGTTTTCTAAATAAAATCTGTCAGACTAGATTAGGGATAAATCTCAGGACATCATGTCCAGGTCACATCTGACCCCCGAAATCAAACGGAAAAATATTTTGACTACATTTTGCATAAAGAAAATGAAGCCCCTACTTTTCCCACTGCAATATTATTTGTACATATTTATAGTTTTTTGCTTTGAATAGTTATTTTTATTTAAAAAGAAAGACATTTTTTATTTTTTATTTTTTATTTGGAAAAGAGAACATTTGCATCTAGAAATCTAGAAATTCAGATTGTTTTTACTGACGCTTTCAAGAAGATTTTTTGCAATTTCATCAAAACCTTGTCTATGTTAGCAGGCTAGATAACAGTACCTGGGAATATGCAGATTTTGCAACAACAATAGTCCCCGACAGCCACACAATCAAAGGGAATTTTTCTGTGTCTTAAGTGCTCACATGTTAAACTGGGATGTGTCATGTGACAGATCTTCGGATTCTCTATGTTTTGCGTCTGTCATGTGACTGGGGTCAAACTTAAGGATGGCCTTAATAACACAGCAAAGCTAGTTCATCATTGCTAGAAACATTCCTCATGAGAGAGACATTCCTCACTGTTTCAAAACCTATTGAGCCCCGTTTCACACAAAGAGTGATAACTATAGTGATAACTATATTACCTCCACACATAATGTCGTCTGCCACTTTAAATTCCTGAGCCAAGTTCTGATTTGCTGTCAATGTTTTGTATCGTAATCAGCTAGAAAAATAAATAAATATGAAAGTGATTCCAGTGATGTCATTCCTTTGTGTCATTATCATAATAACTGTGATGTGGACCTCACCATTCTCATAAAATGAAACCGATTATTAAAACTTTGTAGTTATTGATATAGTTATCATTCATTGTGTGAATGGGCCTTAAATAAAGTGCATTAGTGCCAGCTGCTTTGGTTCTGGAAGTCTTTTTTCCAATAATTTTTTCCCATAGGGGTCCATTAACAACCTCTGAGTTCACAGCAGTTCTGTCTTTAAAGGTTTATAAGTTATCGTAGAAAATCAATTTTCCTATGAAAAATGGAAAGGAGTTTTACTTCAGGAACCCGACTGTTGCGCTCTATGGCTGATTTGGATGCTAGCTTCAAAACAGCAGGGAAAGCATCACTCTTTATGTAAAGCGCATGAGAGAACCATTCTCTGTTTTTAGCATAATGCTAAGCTAATGATATGATTTTCTAAGCATAAAAATGCTTTTGCCTTCTCTAGATGTCTAACGCTGCTCCCTACATAGACAGCTCTCTAGGTGTTGTAAGATTGACACACGTTTCATACTGCTCTCTCTCTCTCTCTCTCTGTCTCCTCTCTCATGTTCAGGCCGTGTGGGATGTCCCCACCCCGGCGCTGATGGCCTACTCATGCTCAATGGTAATTATGACAGTGAGCTACAGTTTTTTGTTTTTCTTCTATCTGTAATATGGCTGTGTGTAGCAGAGGCCATTTTGAGAAAAAGATGTGAATCTGGGAATCTAGATGTGTTTGATGAATTACTATGAAGTTGCTATTCCCACTGATGATGTGACGTACTCTTGTACTGTGTGTTTTAGCATGACTGGATGTCTGTTAGCATCCAGACCTCAACTATTGTTATCATAGTAGTTATAATGCTATTTCATTGTTAGAGAAATGCTGCTAAACCTTTAAACGTTCTGCATAGTCTGGAGAACATTGAAGGTCACTGACTGTATACCTTTGGACCACAAGCAATTATTTTAAGGAAGGGTTTTATTTTTATATAATTGAGTCCCCAATGTAGTTTGAGGCTTGATGTCTTCATCTGTCAGTCTGAGAGACTCTCTGCATGTTCTTAGGTTTAAAGTCTTTCATACTTGTTAGTCATATTACCACAGTTGGCTCACTTTGCCACTCTCAGATGTTCTCGTTCAACTCATTTATGTTTGTGTCATATTGCTGTCGTAATGTTATGTTACAGATACTTTCGCATTTGAATCATGTCGTAATGGAATTTCAACAATTTTGCATTTTATTCATAGTGTATTGCAGTCTTGGCTGACCAATCAGCTCGCTGTATCCAGAGGGCTCCGTCCATTTTTAGCCAGCGTGACTGAACTCTTGCTCATTGTGTTTGGCTACGCTCGGTTTAGATCACAGTCTCTGAAGCCTCGCAAAGTTGTGGTTTGCTCTCTTGTGATGCCATATTTCAGAAACAGCTGTTGCTTTTCTTTTTTGGATAATTGGATCATCGTAGATTATACTCTAAAAATAACTGTGATTGTAGCCAAAAGGCTTCGTTTTGTTTGCTTTGTGTGTCTTTAATCAGTGGTGTTTACCAAGACAAGCATCACTATTACCATGGCACATATTTAGGGTTAGCAATCTGAACTAACTCCTAACCAGAAGCATTTCACATATGATATTAGTCTAATGGAAACCCTACAGATTTACACTGATGGATTGACCTGAGCCATATCTATCCATTTGGGAATGGAGTTGGAATTGGTCCAGTCTTCGACATATATAAAAAAAAATTGATTTACAAATCCTTTTTGAACTACATTCATGTGGTTTGAAAATCCTATTCAAATCGCATTTCTGGAAATCTGTTTCCCGTGGTTCATTTTGACGTTTTTGTAAATCGTAAACATCAGACGCTGTTATAGGAAACATGCCGAAAGTCGTGTTGTTGCAAAGTGCCGGACGAGCAGAAAATGACGTGTTTTGCTGTCAAAATCAAAATCTCGCCTAAATACGTAACGGCCAATGGCGATAATTAAAAATATCAACTGATATATCGACCATGGCAATATATCATTCGACCACTACACTGTAAAAAAAAATAAAGTTGTGCTAACTTAAAAAAATTATTTTCAGCTTTTTAAGTTAACTAAACTATTTCGCTCCAATTAAAGTCAACTTAAATACTTTTATTCATCCGAGTTACAGGTAGTGCTTTGAACTTATAAATTCCTGTCATGGTAACTGAAAAAACAACAACAACAAAAACAAGTTGAGCCAACTTGAAAAAATAAGGCAACATTTCACACTCAACTTTTAAAGTTAGCTCAACTAATTCGCTCCAATTAAAGTCAACTTAAATACATCTAATCAGTAATTTGAACTTTTTTTTTCTTTTTTGTCAAGGCAACTACAGCATGTTTTGCATTTAGCAATGCTAGCAGCCACAATCCTTTTTTTTCTTTTTTTTTCATCTCCATGTTTGATATTCAAAGCTAACTTCATGACATGAACATTATTTGCCTCTTAAAACTACACTGTTAAAAAAAATATGTTTTCTTGATTTGTTATCACAACTTTTATATTTTGCCAAACTTAGATAATGGCATAATATTTGGAGTTTCTATTTATTAAAACTCCAAAAGTCGCAACATTGTTCAATGTAAAATTGTTTGCTCAGATAACTCAATTTGGTTTTGTACAAAAACTTGAAAATCTAAGTAAGGTCAACAAAATAACTTTTGTTAGTCAGCAACACACTGAAAAGAACACTTAACACTCATCTTGTCCACTTTCCGCTGCTCGCGTGACATATTAAGCTAATGTCCGTGTACGCTCTTAAACAATAAATGTTAGAATTATACGACACAACTGGGTTTCACCTTGTAAACATAAATACACAAAAACAGGGTATGAGTTTCGAGATCATTATTCAAAATGCCTTCTGTCATTCCTTCCCTTGATAATTATTATATTATTTATATAATGTACTAGACATACACATAGGTTACAAGTAGATAAAAGTTCGGTTCCATCGATGGTTCCATATAGAACCTTTTAATATCCATGGAAACTTTCCAGTGCACAAAAGGTTCTAGTGGAAAAAAAGGTTCTTTAGATTCTTATTCTTCACTCTAAAACTGTTCACTTAAAGGTTATTTTGGGAACCAAAAATTGTTCTTCTATATTGCATCACTGCAAAAAACCCTTTTTGTAACTTTTATTTCTTCACGTCTGTCCTGACAACAGCGCATATGCACGTGATTTGACAGTTTAAAAGGAAAGGAAAGTGTCCATCTGCACTCACAGTCAATGGAGTGTACTTTGAAAGGCTTGAACACTTATTTTATATCAAAGTGAAGTGTAGACAAAAATATTTGGGGCAAAAGAGGGGTAATGGGACTGGGACCGACCTGAGCATGTTCACAGCCCTCTGCACCACGGCTCTGAACCGTGCGGTTGAACTGGTTTTACGTCTAGTTTGGGTCACATGAGCGAGAAGGACGTGTGCTAGTATAGGTCACATGATTTCTAAGAGCAGTCACTAATGTTAGTCAGTTGATCCACTGGAACATGTGCTGTCTGTCATGTGATTTATATGGAGTGACACAGTGGGAAGAGTTGTTTTCTGGGATATTGTGCTTTGAGGAAGGACAGCAGTGAGGCTTCATTCTTGTTTCTTCACTTGGTATCAAAAAAAGCACTCCTCTTAAGAGAAACTAGCACAGTTAAAATCTTGAGCACAACCTTTACATTGAACCTTCAGTCATCTGAAAAGACCAGTTTACTTACCAGTTTTACTTTATTTACCAGTTTTGATGCTGGTCTAGCTAGGGGTGGGCGGTGTAACCGGTTAAACCGTCGTGACTGTTGAGAAATACAGTAAGCCGCAGTTCTGTCTCGTGACAATTCACAACTATTTTATGTTTCGGCAAATTCATATGAATTTGTATGACTTCATTCGTACATTTTCGGAAGGTTAGGTTTAGGGCTTGAGGTTTTTATCCAATTCATACGTTTTTCTATACATCACATTGTACGAATTTGGAGTAATATCAGCTGGCGCCTAAATGGTCAAATACACACAAAACATTTGTCAAAATGCTTGTCTTGGCAAGAATACACATAAACACAGTCAGTGTCTTTATCGTTAACAGCCGATGTGTGTCAGTATATTGGATCGGGTCATTAGGTCTTAAAGTGACAGTGGCCAAATATAAAAAATTTACTTTGTAGCTTTACATTTTTAGTTTAATACAGTGAAGACTATGCAGTGTTTTATTTTACTTTTCAATTGCTTTATTCAACTTCTGTAGTATTTCTTACCTGAAGGTGTGTTCACACGTGGCATGTTTGGTTGGATTAAAGGAGAACTTGGTAACTTTTTTAACGTAATAAAACTGTCTAGAAATCATTTGGATGGTTAAACAACCTGTTCTGGTGATATTGGTGACTTTCCCCGCTCCCCCCAGCGTTCCCAGGCGGAAAACCAACCTTGCAACTTGGGGACTACCGTCCCGGCAAGATAGAAATTGGAAGTCTCGTGAGAAGCGAGAACGAGAATGAGAACGAGCGCGAAACACAAATTGCTTTACGGCAATTCGACATAAACAAACAGGCATGTATGATGTATTACCAGATTACCCACCTCGGTAGACATAGCTCCACACGATACAGTTGGCTTGCTCCGATCAAAACAAACGCACATGAGCAGCGGTAGAGGGGGAAGAGGCCGCCACAAGTGAGTTTTTTACGACCGTGTTGTGAAATATACGCCCCCCCCCACAGCTGTAGGGGGAGCTCGTGGGGAAAACATGCGACAACAAAAGGGAAAATCAGCGAAGAAGTGAGTAGAGTTTGCCAGAGTTACCGAGTTCTCCTTTAAATACGTTTTTATAAGCTCTTCACGAGTTCTCAGCGGATCAAAATACCATCATATGAAGCTACACTCATACAACGAGCGCATTTATCCCAGAACACGGCGTTGTTTTGATGTTCGGTAAGTTCCGTGACGAAATATACGTCATAAAAGCCGACCAATCAGGCTGTGAACACACAGTATCCCTGTGCCTTTAGGTTTGGTATCTTTAGGTTCAGTGTTAAAATGCCAATGTGAATGCTAATGTAACGGAGGCCAGCTAGTAGTCGCTGTGCGAGTAAACCTCACTCCTCTGATCTCAATAGGCGCTCTAGCGACAGATGCTAGAGGCTGCAGTCTTTAGCCTCCTTGTTAGAGCGCCTGACTCTCATGCCGGAGACCCGGGTTCGAGACCCGCACGGAGCGGGGTGTGAAGGACCTGGTGAGAGGGGTTACATGAAGTGGACAAGGACTACATTTTTTATTGATTTTTTTTGGTCAGGATCAAGCGAACCGAATTACAAGTGTGAACACACCCTAACATTAATTAGGCTAGTATTAGTTTTTGCTGTGGTATTAAAATTGGTTTCGTCTCTTGACATTTTACTGGTGTCAGAACGTTTGGTGTCTTAACAGCCTTATTTCCAGCAAAAAAAAAAATGATATCATGATAAATATCGTTGTATATTCGATTTTGGTCACATCGCCCGTCCCTATTGGTCGAGCCATGATGACCCGCTGTACTGAACATTTCATCAATAAACCTTTCTCTGCATTTACACAGTCATGAAGTTAAGCGTTCAGTCAGCTGTTTCATAGTGTTCTGTATTGTTTCTGTTCACATGCAGCCAGGAGCTATGGGAGACGACGAGGTAAAATCAACTCTGTTCATTACGCTATCTGTGTTAGCATGGCAACATTTGTCTGTGTACGGTGTATATGTGTGTACGCTGTGACATTTCTATCTTCATTGACCACAACTGAACAGCGTGTGAACCGGGTCTGATCTGATCTCTCAAACCACATCTAGAGTTAGTCAGAGACAAATGTGCTACGATAAACGAGTTTGTGTCCTATTGCACCTTAGACATGAATAACCACTTACTAACATGATGTATATTGATTTGACACTTTCCCGTGTCAGAAGATGCCGTTTGAGAGGCATAATGCTGATCAGATCACCCAAGATGGATGTTGATAGCATGGGTGTCTCACCTGTCATTCACTCTTTAACAGGACGCTCCTCCCTCTTCCCCATTGACGACGGTCTCCTGGACGACGGCCATGGCAACCAGGGTGTCCCGGGGGTCATGGGGTCTCCTCACTGTTACCCCCATCAGAACGGGGAGCGCATCGAGAGGTTCTCCCGCAAAGTGTTCGTGGGCGGCCTGCCCCCTGACATCGATGAAGGTTCGGCAACTGTCACGCTTGCATTCATGGGAGATATTTGTAACGTACTCGCATGTAATTGTATGTGATGTTTAAAATCAACAATATTATATTTTAAACATTTTAATTAGTTAATTAATTAATGTATTTATTTTATTTTATTTTATTCAGTCTAGAGGTTTTTATTTGTACACCAATTTGTATGGCAGTCCAATTAATTAAAACAAAAAAAATTACAATAATTAATTCTAAAATGATATTATATTATATTTATATTAAATAATTTATAATAATGGATTCTGAAAATGTTATGTTATTTTATTATATAATAATAATAATATGATTATATGATATTTCACTCTGTCTAGATGTTTTTGAAGACAGCTTTTGTTTGTACACCTCCTCTCTGTTTGGCAGTCCAATTCATTGGATTAATTAAAAAATATATATATATTATAATAATTATAACATTATATTCTATTCTATTACAGAATTAATATAATGTGTTATAATGGATTACATTTTTTTTTATAATATTACATTTCCCTTATATTATATATTAATTATTATTATAGAATTTATAATAATTGATTAACTTTTTTTTTTTTATAATATTACATTTCCCTTATATTATATTATATATTCATTATTATTATAGAATTTACAATAATGGATTATTAAAAATGTATTTAATTTTGTAATGTAATATTGTATTTCACTCTGTCTAGATGTTTTTGAAAGTTAAGTTAAAACAATTTAATATAATAACTAATTCTAAAATTGATTATTATATTATATTATATTATATTATATTATATTATATTATTTTATATTATATTATATTATATTATATTATATTATATTATATTATATTATATTATATGATATGATATGATATGATATGATATGATATGATATGATATTATATTATATTTACTCTTAATTATTGTTTTAGAAAGCAGGAACCTCTTCACTCCTCGTCAGCTGTTCTTACACTCTCTGTTTTCGTCTTCTTTACTATCGAGCCCTGATCCACTGTCTTTCAGATGTACAAAAGACTTCGCAAACCTGTTTCAGTCTTGCCCTGACGCCACTGAAATCTTTCTGACATCTCTCTGGTGGCAGATTGCTCGATAACAGCACTGAGACACATACAACCCAAAGCAGATCAGCAAACAAAATGGCTGCCGCTGATGAGAGATGTTGATTTACTGTCAGTCTGAAGAGAATTTGACCTGATCCCTCACCTTGCAGATATATTGATCAGGGCCACACCGAAACATAATGCAGAAGACTTTTTAATTCTCCTGTACATGTGCAGATTAAAATCAGTATGTTTCCTGTATGCAAAAGTTTCTGCAACCGTTCCTGCAGCTCTCTCTGATTCTCAGTTTCTCATCTTTCACACAGATGAAATCACAAGCAGTTTTCGGCGCTTTGGTCACCTGGTTGTTGATTGGCCACACAAAGCAGAGAGCAAGTCTTACTTCCCTCCTAAAGGTACGTCTAGAAAAACATACTGTACAACATAATGTACATACTGCACTGTGATTATTACTGTTAATAATACTGTTAACAGTTATTACTGTTACTGTTATTACTGATTATTACTGTGATTATTACACTTAACAGTAACAGTAAACTCTGAGACATCAAAACCCTGCTATACTTTATCTTCATCAAATTCGTGATCCTTTGATTGACGGATGGACTGTGTGATGGGCTTTTGTCTAGGTTACGCCTTCCTCCTGTTTCAAGAGGAGAGCTCAGTGCAGGCCCTGATCGAAGCCTGTCTGGAGGAGGACGGCAAACTCTACCTGTGTGTGTCTAGCCCCACCATCAAAGACAAGCCTGTGAGTCCACATACTGGGCCATATGTTAAGGGTCTAAGCTCATGGTCTAAAAGCGCACGGTGCAAGTGCACTTATGACGTGTCCGAATCCACTTTTGCTAGTTTGACGATGGGAAAAATGGTCGGCGCTCCCGGTGCACGGTCTAAAAGGGTTGTCCCTATTCTCTTAATAGGCCATTAAAGATTCGTGCAAAACTTTTGCGATTTTTTTCTAAATATCGCTAAAAAACTATTGCGAAATGACGGCGTTTCCATTACCCGATGTTATGCGACTAAAACGTCATTTTTTAAAAATCATGGCAACGGACGTTGGTAGGTTTATATATATCACAGCCACGTACCGCACTAGACATTATTATTATTAATGGAAGGAAACGTAGGCGTGTTATCCAAGCATTAATGGCAAGGAAAGACCCTTATACTGTGTCTGTGAGCGGCACATATGAGGCGTTTCTGGGTTTTTCTCACTCATTTCTGCTCCGAGGTCTTGATTGTGGCATTTCTTTGAGGTTTAGAATCCAGGATTTCTGTCATTCTTTTGTCTTTTATGAATTCAATAAAGAACTCCGTCTCGTATTCTGTCCAAACACACCGCGCCTTCTAAGTCAGGTGACTGTAAATGCGCAAAAACGTTCTTTTTCGAATTGCCTGAAAAACCACCTCATGCGAGCGTAAAAACTTTTTTGCGATAAATGGGAGTTTTTGCGAAATTGACTTGTTTCCATTGAGTGTATTTTCAATCCGCAATTTAAATTTGCGCAATTTGAAGGGTAATGGAAACGCGGCTAATGATTAATGGGTGTGTTTTGGGCGTAATGTGCAATAAACCAATCAGAGTTTCATCTCCCATTCCCTTTAAAAGCCAGTTGCGCTCGCACCATGGCGGATTTGTATGTGAACACTCCAATTGATCTCAGACCTCTTAAAAGTGAACGGAACTGAGACCATCTCGGGAGGTGGTCTGAGTACGGCTCGCTTTCAGCTGACACTGAACTAGATCCAAAAAGCAGCAGTATGAACACAAAGAGGTCTGAGACCACATTCCTACTTAAGCGGACCAAAAAAGGATCAGAGTCCTCTTTCAGGGACAGTATGAACGTAAAGAGAACTGGGTCCTTTTTCACTTGGTTCACCTCTTGGTCCACTTAAAGGAGTCTGAGTTCGGTTCTTGTTTAAGAGGACTCAAGTGTGAAAACACCCTTAAGATCTATTTAAACCGAATGTGACACAACAAAACATCAGTTTGTGTAAAGAGAACTTGAACACGCCATTGGGTTTTTTAAAGGAGTGTTTGTTGTTGCTTTGGAACGGCTCTGATCTTGAATATGCTCTGACTGTGAGACAGAAGTACACTTCAGCATACTTGTTACAGAAATAATATATTTAAGTGCGAACTGAATGTAATGTCTATTAAATTCATGCAGCTGAGTGTTTTTTGATCCACTTAAGTAGGACTTTATAACATCTTTAAATGTAATTTAATAATTACTTCTATTGAAGTATGGTTAAAGTGTACTGCTAAATGTACTGAAAAGCATTTATGGTGAACTAAGATATACTTTAATGTAATTTCTATTGTGTGTTATGTATTTAAATATATTACACATTTTTAATAATAAATTAGCAATTTAGTTCACTTAAAATATATAAATGTTAAATGTTAAACCCTAAATTATAATATTATAATGTTAGTCAACACATCAAAACAAGTGTACTTCTTTAAAGCATGACAAAAGATTATTAAAACATAATGATTTTAAAATGCATTTTAAAGTGACACCTTTAATTTGACATTATTGCGAAGTGCATTTATGTGTGTTAAGAAACAGTCGTGAAAGTGTACTCTGTTTAGGTGCACTTATTTTAATTAATATTACATAATCTGTCTCAAGTATACACTTTTAAAGTACACTACAAGTGCAAACTTCTTCTTCGCGGTGTCTCTGTGTTTGACATGCACGATCTGTGTGTGGTGTTTGTTTCAGGTCCAGATTCGTCCGTGGAACCTGAGCGACAGTGATTTTGTGATGGACGGATCTCAGCCGCTGGACCCTCGCAAAACCATCTTTGTGGGAGGAGTGCCACGTCCACTGAGAGCTGGTACACCTAACCTGTGCCAATAATCACAATTTATTTCAAACAATGTGACAACTTCAAATCATGTTCTCCATCTATATATTGAGTTTTCTTTGTGTGTGTGTGTGTGTGCTCTGCAGTGGAGCTGGCCATGATCATGGACCGCTTGTATGGTGGCGTGTGTTACGCGGGCATCGACACGGATCCCGAGCTGAAGTACCCAAAGGGGGCGGGGCGTGTGGCCTTCTCCAATCAGCAGAGCTACATCGCTGCCATCAGCGCCCGATTCGTCCAGCTGCAGCACGGAGACATCGACAAACGGGTAACCAGATGCCACTTTCTTTGAGACTAGCTACATCCAGAATAGCACACTTTCAGTAGTGTATAGTATTCATTCTGTGCTTTAATTTTCTGTATACATTGAATACCCAAGTGCTAGATTTGGCAAAAGGTGCATTATAACAAAGAACAACAAGTACTGTACACCACAGTGCAATTGGTATTTATTCCAGTTCTTCTATTACACTGAACATAGATGAGTGAAAATGAGTGCATCTTATGTGAAAAAGAAGTGCACTTCAGCTTATTTTTAAAACAGTACTTGTTACAGAAATAATATACTTAAGTGTGAACTGAATGTAATGTTTTCTGACACAATAAATGAAAATGCATTATAATTTAATTTAATATTAAATACAGTTTAGAGCTTATTTTGACCCATAATCAGGATTTCAGTCCTTTATATGTAATTTATGTTTTAAATATGGTTAAAGTGAACTGCTGAATGTACTGACCAGTATTTATGGTTAACTAAAATATACTTTAATGTAATTTCTATTGAAACTTGTATGTCATGTTTTTGTAGTTACACATTTGGAATGAATTTAGTAAATGTTTCAACTAAATTTAATTTAAATGTAATTTCAAATAACACACTACAGGTAAAATTATAATCAAGTACTTTACATTATGCTTTAGTATGTTAGTCAACACATCAAAGTAAATGTACTTTAAGGCGAGACACTACAGGTGAATAGGGTACAAATTTTAACTAGCAGATATCACCATGAAACTTTCCCAGTTGATTACCTACATTAAGATGAGAAGGAAATGTATTACAAGTTTTCTGTAATTTAATGTTTAAATATGCAAATTAGGCAATATCTAATTAAATTTGTGCTAATTTGCATACTTAAATCTGAGTATTGGATAAATTCAGGTTAAAAATTATTTTTTTTCATTGTGTTCACATATTAGATGGGAAAACATTACAGAGGGATTTATGGATATCTAGTTTTGTTATCCTGTAAATCAGAAAATACTGTCAATAGCCTTAAAAAAAATTCTTTTCGCTATGTTTTTTTGAAATAAAATGTTAATGTAACGGGGTTCAGATGTTATGGGAAGAAGGAGGCGGGAACCGGCGAACATTCAACATATTTTAATAAATAAATAAACAAGATACAAAAATGAAAGTAAAAGCCAGCAGCCCCTCACGGACGACTGCTGGCAACACAAAACAGAAACAACACATCAACTAAAATCCAGGCCTGTCCTCTCTCGCTCTTCACTGTCGTCGCTCCTCCTTTATGCTTCCGCTCCTCCGTGAGAGATGCGAGACCGGTGCGTCGCGCACGTGTCGCTCATTATCAATCGCGCCACCGGCCTCGCGCCGTCCTCCCACGGCCCTCGACCTCGTCGTGCTCGCCACAGTTATATAAATCAGGCTAGGAATAATATATTTACAAATCCCTCTGTAAATGTCCTCATAATATAACTAGGTACAAGACTGGAAAGTTTGGTGTATATAGGTGCTACTGAAGTGGAGATTTCGGACTTGGAGAATGAGAGAAAAGTCATTTTGAGAAAACAGGCTTTAAAGATTTATCATCAGCCAATGAGATTGCGCATTCAGCCCTTTTACTTTCACGATTGGTTGCTGATAAAAAGGAAATGACCATATTTGGATCTGACAGCATTGTACAGAAGAGAGAGAGCTTTCTAACGGTGTGTGTGATGACAGGGAGCAGACAGAGATCGCGGAGCAGCGTGTTGATTTACAACGACAACTTTTATTGAATTTATGAGAAATCTACAGACGCAAACAGACAAAGTGTAGTAAAATAAAGACCTAAATGTGTATTTCAGACTTTTTTTCACCACAAGTATGAAAGAAGACAAATATCCAAAACTCTCAAAATTGACCAGTAAAAAAAAAAACAATGTTTTTGCCTGCCGTGTCTCGTCTTAAAGCACGACAAAATATTATTAAAATGACTATTTAACATGTACTTAATTTGACATTATAATGTGCACAAAAGTTTACTTAAGTGTGTTAAAGTCCCTCTGTAGGCAATAATTTTATCCCTTAAAACTCATCTTTGATCACCAAAATGACATGTAAAAAGAAATTCTTCATGCCTTAAATTATCTCGAATGTAACTCGACACCCTTGCCTCATTTAGTATGCGTGGTTCTATGAATATGCAAATGAGCCCCGCCTCCACTCACTCACTCAGCTCAGAGATCCACTGGTTGACGATCACACGTTGATCTGATTGGTTACAAGGTCGTTTGTGACGTCAGAAACACCAGCGATTTCAAAGCGTGTTTTTGAGACTGTCTTTGGTTCACTGCAGTTTTAAGGAGAAAATACTCAGCAATGGTGTCGACTTATGAATTTACACATGGTTTGTCTTAAAGCATATTAAAAACACCCCATAGACATATAACCTACATTAAAAACTTGAGTTTCACCACAGGGAGACTTTAAAAAACATAGTAATGAAAGTGTATTCAATATCATTATTCTGCAACTTCAGCACACTACAAATGCACAATCGATACAATTAAGAGCACTGGTATACAGCATTACCTACATGTAATCATATTTTTAGAAATCACAATACCCTATTTCCTTAAAGTATTACAACATTTGAATGATATACTGATCTTGAGTAATTCAAGGCTATAAACGTATCATTATTTCACCCGTCACATTACAGTCCAGACTAACTATATCACAGCACTGTTCATTGACGACTACATCAGCTGCTGCACTTTATCAGAGGAGGAATCAACCGTGTTTTTCTTGTGTCACACAGGTGGAGGTGAAGCCGTACGTGCTGGACGACCAGCTGTGTGACGAGTGCCAGGGAGCGCGTTGCGGAGGGAAGTTCGCCCCGTTCTTTTGCGCCAACGTCACCTGCCTTCAGTATTACTGCGAGTTCTGCTGGGCGAACATACACTCCCGCGCCGGACGCGAGTTTCACAAGCCGCTGGTCAAAGAGGGGGCCGACCGTCCCCGCCAGATCCACTTCCGCTGGAACTAAAGACGGGAGTTCCTGGAGAGCCGGGAACGGCAGCATGCAAGACGAAGCGGAAACATCGCGTCTGCTACGGGGAGAAAAAAAAAAAGATGCTTAGTTTGACCCCCCGAACCCAAGCTGTCAGTAGAGTAATTAACCGTATACAGTATATAGAGAATATATATATATGTCTATAAATATATAAATATATCTTTATCTTTTGTAGCAGCCAGAAACACTACAAGCCTCAGTTTATTTCACCAAACCACTTCTTTCTCCTCCCTCCCTCCCTGCACATCTCAGGCTCGGAACAGAGTTTTTTTGTGGTACCTTCGTGTTTTTTAAAAAGGAGATTAAGAAAAAAAAAAAAGAGATTGATTTTTTTGTAGTTTTTTCAAATTATTTTTATATGTGAGATTAAAAAAAAAAGTAGAAACGAGAATGTTTTTCGCTTGGGGGGGCAGCCTGTCCGTTCTGTTCATTCGTTCTGTCCGTCGCGTGTCAGTCTGCTGCTAAATCCCCCCCTAGTGGGCAAAGTGCGCAATTGTCTCTTGATGACGTAATCTCTAATGCCTGCCCTGGATCTCGAACCAAAGGTAGCGAAACGCGCGGCCTGAAAACGAGACGTTTGCCGCCGAATACAAAAAAAGGAGTAATATTTCCCCCTTCCCCGTTGTTTTCACTCCAATGTGCTCTTAGCAGGAATAGGAATGATTCAATAATGAATTACTGAGACTTTCCATTTTCCACTGGCAAAAAAAACAAAAACAGAAAAGACAATACCTCAGAATATTAATCTGGCTTGTTGTTGCTCTACTCTTGCAATTTAATCACAAGCTATAGAAGAAGCTTTGCTGCTATATAGGATGTAACGAATAGATAGTGTCGGTGTTCTATGAAATGCCATTGTGACGTCACTGGCGATGTCACACACAGAAATGCAGTCCGTTCCCTCTCGCACGACGTGGCCGATCGGCGCCGTGAAAACACAGAATGTGAAATCTTTCGTGCATGTTTGTGGCTGTACATCATTTGCATGCAGTGTAAAGGTTACCAGCACATATAAGAAAGAAAAAAAAAAGATGCATATTACCGATAAACAGAGGAATTTATGTAGCATGAGGCGAAAAAAAAAAGGTCAGACTCTTAGATAATCAATACTAATAACGAAAGGAAAAAAAAAAACAGTGTAAAATTCTTCGTAAACCTTTGCATGCGTTGTTGTGATGATTCCTTTACGAACTTATTACGAGAGAACTGACGTTAGTTTTTAGAGTAGTGAGTTCTGCCATTTTGTAACTCGATAATTAGTCAAGAGACGGTGTGCTGTCCTGTGGTTTTTCGTGTCTTGTCTTCGTGCGGTGTGAGTCTAGTTATGAATTGAGGTTTCAGTTCGATTTAAACTCTACGATCTATTCTAGAGGATCGACATTTAACCTTTGCCCTTCCTGAACACCCCTGAATTCCACCCCTCGTATTACAGTAGTCGCTGGAGCGCAGGACAAGAGCTTTTTGCTGTGGTAGCTCTGATGTAGTTGGTAGGAACTGGCGAAGGAATTGTACCTGTGGTCGTTCGTTGTCTGTGTGTGGGCGGAGCCTATCTCCGCGTTTCCTAGTTTATTCTCTGGACAAAAAGTATGGAAGCTTGTTTCCGCTACAGAATAAAATAGGTAATTGCGACTTGTTATCTCACAAATTTGACCCCTTTTTTTACATCTTGCAATTCCGACTTTTTTTCTCTGAATTGCGCGACATAAACTCGCAATTGCGAGATATAAAGTCGAAATTTACTAGGATACTCCCAAGACGGACATTTTGAATTTTTTTGGGGTGAAATTGTCCGTTCAAGCACAAGAAGATGTGAAAGAGAGCTTAATTCAGTATTCACGTGGCTTTCTGGGAGCGTGCTTCGGATGTGCAGTTACCGCTGACAAAACTTCTCACACAGTGTGCGCGAGTTATCCTTCATGTCTTCTTGCGCTTGAATGTTTAAATTAGCTAGGCTAACGACACAGCACTGGTCCGATTGGGACGGTGACAGTTCTGTCAACGAGCCCTGCATGTGTGCTCTCTTTCTATCACGGTGAGCACTAGAGGGCGCTCTTAGCCAAGCCACGGTGCGCCGAGCAGAAAGTATATTTCGTTTTTTTACGCGTACGCAGTCGAACGCACAGCCTTGCTACTTCTTTACACTCATACACATACACAGGCGTTCGACGCATGCAGTTTTGCGCAATCTCTCATGCTAGAGTTACAACCCATGTAAAATCTTTGTATTATTTCATGCTAGAGTACAAATGAGGGTACTTTTTAAACTCTTGGCACGATCTCTCGTCTATGTAGACCTCCATTGTCGCTGTAGCTAGCACGCGTTCCGGTTTTGTTTATGCAATTTTTCTTCGACTACCTTTTGAATCGACGCCCCCAGGGCACCGTTGCCACCGGATAAACTAAATACTACTACTACTACTACTACAAAAAAAAAAAAAAATCCAAGAATTGCAAGAAATAAAGTCGGAATTGCAAGATATAAAGTCGGAATTGCAAGATATAGTCGCAATTGCAAAAAAAATAAAAAAATAAAAATAAAGTCAGAATTGTGAGATAATAAGTTGCAATTATCTTTTAAATTGTTTACGTGGCGGAAAAAGCTTCCATACAAAAGCTATCGGTTAGAAGAACAGACATGGAGAAAAGAGAGGAGAGAGACGTTACGGCGATTATATTTGTGTAGCGGAGCCGTTTTGATTTTCAGAGCGATCAGGTGATTCTCTGCCTTCGATCGGATCAGTCTTGTGGACAATCTCTACAGAAGCAGTGGACCGGCCGTCCGTTTGGTACTGTACTGTTCTTTCTGTACTGTTCTTTCTGTCGTTCTTTTTTGCACTCTATATATCCTTGTGTTGGCGGGTTTGGTGAAGAATTCAGTGCCCTCGTCGTACTGTCGTGTATGTGATTTAACCTTTTTCAAGTGTCAACAGTGTGTTTTATTTATTGCGTATATATGTGTATATTTATTTGTTGGCGTGTCCCAGACTCTGGAGGACACGTGATGCACTACCTTTTTCGATTTCTCTCCTCTCCTTTCTCCTCTGAGAGAACCAATCCCTCTTTCCCTGACGTTTGGAGTCGCGAACGCAAAACAGTCTTTATTTTATTTTGAATCACGTCACTTTTTTTGTTTTGTTTTGTATATGTGTGTGTGTGTGTGTGTGTACTATTTCATTCTAGAAGAATTGCGACCTATTTTAAGTCTATTGGATAATTTAAATATCTTTATTTTTGCATAGTAACTTATTTGATGTATTGTGTAAAACGCTGGACCCAGATTATGGTCATCCGAGTGAGTAGCGAAGGTGTTTCTGGGAACTTAAACCCGCAGTCCCTTTTCCGTGTTCAACACTGTTGCTTCGTACGTGAATGTGTGGGTTTTCGTTGTTGTCGTTTTGAAAAATCATATTTATTTGACTATTTTTGTAGACAGATAACTATTTGATTTAAATTGTATTTTTCTATTTCTGTAGACCTCTGACTGTCACTTGATTTGCCCACGTATTTATGGTTACGTTCACACGCAAAAGGCTGTTTCTTGAATCATCATCATCATCCGTGCAGTTGTGTATGTGTGTGTGTGTGTGTGTATGAATCTATTTATGTATTATTGCTTAGCACACATGGATTTGATTACTATTTAAGTTGGTGGTGTAGTTTATTTGAAGGAAGGAAGCATTGAGGGTTCTACTATGTTCATGGAAAACACTTGAGACTCTCCCTGGTTAGATGGAGGGGTATCAGCCCTCCCCTCACTGATACTCAGAAACTTGAATATAACACATTTTGAAAGGCTTACTAACCTCGAATCTGTGTTGTGACGTGCAATACTGTTTCTAATGTTTGTATAAAAAAAGTGAGAATTGCAGTGTATACCTTTTTAAATGCAGATTTATTTTTTTCATTGCATATTTTGCAAATTTCTGATTCACAGTGTCATTTTTTACTGTCAGAAAAGATGAAACCCCTTTTTTTCATTGCAACTATTTTTAAATCCAGATATCTTTGTACTGATGTAAATGATTGTAGTTATTTTGGATAGTGTTTTGCTAACAAAAGGAGAAACTTTTTCATGCATATTTCTATTTCTTTTTTGTTTGTTGGTTTGTTTTTGTTTCTTGTTTTTTATTTTATTTTACTCTAATAGTAGCGAAATATTTGGGATAATTTTTCATATTATATGTCATTAATATTATTTTGTATTTTTATGTGGAAAGATATGAATATATAATTTTATGATGCTAACTGCTAAGATATTATTTCAATTTGGATTATTTTTAAAGCTAAAATCTTTGTAATAATGTTAATGTTCTAGTTTCTAAATCAAGTTTGTGTATAGATTCACACAAGTGGTTTATGAAGTGTTCAGACTGTAATTATTACTGAATGGCTCTTTGATATGCAAACTGAATATCATGTTGTTCCTTATTTTTTGATTTGTTTTGTATTTAAATGGGGTGTTGATTACAATCTTATTCTTTGATTTCCTGAATAAAGACCCATTCTGTTCAGACACAAGCCACGTCTCAGCTGCATTCTTTGGCTGAAATATTTGTGGTTTGGTCTGGTTTTTGCCATGTTGTTTGACATTTAGGAAGAAATATGGCAGTGGTTGTGATTATTGTACAAAGCACTTTTTATAAAGTCGTTTTGTAAAGATTTCCACACGCAGCTCATGAGAGGAATTGAATTCACGAGCCCTTAGGCGCCCCCTGGAGGACAAAACACTGCCCAACCCGGAAGATTCTTTTGTTTTTGTTTTTAACAATGGTAAATTCATTAATTAAAATATATATATATATATATATTATCCGCCTTGGTAAGTTGGAAATTACCTACACTATATATCATGTATATAAGCCAAGACAAGTTCACAACATAACTTCTGATGAATGACCTGATATATTTGACGTTACTGTGCCTTGCTCCGCCCATTAATCATATAATGTCGTTCAGTCCTGAATGAGAACAGAAACCGAAACTTCAGTCATGCGTTTCCTCACAGGTAGGCCTGTATAGCCGCAGCTCCTCCGACGCACAAAACAAACAAGGTAATTACACTTGTGCAGATAGTTGTACATACCCTCAGAATTTGTTAAACCTGTAAAATAAAATAACAGATTCCCCGATGGCGAAGATAATATTTATAAGCTTACAGGACAATGTTATTCATTCGTCGAAAAGTTGTGGGAACTCTGTGAAATTGTGTGTTTGTGTTAAAGATGATGTAAAGGCCATTCAAATCGTTCATGTGGAATTCTGTAAAAATATGAGGTGTTTCAGAAGCTGCTGAATGGCCAAGTGAAGAACCAAGATGACCATGATCGTGAAGATCACATTCAGGTTTATTTACTTCTTTAAAGATGCCATGTGAAATTTTGTTTCCTTCAGTGTTCAAATTTAATGGGAGAAGGAAAAAGGAGAGAGAGAAAAAATCTCTATCACCTCTAAAATCTCTATCATCTCTATGTCTCTCATAATGTGGAAAAACAAATAAATAAATAAAACATTTATTCCAGAATGAGAATTAAACACGTCCGGTTATTCTAGTCATCTTACACTAGACATGATTAGGAAGTTCTAATGTAATTTGATTATTTTATTATTATTATTATTAGGTACTTTATGCACTACATAGAAGCCATTTTTTATTTTATTTTTACTCGTCCACATTTAAAAATTTGAACACTGGTGGACATCATGTTATACACATACTGGTTCAGGCAAGCAAATATAGGAAGTGTGCAAATGATGCTCAACTGACAGAAAGCACTTTGGGTTGTCTTGTGTGACTGTAGACTTTAGGACAGAGTAAGGGCTGAAAAACGGCACCATGAGTGAGTCTAGTGAAATTAAAGATAATGTCACAACCAGCCATGAGGACAAAGATGACGACAGCTTCTCTCCTACTGAACCTCACATGTTCAAAGAATCCGAAAGGTATGTTTTTGTTTTGTTTTGTTTTTGCACTTGCTTATTATTGCATTTTCAACTAGAAAGAAAAAATGTAATATTTTCCATCTTCTCAGCATGTCTTTAATACAATTTGTCAATTTGATTGTTTTATACTAAAGTCTTTTGATTAGAACAGTTATTAAGATGAGCCTTATTCAGTTCCTGTTATTGACTGGTGTTTTTTCTAGTGTTGAGGTTCATCAGCAGAAGAGAGTTGCATCTCCAGTGCTTAGCTGTGTTTCTATGAAGAGTGATGCGTCAATGGATCCTCCAATTAAATTCCAGCAGGAAGATCCAAGGTAAAACACATTTACTCAGTGAGACTATAGTGGTGCCTTGCCTTGTTGATTTGACTGACAACTTTCTCATCATGAGTCAACATTCAAAATATTTCTTTCCTAGTTTAGTTTGCTAAATGTCTGTACTTGGAGCAGAAAATATAGATGGTTATTCAAAAGCACCATTGTCGATGCTCGTTTTTAGTTGTAGGTGAAATCCAGTTCAGATGAAGTGTAATCTTTTCTAATAGTAACTCGATTTTAAACCTACATTATTGTTGCAAATTCTAATTGTTCTTATTTTTGTCACTGAGTAATATTTACATAATGTAAATATTACTGTTACTGTGCATATGAAAAAGGAGAGGCGAGGATCCAATTGCAGCAAAGTTTATTCAAAAACACAAACAAAAGAAATGAAAGATAATCCAAACCAGCAATAGGAAAAAAAAAATTAAGGAACAAGACAAGTTGCAAAGACAACTACCGACAACAGACTACTGAAACACGGGGGTATACATACACAGGGAAACAAGGGGCTAACAAGGAACAGGTGTGAACAATTAATCACTATGGAAACTAATGAGGGTAACTATGGGCAAATTCCAATCGGAAATTTGAAATCCGATCAGATTTATCAAGTGTGAACAGCTAAAGATCACATGAAATGCGTTTCAGTCTGATCCCTCCGATTGGATTTTGCGTGTTTATATGACTTTCTCACACATGTGAAACGTAAATGTTATAGGAAATATGCTGAAAGTCGCTGCAGAAACAAGGTTGTGTTTTTGCAAAGTGCCGGATGAGCAGGAGATGACAGAACAGAATAAAGCCGCTCACACCAGCCTCAAGATCAGCATGGGACACACACATTGGATCTGAATGGTTGCGATACACTGTGAACAGTCAATCATTTTAGATCAGATTCCAATCAAATAAATTCCAATCATAAATAATTGGATTTGGACTGACAGTGTGAGCGTAGCCAAAATTAAGACGTTTGGAACGCACATGGCAAAGGGAGCAATTAATAAAAGACCACATCATTTCCTCATTAGCTTCACCTCGAATGTTACCACTACAAAGCTAGGCAGTGATAACAGGAAGATCTTAGTATTGCTGTTAATATGATAGAAAGAAATTTACATTTATAATGGAGTTTATAAAATATGTTTTACATGTGTGTGTTACCGATCAGCTCTTAAATTATAAGTTAAGCATTAAAGGGTTAGTTCACCCAAAAATGAAAATTCTGTCAGTAATTACTCACCCTCATGTTGTTCCAACCCCGTAAGACCTTCGTTCATCTTCGGAACACAAATTAATATATTTTTGATTAAATCTGAGAGCTGGATCACTCCTCCACAGGCTTCTATGTGACTGAAACTTGCTGGCCCAGAAAAGTTATTAAAGAGATCGTTAATATAGTCCAAGTGGCTACAGTGGCTCAATCTTAAGTATATCAAGCGATGAGAATACTTGTTGTGCGCAAAAAAACAACAAAAATAACGACTTTATTCCACTATTCATTTCCTTCTCTCTGGGCCTCAAGTTGGTTCACGTAGTGTTTTTGTGCAGCGCGTCTGTGTTACACGTCACCACGTAGGCTCACTATTGGCTGACGCCGGTCATGTGTGTGATGTGTGGTGACGTACAACACAGACGCGTCCTCGCAAAAGCACTACGTGACCAACTCGAGGCCCAGAGAGAAGGAAATGAATAGTGGAATAAAGTCGTTATTTTTGTTTGTTTTTGCGCACAAAAAGTATTCTCGTCGCTTGATATACTTAAGATTGAACCACTGTAGTACTACTATATTAACGATCTCTTTAATACATTTTCTGGGCCAGCAAGTTTCGGTCACCTAGAAGCCTATGGAGGAGTGAGACAGCTCTCAGATTTCATCAAAAATATCTTAATTTGTGTTCTTAAGATGAACGAAGGTCTTACGGAGGTTGGAACAACATGAGGGTGAGTAATTACTGACAGAATTTTCAGTTTTGGGTGAACTAACCCTTTAAACACATTAAGCATTAAAAACATTTTTTTACCAATGAAACTTTTTTAAATGGGTTATTATAGCCAATATCACAACAAAACAACTTATTCTGTGAATCATTGTGTTTATACGTTAACTCCAACCCTCCCGCCATATCTAGATTTAAAATGAACCGCGAAGACTTGACACCCTGGGTCACATGACCATAAACGATTAAATTACTTCCTTGTAGTGACCATAGCACATTCCCTTCGTTCACAAACTTGTGGAAGAGCCCTTTGTGAAGGGATTCAGTTGTTCACTTACATTTGGAACGGCACTACAAATGACGTCCCCTTCCCGAAATGCCCTTCAAGGGTGCAAAAAAGCAGTTTGGAATTCGCCCTATGGAAACCAAAAAAAAAGGCAGCTACGGAAATAAAGGCAAACAGGACCTTAAACACTGGAACAAGGGAAACAGAAAATACACAAATCTATGTATCAAAACCAAGAAACACAGATCAAGAGAACATTACTCAATGACAGAAAAATAAGAATTTGCAAGATGCTTTTAAACAAAGCGACTTTCAGTCATTCAAGATGTACATTTTATAAGTATTCATGTTCAGTTAAACCCATGTGTTGTTTGCACTATGCTCTACCATTTGAGCTCCCTTCACACCATTTATGTATGATGACGTTCTTCTCTTTACTTGATGAATAAGGTTTTTCAGCCATTAAATCACTGTGTTCTGTTCTGCCAAAGTCTCCCAGCAGACTGGCTTGGTTCTTCCGCCAACACCCATGTGTCCGTTCAGAGTAACTGGTCAATGGATCCACCAACTAATCTCCATATGGCTGATTCTGTCTTGTATGTCTGGTCTTGTTTGTATTCTTTTTTTACCCTCATAAATATTCAATCATAATTTTTCTGAATCAAAAAGTTGAATACATTGTTTTGTTCGCAGAGAGCAGCCAGTAGAATTGCACACTCAGTCATCCCGAAAGACACAAATGGCTGCTATTTTGAGGGTTAGCCTTTTTTTCATGTTTTACATCATTCACATTCAAAAGAACAGTATATTATTGAATAAAATATTGTCTGAATATATTTTTCGTTTTTGTGCGTTTTGCCTTAGCAACTTCAACGCAATGTGATCACATTTGTAAAGAAGGAGCTCAGAAAAATCAACAGCGTTTTGGACTCTGATCTCTCTGAGTGTACAGAGAGTCAGCCAGAAGGAGAAGAAGATGGTCTTGAAGCCAAAGAAGCAGCAGTCAAAATCACATTGCACATATTGAAGTGTATGAAGGAGCAAAGCCTCTTTGACAAGCTACTTCAATGTTAGTATGTGTGTATGAGTAGAACTTGAGTTATCCATTAAATACAGACAAAGTAACAATTTGATTGTTATCTTCCTTAGTTCATCAGATTGACGCATATCAGCAAAAGCTTAAATCCAGTTTGAAGAACAGGAGCCAATGTGTATTTGAAGGTATTGCTAAGCAAGGAAATCCATCCCTACTCAAGAAGATCTACACAGAGCTCTACATCACAGAAGGAGGGAGTGGAGAGGTCAACAATGAGCATGAGGTGAGGCAGATTGAGACAGCATCCTGGAAACCAGAGACACAGGAATCACAGATCAAATGTAACGACATCTTTAAAGTCCTACCTGGGCAAAACAAACCCCTCAGAACTGTGCTGACTAAAGGAGTTGCTGGAATCGGAAAAACAGTCTCTGTGCAGAAGTTTGTTCTGGACTGGGCGGAAGGAAAAGCCAATCAGGATGTTCATTTCGTGTTCCCATTGCTTTTTCGGGAGCTTAATTTGATTGGCAAAGAGGAGTACACTTTGGAGAAACTTGTTCATTTGTTCTTCAGAGAAATTGAGGGATTCAAACTTTCAAACTTTGAGAAATACAAAGTCATATTCATCTTTGATGGTTTGGATGAGTGTCGACTACCTCTTGATTTTAGGGCTAACATAAGGTGCTCTGATACAACTGAAGCCGCCTCAGTGGACGTGCTGCTGACCAACCTCATCAAGGGGAATCTGCTTCCTTCTGCTCTCATCTGGATCACCTCTCGACCAGCAGCAACCAGTCAGATCCCTCCCGAGTGTGTCGACCAGGTCACAGAAGTCCGAGGGTTCAGTGATCCTCAGAAGGCAGAGTATTTCAGGAAAAGAATACCTGATCAGAGTCTGGCCAACCAAATCATCACGCACATCAAATCATCAAGAAGTCTGTACATTATGTGTCACATCCCAGTGTTCTGCTGGATTTCAGCCACTGTTCTAGAGAAAATGTTGAGTGACAAAGAGATTTTCCACATCCCCAAGTCTCTGACTGAAATGTACACACACTTCCTGATTTTCCAGACATTACAGATGAAGGACAAGTACAGGGATCTCTCAGATCCACACGTGACCAGAGACAACATTCTGTCACTTGGAAAACTGGCCTTCCAGCAATTGAGGAAAGGTTTTGTGATCTTTTATGAAGAAGACCTGACAGAGTGTGGCATTGATGTCAAGGATGCCTCACTATACTCAGGACTGTGCACGCAGATCTTCAGAGAGGAGTTTGGCCTATACCAAAGGAAAGTCTATTGTTTCGTGCATCTGAGTTTCCAAGAGTATCTTGCAGCTTTGTTTGTTCACCTTCACTGGTTTACAACTCAAAAGCCCAGCAGCGATGAATTCAAGATACCATTCCAAGACACAGACTTCGGAAAGCTCTGCATGGATTCATCTCTGTTTGACCTACACAAGAGTGCTGTAAATCAGGCTTTAGAGTCGAGGAATGGGCACTATGACCTTTTCCTCCGCTTCCTCCTCGGCCTTTCACAGGAGCGCAATGAGACCTTGTTTCGACACCTTTCAGTACAAATTGGACACACCGCACACAGCAGTGAGGACACAGTCAAGTACATAAAGGATAAGCTTGGGACAAGTCTTAGCTCAGAGAGGTCCATCAATCTATTCCACTGCCTTAATGAACTGAACGACCATTCTCTTGTCAAGGAAATCCAAACCTTCCTTCACTCTGGAAGACTTTCAATGGAGGTACTTTCAAATGCGCAGTGGTCGGCTCTGGTCTTTGTGCTGCTCACCAGTGACGAGGGACTGGAGACTTTTGACTTGAGAAAATTCTTCAAATCAGATGATTGTCTTTTGAAGCTTCATCCCGTTGTCAAAGTCAGCCGGACTGCCATGTAAAGTGTCATCGACTTTCTCACTTGAAAAATCATCTAAATAAAGGTTCAGTATTGAACACGTTTTAAGAAATGTATTTCATAATTCTTAGATTGTCCTCGTGTAAACTGACGAAGAAAAGCTGTCCAGCTCTGGCTTCTGTTCTTGAGTCCAATCCCAGTGTTCTGAGAGAACTGGACCTGAGTTTCAATGACCTTGAAGACAGAGGGGTGAAAAGTCTCTGCTCTGGGCTGAGGAGTCCACATTGCAAACTAGAGACACTAAAGTACTTTTATGCCTCTATTCTGTTAACAGTATTAAAAATCAATACATTTGGTATATGGCTGTCCCTCTAACCTGTATTTTTTTCTAGATTGGAGTTTTGTGGACTCAGAAGAGACAGCTGTTCTGTGCTTGTTGCTGCTCTTAAGTCAAACCCATCACATCTTAAGGAGCTGGACCTGAGCTGCAATAACATCGGAAATGAGGCCGCAACCTGGCTAGTGGGTTTATTGCCTGACTGTGGGCTGGAGACTCTCAGGTCTTTTTTATTTATTTATACTTTTTTTTCAGTGACGTTTTGATGAATATGGAAATGGCAGTTAACAACTTAGTTCAGGGGTCGAAATCCTTGGGCCAAATTCACTCTTTCCGTGATCCTTTCGTGAAGTTAACTTGTCTTTGAATGGGTTGAAAAATGTAACAAATTTGCTCTTTCCAACCAAACCATGTAGTGCTGACCAACTGGTTGTGCACTAAATGATGCAGAATTACTACAACCCAGTGGTAACATGGCACAGAGCAGCACATAACTATTTGGCTTCCCAAATTGCTAAAAACCACAAGAACTAGTAGAAAGAGTTGATGACCTCTGACTAATGTTTGCATCTTTCAAGAGCTTTTCAATGTCACTTGCAGACTTTCAAGCTGTGGGATCACAAAGGAGGCCTGTGCTTTCCTCACATCTGCTCTGAGTTCAAAACCATGCCAACTTAAGAAACTGGATCTGAGTGATAACAAACTTTGGGACTTGGGAGTCGGGCTGTTTTCTGGTTTACTTGCAAACCCGAACTGTAACATCGAAGAGTTGAGGTAAGTGTTTTATAATATTATCTCTGTAAAATGTCTTTTCTTTTAAGTTTTTGTACTGTTTAGGAGCCAGGAACAGAAGGTATGTCGCCAACTATTGTATTTGTTCATTTGTTTAAACAGTATTGTGGTAAAAATGGAACACTATGGAAACAGCTTTTTTTTTCTTCCTGTTGAATAAAGTGTTATATAAATGAGTGTCCCGTCATTCTAAATTATTCCTTTCCCTCAGTGTCTGTGAAGTGGAGCAGGACAACGTCCCACCAGTTCTTGTTTAGGATTCTCATCCACAGACGACTGGTTTTGGGCATTTTTACCGCGTGATAAATATAAGCAGCACGGCACAACGGTTCATATGCTCATTGTCTCCAAATTATGACCATAAATGGATAAATATTAAGTCTGCTGTTTAAGACAAATAAAGAACCAATGTAGGAGAATGGTTATTATGCGCAAACAGCGGGAAACTCTGTATATTTGTGCAGTGTGCAGAATGTATTCTGATTTAAAACTTGTGAGATATAACCACGCACATCAACCCGATCACTTGTTTAGCGTTCATGTAAACACTACGTTCAGATTCATCAATCGGAATGAATTCAGTCCGATTAAAACAAAAGTTGTGCATGTAAACATAGCCAATGTTGACTACAAACACAGATTTTCTGTAATGCCGTTCTCTCAATATTTACGATTCTTTGCCGTCTTTAGCCGCTGTCTACAATGCGCTGGATCTTTCGATATTCACCGAAAGTAACTCACTCCTGCTGAATGTTTACTCTTTGAATTCTTGCACCAGAGAACAAAACAAGTCGACACCATAATGACTAAAAGTTTGCTAAGTAGTATTTCCTACTAAAGTAAGGTGGTATTTGACTCTTAAAGCGTATCCATAACATAATTGTGGGAGTGGCCTTGGATGGCAACATGTTTTCTCTAGTCAGGTGTTTTCTAGTCAAGTTTTATTGAAAGCCCATTTTTCCAGCGGTGAAGTAACCCTTTAAAATCGGTACTCTCTATAATGCAAACAGCATCTCAAAATTGCACTTATGCTTCTTTTGAATATCTTTAGAACATATAATAACCATTAGGTTTTGTAATTTGATATCTCGGGTCATGCAGGATTCAGTTGTTTCAAATTATGCCCAACTCGATTTTACATCTTTTTAAAGAAAATTGAAAACATACTCATGAAAACATCATGGAATGCTAATCATCCCCAAAAAATTGCATTACATAGTCACTGAGACAGTGGTCAAAAGTTTTTTTGATATGCCAAATTGTTCATTTATGTCATACAACCAATTCGCAAGTGAGGATGCCAAACGGGCAGTGAGGCTGTATCTGTGGAATGCTTTGGGTTGGAACGTTTCACAATTTTTGCATTCATCAAATCCTCCCCAAATTTGACACGACTGGTCAAAAGCTACTCACATATTTGTAAAAATACAGTATAGCACCATGCCCTGAGGGTAAATGTAAAATTTGGATTCTAAATTATAGATCTAGTTCAAATTAGAACATATCTGCTGCCATGCTTAGCTACATAATTGCTGTATTTTTGGGCCATGTTTTTGTGAAAAGTAATTGAAAAAAAATATATATATTTTTTTTTTCTCTTTTTTCAGATTAGAGAGATGCAATTTTACATTTAGAAGTTGTGGACTCAGTATGGAGCACTCTCGTCTCACAGCTCTAGATCTTTCTGACAATGACGTACAGGATTCTGGGATGAAACAACTCGCAAACTCACTGAAGAATCCAACCTGTAAACTTCAGAAATTAAGGTTATGCTTCATTTTTTCACAGCACTTGATCAGCCCTGTTATTGTTTGTGACGTAATATTTTTAGAAATAATATTGTCTATAAGTTAATCACCTTGTTGAAACTCATGTACTCATAATAATCGACTAATCAACTGCTAGGCTTTACATGTGATATTCATTGACTATCATAGCATTATACTCTATAACTAGATGGCTTGAAAACGTTTTGTCATATTCTGCAGGCTGTCGTGTTGCAGACTGACAGATAAGGGCTTCTCATCTCTGGCTTCAGCTCTGAGATCAAACCCCTTCAGCCTGAAAGAGCTGGATTTGAGCAACAATTTCCCTGGATGCTCTGGAATAATGCAGCTTTTTACTGTCCTTGGAGAAAAGAGCTGCGCTCTCGAAAAGATGTGGTCAGTATTTGCCAAAAGCACAGATTTAAAAACAAAACATGGACCTACCATCTATAGTATATGCAGACGACACTCAACTTTACTTGCCTTTGAGTACGAATAGTAGGCACTTGAGTGCAAAACTCTTTAGGTGTCTGGAGGAATTAAAACTTGGATGGATGATAATCTTGTCCAGTTGAATAAACGGAAAACAGAAATTATTTTTGGCTGTATAGTTTGCAATAAGACTGTAAATGATAACTTAGGCCCATGGGTTAGTTACCTGCAGGGTCAAGTAAAGAACTTGGGAGTCAATTTTTATTCCTCTGAAGTTCGATAGATAAAAACTGTGGGTTTGGAACTGCTTTTTTGTGATCTAAGGGCAATACCCAAATAAATTCGATTCTCTCAGCTAGTGATTTGGAAAGAGTCATTCATGGTTTTATGTTTTCTCGTTTAGATTATTGTAATTGGGACCTGTCATGGTAATGTTGCACGTCCACCTAGTACAAATGTCACGGCAAGGATGCTTATGAATGCTAAGAAGACTGACCGTGTTACGCCATTGTTATCCTCACTGGGCTGGCTACCAGTTCAATAGGATTCATTACAAGATTTTGATAAATGTTTTTAAAGCAATCAATGGAATGGCTCCAGAATATTTAGTTGAGCTTATTAAGCCTTATAATTCAAGTTTAATGCCAAGATCCATAAAACAAGCTCCTTTTACAATTCCCAGAGTGCGTCTCGAAGGCTGATCTCACTTTTTTTTTGTCGCTGGTCCAAGATTATGGAACAACCTGTCCATTAAGATTAGATCTTCCTCAACTTTACATATTTTTAAAGACCGTTTAAAGTCATATCTGTGCTTGCTTGCATTTTGACACATTATTATTATTATTATTTGCATTGGACATCACTTTGGAGTTACTGTGTAGCATAAAAGGGGCTCTATAAATACCATAAAAAAGTGTTGGAGAGATGAGACTCGATGTTTGCATCAAGGATATCAATTATTAAAAGAAAATACATTTTTGAAGATTATAATTGATCTGTTTTTAATCCTGCAGCCTGGACTCTTGTAAACTCACTGCGGATATGTGTGGGCTAGTGGCTAAAGGTCTAAGCCAAAACTTCAGCCTGAAAGAGTTGAACATGAGCAACAACACTCTTACAGATGAAGGTGTTCGGTTGCTCTGTCTTGGACTACAGGAGGGCAGTTGTGCATTGAAGACTTTAAAGTAAGATCAAATAACGTGAACAAACAACAGTAATATAACATTACAACAAAACAAGTACACCCCAAAACCACAACAACAAAAACCATTTATATATAAATAAAATACTCATTTGAGAGTGCAGGTTCAATGAACAACGTTCAAATGACTTTGTTTCCATATGTTTTTGTTTTTAGGTTATCCAACTGTGCTTTTGGTGACAGCTGCTGTGAATACCTGGCATCAGTTCTCAGTTGTCAGTCCATATCTGTTGAACTGGACCTAAGCAGAAACAACATCAGCCAGGAGATGGAGCAATTTCTGAGCTCTATATCAAACATCAATCTTTTGTTCTAGTGTAGATGCAAGTGTAGTTTCACAGGTCAATTAGAAAGTTTAGGATTTTCAGTATCCTATGTATACTGTAGATATTAATGTAACGGGGGTGGGGGGTGGGGGGGGTGTAAATACATGAAAAACAGAAGACAAAAAGTGTTCATGAAATGGAATAGAATGTAAAAAGACTTACATTGAATTAGAAGACATAATAAAGTACAAATATGCTGCAGTTTGTGCTTAAGTAATTGTCTCAGCAATTCTTCATTGTTCATTGTGTGGTGAGTGATTGCCGTGGCAAGCGTGACCTCACTAAGGAACTCAAGAGGTGTGTCTCTCATAGTCAGCACATCGGGAAAGCTGAACAATCACTGCAAAGATCTTACAGAGATGCACTCGTTCAGAGAGTTGATGAACAGAGATGGACAGAAGCATGAGGTTCGCTAAAGAGAAGCCAGAGAGAGTACAGACAGAGAGATGATTGTGCCAGACACTATGTGCTGCAGGCATTTGGCTTGTTCATGGATGTACAGAGAGGAAGAAAGAAGAAAATAGGACACAGCTCAAAGTTAGGAGTTCAAAAAGGCAAAGGACATTTACTGAAAGACTAAATCAAGATGACGAAAACGATCCTGCAACTTACTGGCAAGTTACTATTTTTGTTGTTTAACTAGTTGAAAGACATTGTATTTTTGTTCTAAGATGTGCATCATAACTTTTCAATAAAAGCTGTGTTTTGATTTATTACCATTTGTTGTGTTGTTAAGAGATGTCAGAAGATTTGTTTTGCTAAGATTAGATCTCGGTTTTTCATGTGTTGGAAACGTAAGGAATAGTTTACAAAAAAAATAAAAATTACTCATCCTTTCACAGAAGACCTTTTTCTTCTGTGAAACACTAAAGAAATGAATGAGTCACAACTTAGATTGTATAGACACAAATATTGTATAGAGCACAAGTCATATGGATCACTGTTATTCTTTAAAGGTGATTTCATGGAGTTTGTGCAATTTTAAAGGGGTCATGAACTGCACTGTTTTATCGTTTTATAATGTTTCCTGTGGTGCACTTATAATGTTTGAAGGATTTCTCCATCAAAAATGGTCATAATTTTTCAAATCATCTTTCCTACTCTGATTTTAGCCTCTGATTTGAACTGTTTGAAGGGCCGTGGCTGCTGTGAGACTTCAGTGTAAACCCCCACTGCTGTGATTGGCTGACATCTTTGCATATGCAATAAGTACTACATGTGGAACACTCTCGAAAACTTTTAGCACGTTTTTACTATTACAACTCTCAAGGTTAACTAATCGAGAAAAGTGTTGATTATAGCATTATATTTCGATCTATAGCATTATATTTAGATGGGGGCATTAAAGGTTGCAGTGATGAGCATATAGTCGATCACAGACATGTTGAGTGCATGAATGCAGTGATCTCATCATTGCAACTCAATTTCTGCACTCTTGCGAATGCTTAATGCTTAAAGAGATTAATTTATTATAACGGGAGTTTTGGCAAGAGTCCACTGTGTTTGACAGCTCCAGCGATTGTAAAGGTATATTGTAATTATTGTAAAGCGATTGTATATATTGATAGATAGATAGATAATTTAATCACAATTTAAATAACAGATTATTTTCATCCTACTAAGAGAAACAATGTGAAGATGAACATTTAGTCACTGGTTTGATTTACTGACACATAGACAAAAAAAAAACATCTGACTGTACATGAATTATTACATATCAGAAATATAAATTGCCGGAATTGTGACTGATTTACCAAAGAATCCTTGGTGAAATGTACCGAATACAAATAAATAATGCTCAGATAAGACATTCACATTGTTGAAAATAAATAACCACATTTCTTGCATAGGATCCTTTGGAAGGTAATGCTATTTTAAATGTAATGATCCTGCATCTTTCTTCTCTCCTCGTCATCTCACTAACACGCCAACACACCAGTGGGCGGAGCCAAATCTGCAATGATGAAGTAGATGTTGATTTTCTTCTGCAGAATGTGCTTGTTAGATAGGCACATTCCACAAGTCATTCGCTGGGCTTGGTAACAATTAAAGCTGATTTTGGACCAACAACATAGGAGCGAATAAATTATGCCCGAGCTTTACTTTTTGTGTGTGTGTGAACTGTTCCTTTAACACACTAAAGTCTTGTGTTTAGACAGAGTTGAGTCTGTCTGTTGTCATAGTAGCAGTGTTTGTATATAATTTCACACTTCAGCTGATCATTACAGATGTTTCATTGCATTCTCAATCACAAACTGGATTCAAGAGCATATAAATGTGCGTTACGGTCCAATCTGCTGTCACAGCTGTGCTTGACTCATCAGACAGTACCAAATGTGGACAAAGTATACAAAATATTTCTCCAGTTAAAGTGTGAAGTACTCCTTTTCAATTTTACTTAATGCTCAAGTACTTTATTTTAATGCAATTAAGTAAAACGTACTGATTGATTACTTTGTCATACATTGATAACTACTGATAATTATTGATAATTCAAATGTGCAAACAAGTAAAAATAACTAAATATACCATATAGTATATAAAAGAGGAAAAACAAAGTGTGTAAATGCGTTGACATATATAAACTCAATATAAAAACAAATGTCACATAGGACAAAACATGTTAACATTTTGAAAGAACACTATGCAAACATACTAATATTTTTAGAAACTACGGCAGAGAAAATGCCTGGTCATGAATTTGCATTATTTAAACAAATCAGTCCGTTTAAGGTTGTGGGTTGGTTTAGTGCTGGAAATCAGGTAATCTCACTATTCAAGTGGCATAATTCAGATAGTCAAAGATAAGCATAGCAGCATGGATGTAGTCAAACTCTCTCTTGGCCAATACTACAACATGTGCTTGTTTTCATTACCAGATGTCTTTTGCAAATCTTGCAAACCTGAATACCACCGAAAATCTGCCACCCAAATATTAAAGGAACACACCGACTTTTTGGGACTTCCGCTTATTCACCGTATCCCCCATATGCCCCAGAGTTAGATAAGTCCAAACATACCCTTTTCATCTCCGTGCATGCCGTAACTGATGCACCCACCGCTAGCCTAGCTTAGCACAAAGACTGGAGATAAACGGCTCCAGCTAGCATACTGCTCCCAATAAGTGACAAAATAATGCCAACATTTTCCTATTTACATGTTGTGATTTGTATAGTCACAGCCTGTACAAATAACAAGGTCACATGAGACACAGCCATCTTCTCACCGTATACATACTGGGAACTGTATTCTCTGAAGGCGAAGCACTGCTACTTGGGCGGAGTGACAGTGTCACGAGTTTCTGGATACAAGTAGCTCAAGAAGACTACAACGAAATAGTCTTTAAATCAATCATTTACAGGTGATGGGGTATAAAAATAGGAAACATCCACTTTACAGACGAGACAGGACAAAGAACTGAACAAAATAGGGTACAAAACATAAGACAGATGCCGCCCCCGCAGAGTGGAGTCTTGACAGTCACAGGATGGAGATGGAGACCCAGGTGGAGCTGACACACCAAAGAGCCTACATGACACTGCTGGCACTGGAGACTGAGGTAGAGTCGTGGCGACCGATCCAAGGTCGAACACGGGAACCTGAAGACAGGACAGAGGAGAAGCCAGGGGGAAGGCGGAGCCAGACGGAACCAAAGGTGGGACGAGGGACCACGGTGGAGTCGTAAGGCTGAAGGTTTCTGGTGTAGAAGAGGGTGGAGCCATGGTAAAGAATGCGTTGACAGGCCGTGGTGGAGTGTTTGGTTCAGAAGCTGGAGGCTTCCTCTGGACTAGGTGGAGCTGGTGGCCTGAAGAACTGAAGCAGATCCACACAGTTCAGTGCAGGGGATGAAGAGGGTCTAAAGGGTACCGGAGGAAGGGCTGAGGAACTGTCTGTTAGACGAGGTGGGAGAGGGAGACTGGGAGGATCACAGGAGATTCAGGGATGGACAGAACCAGCGGTGAAACTGGAGTCAGGGCTGGGTGGAACCAGCAGGAAAACCGGAAGTTCAGGGATGGACTGAACCAGCAGGGAAACTGGAGAGTCAGGGCTGGGCAGAATCAGCAGCGATACTTGGGATTCAGGTCTGGGCAAAACCAGCAGGGTCTGGAGAAATAGGGGTAATACATCTACAAACACCTCCAAAAATACAAAAACTGTCCACCGCAGTGGGGTTGTGGGCAGGGCTTTCCTCCCAGCCCTCGTACTCCACTAATCCTCCCTCGTCAATACACATGTATCTGGTCAGACACAGCTTATGGTTCAAGCTCCGGGGCAACGACTCCTGTCCTCTCTTCAGGCTTATCGATCACAGCAGGCTGAAGTCCACTGGCTCTCGGATCTCCATCGTGCCGGTCGTCGGTGGCAGATGGCTGGTCTCTGGATGTGGAGTGGGGCTGATATAATCCTCAGCTGAGACAATGGTGAATGGGGAGTTGTTAACCAGCACCCACTCCACAAATGCAGCGAAGTCTTCCCTTGGACCATCCACTAGAAGGTGTGCCTTGGACCGATCGCTCAATTTGGTGTGATAAAATACACAGAGCAAGTGGTCCGGGTAGTGTGTCTGGCACACAAGCTGGATAAAGTCCTGAGTCTGGTCTTCCAGCAGACAGTCTCCCTGCTCCAGGCACAGCAGGAATGTCCATGACAAAAAAAAAAGTGGAGGGAAAAAAACACAGCAAAAATGTTTTATCTCTGTTACAGTCTATCTTATCCCTGTCTTCTGTCATGAGTGACTGGATATAAGTAGCTCACAAAGACAAAGAAATAGTCTTTACTTCAATAATCCACAGACAATGGTTGGGGGGGGGGGGGGGGTGGTGTGTGTGTGCGTGCGTGCGTGCGTGTGCGTGTTGTGTGTGTACACAGGGAACACACATCCACTTTACAGATGAGACAAGACAACAAACTGAACAAAATAGGGAGTACATATTTAAAAAAACTGAGACATTTCCCTTCGTTTGTGCCCCTCGTTTACACGCAAACGGAGAATTCGCCTCTGAAAACAATTCTTTCTAAAAACTCCGGCCAGAGTGGAGATTTTGGAAAACTTCGTTTGCACGTTTGCATGTAAACTGAGAAAAACAGAGTTTTAGGCAGCCGACATCACAGTATTCGTTACTGTTGTTGCTATTTTCGGGATTCTGATTGGCGAACATGGGCTTGAGCTTCTCGTTACACTGCCAACTACAGGTTTGGCATGCTCTTGACGGCATATATACGCAGGTTCGTGTAAACTAACACTTTTCTGAAAACTGACAGGTGTGCACGATGTTATTTTTTGAAAACGGAGAGGGCGAAATGTCCGTTTATGAAAATAGCCGGCCACGTGTAAACGTAGCCTTATACAGGAACTAAACGAGGGAACTAATGAGATAATTGATGAACACCAGGTGAACTAAATGACTAATCAAACACAGGAAAACTAGGTCACAGGGGAAACACAATAAAATATTACGTAACGACAGTGTGATAATGATTGCAGACTTTTTTGTTGTTGTTTTGTATTGAACATTGATGGAGCAACAGATTTTGTGCCATTTAGTGGTTTAGAGGAAAATAAAATCAAAGCTGCCTTTTACCCTACCCAACTTTAGCCCCGTTGTACCCTTTTAAGGATTCTTGGATATCACTGGAAAACAAGACTAAATGAATTTATTCAGCATTAACAGGTAGTATTTTGCAGCGTTTTGCACTCAAGTTTCTCTGTGATGTTGTAGCTCTGGAATGAGCTGGATCAGAGCCTCAGACCAATTACCATATCATCATTCAGAGAGGTCTGTAAAATCACTCCTGCTACATGCCATGCATCTGTCAAAACACACACAGTCCTGCAAGAGTTCAGAGTTTATTTGTGCATATTTGTGTATGTACTGTATGAACTCACTGTTTGGGTAATGCCCGTGCACATCTGAATTTGTTAGGACACATCGTGTGATCTTATTTGTATACTTGGCAGGGATACAGTGAGATGTATAATCACAATCAATTGCTCATGCAGTTGTTTTCCCATTGAAAACACGTGCTGAGAAGCTGTGCAGTCTGTTTTGTCTCTTTCAAGACTGGACTTGCAGTTTTTCCTTTTCAAGAGTCTCAGTATTGTGTTTTCATTTCTATTATTTAGCATGTCCACATGCCTTTGGTAAGTTTCCCCTTAGGATCTGATATCTCTTTTAGTACTGTAGGTGTTTCAATTTTATAACATTACTATTTTTTTTCCAGATATGATGCAATAAAAAGCAAATAATAATGGTTGATGTACATAACGTATGCACATAACATCTCCATTTTTCTAATTTAATACACTTTTTTTTCAATTACAAATAATATCAGTGTGTGGGTGGTCAGCAGACAATCAAAACAATAAAGTGACCTGTTATGAAGTTCAAAAACAGCATTCATTAAGAGGTCATTAATCATCCTCTTCTACTTCATGTGGAACAGTTTATTATTCCGTAATAGTGACATCTCTGAATCCTTATATAAATATACTGGCTTGGGTACCAGCAAGGCTAAAGAAATTGAAATTCTTTCTTGAGGTGAACAATTTGGTTCATTGTTTTTTTTACTCCCTTGCTCTTCTATTTTTCTCACTTAGGTCTAAGGATGTGGACAATGGTGGGTGTGATCTGTCTCTCTCAGTGCATTATGGGACAGCAGCTGGAGGCCAGGTCCAAAGGAGCCCTGCCTCAATTAATTTGCAGCATTCCAGGGATGCCAGGGGCACTAGGAAAGTCTGGCCCCCCTGGGCCTCCTGGGGAGGATGGCCATGTCGGAATCCCTGGAAGAGATGGGAGGGATGGACGGAAGGGAGAAAAGGGAGAAAAAGGAGATCCAGGTAGAGTTCCCAATTGAATCCAGTTCTCATTCAATGGTGTCAATGCAGGCAGATCAATAATATTGTTGAATATTAAGTGTCCCCAACAAAGCAAGCCAAAAGCCAAAGGCGACAGTGGCAAGGAACCAAAACTCCATTAGGCAGCATTACAGGTCAGAAGTCAGATTGGATCAGAACATTCAGAATATTTATCCAGTTTAATCTGGTTGAAGGTCGGAGTCATCACAGAGATGGGTTTGTTGAGGATCAGTGCCGATGGCTGTCGTGTCGATGAGGCCTTCACAGGGGAGAGTCTAGTTGCCATAACCTCTGCTGACACTTCTGGGATGTGTTGTGGTTGTGTCTAGGCGCAGGTCCTCCATCTGATCTGGATACGGCAGCTAATTTAAGCAGCTTAATTGATGAGTAGTCATCCAAATCTGCTCCTGGTGAGCTACTGTCCTGCAGAGTTCAGCTTCAACCCCAATCTAACACACCTGAACCAACTAATCGAGGTGTTCAGACTTACATGGAAATTGCAGGCAGGTGTGTCGGAGCAGGGTTGGATCTGAAGTCTGCAAGGAAGGTAGCCCTCCTGGAGCAAGGTTAGAGATCCCTTATCTAGGGTATGGTTTTACCCCAAAATTCAGCATCTTTAAGAGGACTGTGTTTGTTTCAGGGCCCAGAGGTCGGTTCGGGCCAATTGGAAAACTTGGAGATCGTGGGGAGAGAGGTTTCATTGGGAAACGTGGACCTGAGGGTGATCCTGGAGATTTAGGGCCTCCTGGTCGTGCAGGACGTCTTGGATATAAGGGTGACAAGGGCCAACGTGGCCCTCCGGGAGAACCAGGTATCTGCAGATGTGGAAGTTTGGTTCCCAAATCCGCTTTCTCAGTAGGCATCACCAGTAGCTACCCAACCGAACAATCCCCTATCAAGTTTAACAAAGTCCTGTTTAATGAAGGTGGCCACTACAACCCCGAGACGGGAAAATTCATCTGTGCATACCCAGGAATATACTACTTCTCTTATGACATAACTCTGGCCGACAAGCATCTGGCCATTGGGCTTGTCCAGAACGGAGAGTACCGGATAAAGACTTTTGATGCCAACACCGGAAACCATGACGTAGCATCTGGCTCAACCGTGATGTTTCTCAACCCAGAGGATGAGGTATGGCTGGAGATCTTCTACAAGGACCAGAACGGCCTGTTTGCTGACCCCGGCTGGGCTGACAGTCTGTTCTCTGGGTTTCTACTTTATGCAGATACAAACTATATGGATACATTGGCGGAAGACTACAAATAGCAGCTACGGTAACATCACTAAATGGTGCTACCTATGGACAGTCCATTCCTGTCTGTAACCCTGTATTGGGTCATGCTGTTTTTTCAGCACCTCACGCCATGAATGTTGCATTTACAAACACTGTTTCAATTGATAAAAAGCAGTTGTTAAGTTAAAAAAAAAAAAAGTACAAAACTCAAGAACCCTGAATTCTGTTCTGTCAGCTGTTTTTGCACGGAAGAACATCTGACTTGCTGAAAGTCACCATGTATATTGTTGTTGTATACGTAATGTATATTGTTGACACGAAATACATTATGATGAAAATTATGATCTTACCCATTATACAAAGACGGATGAGATCTTTTTTTGACACTCTATACTAGAGATGCGCGGATGGGCTATTATTTCATCCGCAACCGCATCACAAAAATCATCATCCGTCCGCCATCCAGCCGCACCAACGTTTTTGACCAATTTTCAAAACCGCACCCGCCCGCCATCCGTTGATTTGTGTATACATATATTTTTCATTTGATTGGTTCAACCGCCCGCCACCCGCCCGAATTTAATTAAAATATTATTTTTCATCACGTCATCCGCCCAATCCGCGGTTTATCCGCGGAGTCCGTGGCTGTAACCGCCAACCGCACATCTCTACTCTACTTACAATTGATCTGTGTGAAATCACAGTCAATCACGCAATTATGATCACTTAATGTCACACTTTTCGAACCCATCCCTAAGACTCTAATAGCCTGGAAATCCAGACCTAATTCTAAAAGATGAATGGTTTGGCGTCGACTAATGAAAATCGGCCAGCTCGAGGGGCGGCACCAAGCATGCATTTGAAAATCTCACTGCACGCAATTGGATAACACTACGACCAATCACAACAATAAACCCCATACGCTTATCTACCAGCGGAGCTAACTGGTAGATTAGACTCTTGCCGTATCCGGTCGGCAAAACAGCAAAAACGTCCTTCTTGCAAAGGAACGATTCGAGCGGCGTCTTCTGTTCCTGTTTTAGATGAAAAGCCAAGTCTAACTCGTTCATTGTAGCGGCCAAAGCCGTTTCAAACAACTAGTGTTCATCCATAGCCATCTTGCAATGTTTACTAATGACTTCGACGTCACAGCGCTGTCGTCATCTGTTTAGCTCGCCTCTGGCCCGCTTATATCAGATAACCCGCTGTGATTGGTGCAGCTCAGATCGAGGGGCATATTTTATGAGCATCATTACTCAACACCAGAGTAACTCACTGAGCAAATTCAACTTGTGCTCTCGCGAGAACTCTGGGTTACCAGGGTAAGACTCTAATGCTAATGTTTCAACTGGGGATTTAACCATTTATAGACTGATGTTTATGTTTACTGATCTTTACTGACTAATGTTTTTCTTTTCCCACATTTATTGGGAATGAACTTTTCCCATATTTTGTACATTCTGTATATGGCCCACAGCATATTCAAATTCATATAAATCTCACTTAAAATATTTGTATATATATTTTAAGTGTTGATTATGTGTCCAAGTTCTTTTTATTAATAGCAATATTTACTCACTAAATATACAAAAGAAAGTTGTTGCGAAATATTAATTCCCTTGAATTTTATCAGTTTTACCCTTCCCTTTGCGAAGTGTTCATGTGAAATATTACATGTGTATATTATAAATGTACAAAGAGTATATATTGTTTAATTCCCTGACCAATACACCATTGCTGACTATAATGACATTGTTTGACATGTTCAGCTAATGCTACATTATTTATTTGCTATGAATTTATGAGTCAAATAAATCCAAATATTTGAACAGAAACCCCATGGTTTTATTGTGTCGATGAGTCACTTGTATCTTGAATTCAGTTCAATTTGTCATGGGAGAGTTCATCTGCTGTCAGAGAGAACAGCTCAACCATCTGGACTGTTCAGAGACCTTGACCTGAACAAAAGGATCTAATGGTGTTAGAGTTATATAATATTTGTTTTGAATATGCTGGAGATTAAATTCCTTTAATTCTGCTTGTATGTGCATGTTAGTGTGTAATTTTTCTCCATATGACACAGACTAGAAATAGTGGGAAAATGTGTTATGGCCAGACAGATGATTTTGGCATTACAAAGTTTTATATTTTATATATTACACTACATATCAGTGTATTTTATTACTGCCTTCATATGAGTAATGTTAAAGGTAGTGTTTTACATTTGAAAGAAAAAAAGCTCTCTGTAAAACACCCTCTCTGAATTCTGAGTACAACTATCTGAACAGGATCAAATAACATATAGTACAGAATTAGTGAATGTATACTCACCATATTGGTTGGTTTTGCATTCTTTAGGAAAAGATGAAACTTGATAAAAATAAAAAAAATAAAAAAAATAAATAAAAAACTCAACAGCTTTAGAGCATATTTTATGGAGCAAACAGGAAATACTGTGAATAAGGTCTTATTTCTTCCACTAACGAAATACTTGTTTGCATATTGCAGTCGAATAGTTATCTTGAGTGGTTTAGTGATCTTAGATCATAATTACAATCTACATTATAATCTTAGATTATAATCTACAGTCCAATAAATAGTTGAAATCAAAACGGGGTGTAACGTTTGTTATAGGAACTGGTCTGTTTCAGAAATAATATAATTTTTAAATAATAAACCTATTCTGCGTTTAGTTAACATGATGAATAAGGTTGGTTTTGTTTAAATAATCAGGATTAATGAAAGCGGCAAATTCGTGGTATTATAATTTGAGTGTAAATTGTTATTGCATCTAAGACAATACTGCAATAATATGTTAAACCTAATCTTTGAGAAGACACTCCTCGATGGAATAAAAATTATTTGAAAGGTTCAAGATTTTTTTTTTTCTGAACATATATATATATATATTTACATTAATGATCATTTTAGTCGTATTGTAAACATTCTGTACAAACAAATAAAGTACAGAAGAAGAAGAAGAAGAAAAAAAAAACATTCAAGCAAAATTATCGGATTTCACCTAGTGGCGTCAGCAGATTTATGTGATTGACGGGAGTCTGGGCCAATGAAAAGCCGCCCTGACACTGAGTGGGACGGACCGGACGCAAACCGCTGTGAGTTTGGTTCAGGTTCGGTTGCAGCAGATTATTTACATCCGTTACCAGGCAGCGGTACGCAGCATGACGGTAAAACTGTACCAAAATACATATTTTATATCTGCTCCTTCAATGAATTAATGCTGTTCGCATTGTTGCAGTCTGGAAAGCATTTTTGCATTATTTGTTCACTCAGGGTGATGTTTATTTCCAGCGCCGAGAGAATACAGAGATTTACTTACTGCACTGGAACTTGCTTTATAAGAGAAACATCATATGTGTGTTTATAGACGAGTGTGTGTTTGCTGTGGATGAGACAGTCAGCCCCTCTGTTATAAACTCACTTTAATACAGTTTCATCAAGAAGTTCCTGTGAAGTCCTTACTTCTGATCTGATATGGATTGGAAAGATATCTGACATCAGTAACTTAATTGTATTCAAAATGTCTTCGCCCAGGTAATCTTCTTTTTTTTACTACTTCAGGAATAAAAAACATAAAGTGTGATTGTTGTACGAGTAAGTGTTCTGTCCTGTTGTCTTCAGTGATGTGCGGGAGAAGATGAGGAAGAAGAGGAGAGAACTACAGGAGTCTTTAGGAAGAGTCAGAGATGATAAACAGGTTATGATAATAATCAGTATGCAGAACATTATTATTATTATTATTACTGGGGGTTTTCAACCTGGGTCCGGGGAAAAGCCTGGAGAAAAACTTCTAAATAATAAGATTAAAAAATCAAATCAAATGAATGAATGAATGAATACAAAATGTGATAAAATAAAAATATGAGTTGTTTATCTATTAAATAGTAAAATTAGATTAAATAAATAAAAATTGATTCATATAAATAAATATAAATTAATTTAACAGTACATTACGGTAGTGAGTAGAAACATATAACTAATTTTAGATTCATAATATACGTTTTTCAGTGTATAAATTGGGTGTTTTTTTAATGATAGATAAACCCTCACACGAGGATGGTCATATTTGAGGGTCTGCAGCATCTAAAAGATTGAAAACCCCTGGTATAATATAATGAACAATGATTGCCATTTACTATGTTTGTTGTTCATCACCTGTTTTTTTTTTAAGGTGCTGCACTTTTAGCCAATAGAGCGAAACCGTCGGGTTCCGGAAGTTCGTTCATTTTCTCCATAGGGAAAACCGATAACTGCTAAACCTTTAAAGACCGCCCTACCGTGAGCCGTGAGGTTGTTAATCGATAGCATTTGCTTCTGTTGAAGCCGTCAACCCGCATTATTTCAGCTTAGTTTTAAAATAATCGTGTTTATTAGCATAATCTGTGGTGAAAAACTACACCACCCATGATGCTGTGCAGAAATTACACCAATCAGAGAGTAGTAACAAGAAAACCCCGCCTCTTAGCTCCGCCCACTCCCATGACGCACTGCGAATGACGTAATCATGACGCCCATCCCTACACTCTCTAAACATATTGAAATGTTTATATATGCAATAAACTTAAAATATTGAGTTTTTATACATATAATCGCCATATTTTTTTATTTGATGATGCTGTTCACAATGCTTCATGGGATTGTAGTTCTTTCCCTCACAGTCTTGTACCTTTGTCTTTTTGTCCAATTTTCAAAACCTATTTTTAGCTTCAAATTACAGTGTTCATTGTGTTTCACCTCATTGCTGGCTGGTTTGGTTCGTTGCTAATATCCCTTTAACGATATTTTTAAATCCCTATGGGAGAAATTAATTTTTTTTTTTTTACTTCCGGAACCAGTGCCGCTGGAAAAGTGTGCGGGCGCTTTATGCACTTACATATTTGCTGTATTTTCTATCTGAAGTTGCTCGACATGTTTGTTAGATTAGCATACGAGACGAGCAGAATAGCGCTGTAGCTTCGCTGAACACATGAATGTGATTGTCAAGTGTGTGCTGATCTGCTGTAGGCTCTGGTTCCGTCAGACTGGGATCTGTCTCGGGACACTGATCACACTGCGGTGGAGGTTGGTTCTGGACTCACCTTTTCATCTTCCTCTAGCGCTCTAACACTTCCCTGCTAGGCTTTCCTTCAGTGTTGCTTAGTTCTTAGTTCTCTCAGATATAGGCATTCTGTCGTCACTCGCTGCTCTTTTCCACACAGTTCAAGTGGAGGGTGATTTAAGGAGTAAAGGTGTGAATGTGTCTTTAAACTGGTGCATATGATTCCAGGTCTTCTGAAGCCATATGCTTTTACATGAAGACCAGTTTTATTTTAATAGGCTGAGTAACACATTTCATTCAGTGCTTTTCTTCTGGACTCTCTTGATCTTTCTTCTTGTATCCAAGCATGTGACTTCCTTAAAAACTGCTTGTGACCAGTGGGGGAAATGCTGTGCGTTATCATGTGATGTAACTGGATTACTAACAGCTAGACCGCCACGATTATTGATTAATGATCGTGGTTATTTGATCTAGTCGCATTTATTTAATAAATAGATAACCGCAATAATAGGGTTTAATTGGACTGCATATATTATATATATATTTTTTAAAAACCTGTTGGACTTGTTTTTGACTTTTAAACAGAATTCTGAAAACCTACAAATTAAAAAAAAAAAAAAATGAAAATGGTCACAATGGACATAAATATAGACATTTAAAACACACACACATATGTATATATATATATATATATATATATATATATATATATATATATACATGTGGAATATTACAATAAAAATATATGATCATCAACATTATTTAATGGACATTATATATATATATATACATACACACACACACACACATTTATATTTATAATGTCCATTAGATAGTGTTGATGATCATATATTTTTTATTGTAATATTCCTAAATATGTTATTTTAGGAGCTGGCAGGGGGAGAAGAGGACCCTGGTGAGACACTCAGACGCTCAGTGATGGCAAAGAGAATGAAAAAAAAGAAGAAGGTCAGGACTGTGCTAACTTTATAAATACATGTAGTGTATGATTACCAATATGCAGAATATTTTTGTAATTTATTTTTTTACAATGACTGCTTGATACAATGATATTTCATTACTATTTTTGTTTTGTTTTTTGAAAATGGTTATTAAAAGTTAAGATAATGCAATCAATTTTAATCATTAATTAATTAATTTATTTTCTTCTTGACACAATAATGACTACTACAACAATAAAAAACATACTACTTATGAATATTCTATTACTATTTATTTATTTATTTAGAAAATGACGATAAAAGTGAATAATGCAATCAGTTTTAACAATTTATTTGCTTCTTTTTTTGATACGATGATTACCACAACAATAAAACATAATATTAATTATTGTTACTGTTATGCTATTCTCATCATTATTTTTATTTTAGAAAATGAATGGCTATGAAAAGTCAAGCAATAATGCAAAGAATACATGAAATAGTTACTTTCCCTGCAGAAGTGTGAATATTGGTGCAGGAGATCCTCCCTCTTAGAGGTTTGGTAAAGCCTCAGACCTCCTGCGCTCGGATTGGTTCTGTCTGTAATGTCTGCGTGTGGTCTCCGTGTTGAAGCTGCTGAAGGAGAGGACGGTAGAGTCTCCTCCAGACGAGGAGGTGACAGCAGTGCCGGAGCGGGACAGACCTGATGATGATGAGGATGATGATGTACAGCCAGTGCGCTCACCGAGAGGTGAGGGAACTCTCCGGTTATACACGTCATTACAAAAGCCAGGTTTCACTACATTAATCCGGATAGATTTGAAAATGGGAGTTTTCTTTTAAAAGCGTCTGAGGGCTGGGTGCTATGACAGCATATAGCATGTGACAACTAAAAAAATTCATAATGTGAAGCTGTTCAGTTTGGTTTCTGTGCACACTATTCTTACATCCTCACAATCTCTCCAGATCTTCCTCCTCGTCCTGTGATGAGGCCGGGATCCAGCCAATCAGAGACCAGCATGAGACAGCGCATGACTGAGAAGCTGAGAGCAGCGAAGGTGAAGTTCGTCTAAAATAGACAGTGTATTGCAGGATATATTTCAGAATACTAACTCACGGTTGTGTTGTCCCTTCAGTCTAAAGCTGCCAGTCTTCTAGAGCAGGAAAGCATCATTGAGCCCGCCAGCCGGCTACAGAGTCTGCGGGACAGAGAAACCCTCACTCGATTCGACAGAGACGTAAGCACCCCTCCTTTGAAACAGGCAAATTAAAGAAAAATGTCAACATGTAATGTATGAAAAGTTAAATTGTCCTGGTATGGTCATGTTTAAAGCATTTTTTGTCTCATTTAGTGTCTCTGTCACCATAAACCAAGTATTATATGTACTTCCGTTCAAAGTAGATTTCTTTTATTCAGCAGTAAAGATAATGCTACAAAAGAGTTTTATTTAAAGTAAATGCTGTTATTATCTTTCTATTCATCAAAGAATCCTGAAAAAACACTGTTTCCACACAAATATTGGATAAGGATCATGTGACACTGAAGACTGGTGCTGAAAATTCAGCTTTGATCACAGGAATAATTCGATTTTTACAACATATTCTCATAGAAATCAGTGATTTAAAGTTGTGATATTTCACAATATTACTGTTTTTACTATATTTTTAATCTAATAAGTCTTGGTGGTGAGCGTAAGAGACTTCTCTCAAAAACATTAAAGTCCCCCTGTGGTGAAAGTCAAGTTTTTAATGTTGTTTATATGTCTATGTGGTGTTTTTAATATGCTTTAAGACAAACCATGTGTAAATTCATAAGTCGATTCATTTTTCTTTCTTAAAACTGCAGTGAACCAAAGACAGTCTCAAAAACACGCTTTGAAATCGCTGGTGTTTCTGACGTCACAAACTACCTTGTAACCAATCAGATCAACGTGTGATCGTCAATAAATCGTCGAGTGAGTGGAGGCGGGGCTCATTTGCATATTCATAGAACCGCGTATACTAAATGAGGCAAGGGTGTCGAATTACATTCAAGCTATTTTAAGACATGAAGAAAAAAAAAATCAAGGATAAAACGTTTAAATATGTCATTTTGGAGATCAGAGATGAGTTTTAAGAAATCAAATGATTGACTGCAGGGGAACTTCTGAAAAAAACTTCTGAACAGTAGTAAATACAAATGATTGTATATGTTCATTTTATAATTAAGAGTAAAACACACCACCTCTCGTTTAGAAGTTTGAAATGTAATCTGATCATGGTGTCCTCCTCCAGACGGATCCAGATCTACGGGCTGATGAAGACTCGTCCTTCACTGCCAGGCTGAAGTTTCGTGATGTGGCCAGACGTGCAACCAAAGACATAAGGGTAAGAAGAGACTCCTGTTTCTGCTGGTAAGGTAAAGAAAGCAATAGATCTTACATATTATAAAAGGATAGATTGTGACTTTTTAATATTTCTTTACACTCTACATTGTGCATAGTTGCATGTGTGTATTAATAAAGATGATATTTCCCACATCAGGTGAAGTATGTGATCAGAATTAATTAAGAAACACATTAGAAATCCTCAAATCCTGACATAGATGTGTGTGTTTGTTTGGTTTCTGAGCAGACCGAAGCTGGTTTGCCGACCGCTGAAGAGGCGTACAACTTCTTCACCTTCAACTTCGACCCAGAGCCTCAACAGCAACGCCCACGTAAGAAAAGACGTCCCGGGAGAAGAGAAGCAGAGGAGGGAGGAGAGGGGGAATCAGGGGAAGAAGACGGAGAGGATGAAGAAGAAGGGGAGGAAGAGAGGGAGTGTGAAGGAGAGGAAGAGTCTGAAGCCAGGGTGACTTGTGTTTGTGTGTTTGTTCTGATTAGAATAAACAACAGAGACTGTTTATGTGCTTTATGTTAAGATGGACACTAACAAACAACAATGTCATTTCCACATGTAAATTATATCAGTGACCATTCAATCAGGGTCCATATTTTAGGGTCCTTGAACCAAAATATTGGGTAAAAAATAAGGGCTGTCAACGTTCATTCAAAATTAATGCGTTAAAATAATTTAACACAAATAAATTACTTTAGCATGCAAAATTCACCTTTGGCTAAGCCCCGCCCCCCTTAGTTACTGTTGCTACGTCCAACAACTTCATATTGTTCGACTGTGTCAACACGGTGGCGGTAACGTTAGTCACCTTCAAAACTACCACAACAGCGTGTCTGTAACATTAACGTTAGGTGTTTGTATCTTGAATAACAAAGTTAGCTAACATCCAGCCTCTAGTCAAAGCATAGAATCCTGACTTACGTGATAACTAAACTATCGCTAAGCTTGCTTGCTAGCACCTTGATTCTTCATTAATTAGGGTAGAGAACCGAAATCATAACCTAAAACAGCATAAAACTGTCTAACTAGTATAACTTCACAGTAAGGTTAAAAGCAAAATGTACCTAAAGCACACAAAAGTGTGCTTGTTGATCCTTGAGGGGTTTAGCTGTGAGGACGTCCACACAGTTTAATCCAAAGATGACACTTGTCAGGATTTGACTTCGGTTTTGGGAAGGGAAAAAAACGGACACCCTCCTCCAACCTCTCTGGGAAACGTGTATCTGTGTTACAAATGCCCCAGGCACAACGTTTAACCATATTTTTGATAAAACTACGACGGTAATAGCCTGCCGAGACCAAAAATATGAGACGCCTGTGTTAAAGTCAATGGAGCGCTGTGAAAAAGTGTCGGACCTCTGTGGGAGCTCGTTCTTGGCTGCGCTGTGATTGGTCAATCTACATTCTAGGGTGTGGCTTAGCCAAAGGCGAATTGTTCCATTAACGCAATTTACGTCACACAGTAAGATGATCTTAAAAGTCGGGAGTTTATCAAGCTGAGCATCCATAATGGCACAAGCACATGTAACCCTGGTAGTCTGAAATCTCCATTTGAACCCTTTAACCTGATTTCACTTCTCGGTTCAGATCATTTTAAGCCGCTAAACTCTGGGAAAGTGTTTAGTCCAATAATCCAGTAAGCGAAATCATTCAAACAATCAGTCCAAACCGTGCTAAGTTAAAGAGAACCAGCTTGTTACATCAGAGATGAGACTCGCGTCACATTGTAGGATTTAATTTTTTACAATAAGTTTGCGATTAATCACGATTAAAAATAGCAAACTATTGACAGCCCGAGTTAAAATTTATATACATTGTACATATTTTTAAATATGACTGGTCACCTTTTTTCACCTTTTTAATACATATATATTTTTAGTTATCGATGCAGTCTCTCAATTAATATTAGCCTATAAAAATTGCATTTATTGTAATTTTACAGAATTACAACAACAACAACAAAAGTTTTAGATTAGATATAGCGTGCTTCATTACTTGGAGATTTCATATCAGCTACCAATGCAATTCAATCCCTGTTTAGGATGAAGATGCTCCACTGGTCAGAGATGAGGAGGAGGATTTGTTCATCATTGACCAATCAGCACAGGACTTCCTGGAAGTGAGGAGGGCGGAGTACATGGACTACAGTAGGCGACTGCAGAGGGAGCGAGAGACACTGTTTGTTCCCAGCATGAGGACAGGTACACAAACAGAAACGCTCTTTATCTTAACCCACCCTCTGGCAGGTCGAATGATGGGTACACCTTGTGTCCCACAGTTCCTGCCTCGAGTAAGCTGGCCGAGAACGTGCGTCCCCGGTACCTGGAGGAGGAGGGGTTATATGTGGGCGAGAGGCCACACGTCTGCCTGACAAATCAGAACATTTTGGAAAACCGAATCCTCAAGCAGGGCGAGGTAATGAAAAGAAATCATGATCGGGCAAGAGCACAAAACTTCATATACTAACTTCGATCAAAATTAGGGATGCGCCGATATGAACATTTTGGCTGATACCGATAACCGATAATTCTTTATATTTGAAAGCCGATAATCGATATGTATATAAGCCGATAAATCTAAATCTGATTACAAAAACAAAAGTCTCACCATTAACATCCATGTCCCAAGCACACAATTATAAAAATGTTCTCATAATTGTATGTAGCCTATATGACAGACACATGTTGCACTGAACTGCATTTTACTTTACTTTTTTGAATGGATTCCAATCATATTTCAAGCAATTCAAAACCATTATGGTGAACAGAGCGCATCTGAAGTGTCTCAGCTGAAGGAAATGATCCATTTTTATCGGCTTTATAAGAGAAAAATATATAAAGAATATTTTTTCTTTATTGGGCCGTTAACGTTAACATTAAAAATGAACATGTATCGGCCGATACCGATATGGTGGCCGACATATCGTGCATCCCTAATAAAAATGATACTGTAAAAAAACAAATGTTTACAAATGTTATTATCCTAATGTGAGTGTTTGTGGTTTGTGCAGGGAAGGAAGTGGTTTGGAGACGACGGGCGTATTCTGGCTCTGCCCGACCCAATCAAAGAGTCCTCCTCCAGACCGCCTCTCTTCCACCTGGAAGATGAGCTGGACCCTGCGCTGCATACGGCCTACAGAAAGGTCAGAGATCCAGCTAATGAGAACTGTAATCACATTAGATTAGGCTGCACATAATGCTTTATGGATGCACATAATGCTTTATATCACAAACCCATTTTTTGACAGTGTCCCGTTAATACAAGATCTCAGGCTGCTTCAGTGAGTGCAACTAGTTATTAGATTTGGCAAAGGAAACATGACTCGTATTAAATGCACTGGGTTTGGATGACAGTTGTCTATGGTCCCAAGGCACCAGACCTCTGATGCTTGTCTTGAGATGAAGAATCCGTTGTTTTCTTTCCCACATAAAATTATTGGAATCAACACAAAACGCTGTTCACAATCTATTTTCCTTTTCTTTTTTTTGACTTTAGAAGATAATTAATTCCAGGGACCCCAGGTCACTAGGTCTGGAAAACATGGAATAAAATCTCATGGCAAGTTGTGAAAATTTCTAAAGTGAATTTTTTTTTTTACTAGCTTAAGCTTAGCTCTAAAAATATTTCATGCTCTTTTAACAACTTTTAAAAAACATGCTAAAATGCAAACCTGTAATGTATACTAGCACTTTTTGGTTTCAAATCCTCCATGCAGCCTGTTTCCAGGCAATATGAACCGCCAATAATATTTGTTGAGATGAGAGGTGTGAGAACGGAGATGGGATCCAGATGTGTGGTGATGTCACGGATTCTGCTGTGAGACGGGGCAGTGAGGTCACATGTGCCGGTCACGCCTTACAGAACTCAAAATAGGAGATATGTAATGGATATTAGGATGTACTCACACACACACACACACACACACACACACACACACACACACACACACACACACACACACACACACACACACACACACACACACACACACACACACACACACACACACACAGAGACACCCACTCAGCCATGTGTGTTTAATAAATCGAGATACTTGAAATGCAAATTGAAATGAATCAGAAGAAGAACACACCACGAGGACATCTGAATATTAAAGTGCTCACAGACATGTGGAGCTAATTGACACAAAGTGTTCTGGTAATGCAACCCATTAAAACATAAAAGAGTGAGAATGAGAATCATGAAGTGGATATCAGGAGTGCATGGCTGATAACCAATGAGAAAGCCACAGTATACTTAGTCCTCATGCACAGTACAGGCAGTAGAGGAGTAGTGTTGACTATCAACCATTCAACCCTGTTACCTAAGAAAGAAAAACCATTACAGGCACTTTCCATGGTACGCTACAAAACAGGACCTGACTCAATTAAAACAACGTTTTTTTTGTTTTTCCATTTTCTTTTAGAACAAGTGAATGTTGACATGTCAACTCTGATGTTATGATAAAGTCGCTAACTGCTAAAGTTGTCACGGTACGTATTATTGAAGCACATGAAGGGGAGGAATAATACTAAGAAAAAGACTTAAATAACAATATTCTGGAAAACTCGGGAGTAAAACACGCACGCTAAAAATATTAACGAGAACCAACAAACACTAAGGGAGAACTGAAGGCTTATAAGCATGACCAAACAAAGGAAACTAATAAGTTGATTAACAAGACGCAGGTGAATGAAATGACTAATGAAACTAATTCTCACTATTAACTAGTTGCTAATTAGCATGCATTCACTAGGATATTGACTGTTTATTAGTACATATAAAGCAGATATTAATGTCTTATTCTGCATGATTATATTCTGCATCCCTTAATTCTACCCAATACCTAAACTTAACAACTACCTTACTAACTATTAAAGCAACACTATGGAACTTTTCCTCTTCGGTCGCCCTACAGGTTGTAATGGGAATTGTCCATTACCGCTGTCGTAAATCATTTAGCCTACCGCAGCCTACTGTCGCACACACGCTCAGTGTTTATCCAGCACCGGCTTTGGAATGAACGATGTCCACAGACAAGGTAGAGTATGATGCATGATTTTATGAAAGTATGATGTATTGCGACATCAGAAAAGAAGAAAAACAAAATAATGACTATTAACGCTTGACGTAAAGCAAGTCAAATTTGTAGGTTTCTTATGTCTCATTCGAACTACAGAAACATAGTGTGGTTATAGCAGATAAAGGACCGCAAAGCGGAGGCATAAGTGCCTTTCACCCTGTTACGACTTGATGAACCACTGAAACGATTTTGGAAACATTATTTTAAGGTAAACAATTTTACATAGTGTTGCTTTAGAAGATAGTAGTTAATAGTTAGTTAATAGTGTGAACTGGACCCTAAACTCATATTTGGTCACAATCATCTACAAAACTGAAAAGCATCTCTTTGTGTAATAAAAGTGCAAATTAAACAGAATAATGGAAAATAAAACAGCAACATTTAAGCCATCATTTAAGGTCATACAGATAAGAGTAAGACATCATTCGAAACTTAACTCTCACTCACAATAAAAACAAAACATTGTGCTTTTGTAAAATAAAAAAACCAAAACAATCAGGATGCTGCTTTCTGCCGTCCAGGTTTCCTTTCCGTGAAGTTAATGGAGCGTGTCACAAAAATGAATCTAAACTCAGCGACAGCGTATTGAGTTTATACTGTCGGCTACTAGCAAGCTCTTGCGTGCCATCTGAACTCTTGCTTTGGGTTGGTGCGTAGATCAACTCTTCTTCTTCTGCTCTTCTTCCTGTTTTGCCGGTTAGCAAACAGTGTTGCATTAAAGGGGTGGTATAAGGCCCTTTTCACAAGATGTAAAATAAGTCTCTGATGTCCCCAGAGTGTGTATGTGAAGTTTTAGCTCAAAATACCCCACAGATATTTGTATATAGCATGTTAAAGTTGTCACTTTTTGAGGGTGAGCAAAAACACACCGTTCCTTTAAATGCAAATGAGCTGCTGCTCCTGGCACAGGGGGCGGAGCTTCAAGAGCTTGTGTCCTTTTACCTCACACAGACATGCACTGAAAATTTCAAAAACGTTTAGCCTTTTATGTTCAAACCGGAGTCAGACAATGATGGAGAGACTCAAGAAGAAGTGACAACATGTACAATACAACAGGACATTTCTGAATGGTTAGTTGATGACTTTATGTAGCTGATGTGTAGTTATCTTCTAGTCATTGATTAGCATATTCTTTCTTGATAATCTATAAATCGTGTTCAGGGGGCGGGGTTTATGTACAGTGAGGAAAATAAGTATTTGAACACTCTGCTATTTTGCAAGTTCTCCCACTTGGAAATCATGGAGGGGTCTGAAATTGTCATCGTAGGTGCATGTCCACTGTGAGAGACATAATCAAAAAAAAAAAATCCAGAAATCACAATATATGATTTTTTAACTATTTATTTGTATGATACAGCTGCAAATAAGTATTTGAACACCTGTCTATCAGCTAGAATTCTGACCCTCAAAGACCGGTTAGTCTGCCTTTAAAATGTCCACCTCCACTCCATTTATTATCCTAAATTAGATGCACCTGTTTGAGGTCGTTAGCTGCATAAAGACACCTGTCCACCCCATAAAATCAGTAAGAATCCAACTGCTAACATAGCCAAGACCAAAGAGCTGTCCAAAGACACTAGAGACAAAATTGTACACCTCCACAAGGCTGGAAAGGGCTACGGGGAAATTGCCAAGCAGCTTGGTGAAAAAAGGTCCACTGTTGGAGCAATCAATCTCACCTCGTGGGGTCTCAATGATCCTAAGAAAGGTGAGAAATCAGCCCAGAACTACACGGGAGGAGCTGGTCAATGACCTGAAAAAAGCTGGGACCACCGTTTCCAAGGTTACTGTTGGTAATACACTAAGATGCCATGGTTTGAAATCATGCATGGCACGGAAGGTTCCCCTGCTTAAACCAGCACATGTCAAGGCCCGTCTTAAGTTTGCCAAGAAAGTCATGTGGTCAGATGAGACCAAAATAGAACTTTTTGGTCATAATTCCACTAAACATGTTTGGAGGAAGAAGAATGATGAGTACCATCCCAAGAATACCATCCCAACTGTGAAGCATGGGGGTGGTAGCATCATGCTTTGGGGGGTTTTTTCTGCACATGGGATAGGGCGACTGCACTGTATTAAGGAGAGGATGACCGGGACCATGTATTGCGAGATTTTGGGGAACAACCTCATTCCCTCAGTTAGAGCATTGAAGATGGGTCGAGGCTGGGTCTTCCAACATGACAATGACCCGAAGCACACAGCCAGGATAACCAAGGAGTGGCTCTGTAAGAAGCATATCAAGGTTCTGGCGTGGCCTAGCCAGTCTCCAGACCTAAACCCAATTGAGAGCCTAAGTCCCTCCCCTTCCGGTAGACCACCATGGGACCTTACTTCGGAAAAATATTGTATGGTAGTCAATGGCACGAGACAACAAATATGTTGATCTCGTTTGAATTGTGCCCTGAATTACACATATGATGTTTATCAATTTAAAAGATACATTTTAAAGTCAAGAAAGTCGCAGTTTGATGTAAAACTGTTGAGGTATAAAACTGTGAAAATACGTAATTACAGAGACTACAAACCCAAAAGGCGCACATGTGACGTCATACCTTTTCTCTCAATGAATGAAGCTAACTTTACTGAAGCTAACGTCTGTCATTTTTTCTATAGTCTTACCTTATAATCGTAACGTTACGCCGTCATGCCTGAGTGTTTTGTACCAGACTGCACACATACGAGCAACGGATCTTGTGACGTACATAGTGCGAGACGAGAGATGTAGTTCATTGAGCGATTTTCACATAAAACTAAATGTTACTCTTCTGTTTTATGACAAACTGCGACTTTCTTGACTTTCATAATTATCTTTTAAATTGACAGACATCATATGTGTAATTCAGGGCACTGTTCAGACGGAATAAAAAGATAAGTTGTCTCTCGCCATTGACTACCATACATATTTTTTCCGAAGTAAGGTCCCATGAGCCGGAAGCGGAGGGGCGGGACTTAGGCTCTCTATAGAGAATCTTTGGAGGGAGCTCAAACTCCATGTTTCTCAATGACAGCCTAGAAACCTGACTGATCTAGAGAAGATCTGTGTAGAGGAGTGGGCCAAAATCCCTCCTGCAGTGTGTGCAAACCTGGTGAAAAACTACAGGAAACGTTTGACCTCTGTAATTGCAAACAAAGGCTACTGTACCAAATATTAACATTGATTTTCTCAGGTGTTCAAATACTTATTTGCAGCTGTATCATACAAATAAATAGTTAAAAAATCATATATTGTGATTTCTGGATTTTTTTTATTTTTTATTATTATGTCTCTCACAGTGGACATGCACCTACGATGACAATTTCAGACCCCTCCATGATTTCTAAGAGGGAGAACTTGCAAAATAGCAGGGTGTTCAAATACTTATTTTCCTCACTGTAAATATTGGGCTTAGTGATGTCACTAACCCGGGAGGAATGTGGTGTAGTCTCTACCAGTCGTTTGTTGTAGTCCTTAAAAAACGATTTCTTTAAAAGAAAATTTCTCCCTTTGCTTTGAACTTTGAGCGCTGTAACTTTGCAGATGTTGTTTATGCTCAAACAGCAACACTACACACTAACTAAAGTTAGAAAAGTGAAATCACAATCAACCACCCCTTTAATGCATGTTTCTGGATTGTAGTGTGGATCGCCTGTGACTGACTTTATTCATCATCTGACTGTATGCACCAAACTGTGGCGTTCTCACTGTCATGGTTCAGGACTAATACATATACCGTTACTCCCCTACTATATAGTATGTATTGCTTTACATGAGTGTACTTTATGTATGTGGTAAATTTTGATATACTTATAGTAGCTCTATGTCAGAGCTATTAATTCATTATGTAGTGATATTGATGATTACGATACCTGTAAGGTTTGTTCAATAAGTCTGATGAATAATTGTAGTCAATAATTATGTTATTAGATTGATTTTAAAGGATAACTCTCGCCAAAATTGAACCTAGGCTATTTTTGTTAATCTACCCGAGTCAAACTTTCGTGTAAAAGCATAATTAGAATGGAAACGCCACTTTTAAGTTTGACTGTATTTTCATTTTAGGTCAAAATGCCTTTTGAATGGGAGTGCATGAGGCACGACTATGATAGCATCAAAATCGCTATTTTTAAAACACTAAGAAGGCTCGACACAACAACTGGAATTTTGTCAGTCAAAAGTAGTCGAATCGAATGCAAAATTCCTGACAAAATTCCAGCCACCAGAAACACTAACTGATAAAGTGAGTCGTACAAAACCTTTCTTTTTAGTAAACTGTGTGAACATAAACAATGTAGTCAATGCTGGAGTTCATGTGTAGAGCCCCTGGTGTTACTTCAAGCACAGTTTCATGTTGTGTCGAGCCTTCTTAGTGTTTTAGAAATAGCGATTTTGATGCTATCATAGAAGTGCCCCAAGCACTCCCATTCAAAAGGCATTTGACCTAAAACGAAAATATGGTCAATCTTAAAAGTGGCGTTTCTATTCTAATTATGCTTTTACACGAAAGTTTGACTCGGGTAGATTAACAAAAAGAGCCTAAATAAAAAATAAATGCAAGATGTGGGAGTCTTTGAGGTCCGTCCAGGATTGAGCAGTGCAGTGCAGGGAGACGCCGTGTTTGGGAGCAGCAGAAGTTCTTCTGTTATGGAAGATTATAGAGAAGCAGACGTTGAATCATTGAGATGCACCTTGAGCTGGTCACATGCACAAGTTGTGATTTGTAGGTGTCGAAAAGCAAAAGCTTGCTGAGCCAGAGCTGGATCTCTAATAACCTCAGGATAAGAATCCCAAAGGTTGGAAGGAACGTGAATAGACTAATATTAGCATAGATGCCATTGTTTATTTAAAGTAGAGTTAAACCACGGGACAAACTTAATATCCTTAAAGTTTTGTTCACTGACCCTTTGTTGTAAAATAACAAAAAATCAACTTTTAAGAGTATTAGTGGAAATGCATAATGCATAATGAATGATATGTCTTCATTCATACTGAATTAATGACACATGGTGTTTCCCCGGTTGTCGGCTCTGTTTCAGGCTCTGAAGTCGAAGCATGTGAACCTCTACATATCAGGAATGGGCGATCCCCAGTCAGACTACCAGCTGGATGTAGATGTGTCGGGCCTCATCTTCTCCCATCATCCTCTCTTCAGCCGTGAACATGTGCTGGCAGCCCGTCTCGCCCAGCTGTACGATCAGCACCTGACCAGACAGCACAAGAGCATCACACGACTCCTGACCGATAAGGTAACGCAGGAGAGGGGCATCAAAACCAAGCCTCCTGTTCTTAAAACTCATTCTGAATGTGTGTTTGTGTGTTTGTGTAGTTGAACGGCTTGAGGAACACGATACATAATATGCTTGAGCTACACAGAGGAGAGGCTCTGAGTCAGGTGACCCAGCAGAGGATGGCAGAGTACAAACAGGAAGTGAGGTAAGAAACAGAGTTCGTACAAGGTGCTTGAATTTGACTTTTTGACATTTAAGTCCTGGAAAACCCTTTAAAACAGACATATTTGCGAAGAGGTACTTGAAAAGTGCTTGACTTATTTAAATACAATATACTCATATATGAGTATTCGAAAAAACACAAATGCAATCTTTTCACGCAAAATTAACACTGCAGCACGTCTGATAAACAGTACGCCAACATTATAAAAAAAAAAAAAATTCTTTATTGAGCAATAATAGCAATTATAAACTTTGCATTTATTATATATATATTATTAAATACGTTGTAAGTTGTATTTTGGATACCTTATATCTGTAATTTGAGTTTAAAAAATACTAAAGATATTGTTTGATAAGTTTGATCTCTGATTGTAGTCCTTCAAAACCAAAAAAGTAGTGCTTAAAGTCCTCGAAAGTCCTCGACAGTATCTGTACGAACCCTGAAGAAACTTCCAATCACCTCTACCTTCAGTATTATATTTATGATAGTCATTCTGTCACATTTAAATCTGCCCTCTGTATTCTCCTGTATTGTCAGACACACTCGTCAGTTGCGTGATGTTGAGCAGGAAAAGGACAGAGCTCTCCTCAAAAGCATCATCAGAGTGTGGAAGGAGCTCAAAGCTCTCAGAGACTTCCAGAGATTCACCAACACGCCTTTCAAACTCTTCGTCAGGAGGTATGTCATCATATGTCATGTGTCATATGTTTTGTGCTTTGTGTAATGTGGCTTTACCTCTGCAGGGAGAAGGTGGAGAGAGAGCAGGACGAGCAGGAGTATGAGAATGACATTGTGGCGGAAGTGGAAGAGCTGCAGGCGGAGACAGAGGAAGATTATCAGAAGAAGATGAGTGAATACAGAAGACAACATGAGCAATGGAAATCCTGGAAGAGAAAACAGGTACCACTACACATGCAATGCAGTCGCTTGCATTCTCATTGGTAGTCGCCCTTTAACTCAATAACTTTCATTTAAAATCAATGATTTTGTTTCTTTGTTCCTGCAAATCATGGTCAATGTCAATAGCCACTTATGTTTTGTCTTAAAAACGACTGTTTATGCCTCTATAATCCTGTTTGAAACCAGATTGACATGAGATGTTCACAACATGCTTCTGATTCTCTCAGAAAGTCTTAAAGAAAAAGCAGAAAAAGAAAAGACAGCAGGAGGAAGAAGAGGAGGATGAGGAAAGTGAGGAGGAGTTGGGAGAGGAGCCAGAGAAGCCGGATCCTCCAGAGAAACCAGACATGGGCTCCCTGGAAGAGCAAGTGCGGGAGAAGGCTGCCAGGATCCGCAGGAAACCTGGAGAACCGGTTCTGATTCCAGAACTTACCGTCTCCGGGCCCGTCACCCCCAATGAGCAGTGTCCTCGGTGAATGAACACACACACACACACACTGATACACTTACCTAAGACCTTAAGGGTATTGAGTGTCTTTAAAAAGATGAATAAATGAGGGCCGTTCACACAGAATGTGTTTTTCCATTTCACTGCTCTACTTTTCCATTGTTTTTCAATGTAAACACATGCTAGATGGACGTGTTTGACCATTTTGCATGACGCTGCATTCTAAAAACGTGGCGCTCAAGTTAAAATGAGTTCAACTTTAGAAAAAAAAAGTTTTTTTGCTTCACTGACCTACGTTTTGTGTGAATGGCCCCTAACGGTGTTATCCAAGGTAAGCAACACTTAGGGGACGTTTACACGGCAACGATATGCTTAAAACTGAGAAGTTTTTCCTTTGAGTTTTTTCCTTTTCCTTTGAAAACGACTAAACACGCTGTATTCTGCTGCCAGGCCATTAGATGGCGATGAAACACTATAGACTGAACACGTACACATAATACGCATGACGTCATCGTCTTCAGAGATTCGTGTTTTCGTTGTTTACCATTTTTAAAAATGGTTGAAAACCCGTTTTCGAAAGATTGTGGTTTCAGGCAAACAAAACGCAGTTGTCGTGTAAATGAACGGCCAAAACGCATACAAATGTCACATTTTTAGTAGAAAACGGTGTCATGTAAACAGCCCCTTAACTTTTGCTCTTATTTGAGGTTAGTGATTTGAACAAACCCCTTAAACCAGGGATGCCCAATCCTATTCCTGGAGATCTACCCTCCTGCAAAGTTCAGCTCCAATCCTGATCAGACACACCTGAAGCAGCTAATTAAGATCTTCAGGAGCACTTGATGATTACAGACAGGTGTGTTGGAGCTGAATCTCCAGGCACCCCTGACTTAAACTGTCTTTAGTATTAAACTTCCAGGCATAACTTGTCCCATACTGTCCTGTATATGTATATGAATGAAGCTTGTGGACATAAATTGGGCAAAAAATAAATAAAATACACCTAAAACACCTCAACAACCACACAGCAAAGCCCTGGCAACTACCTGCAATATTCCAGCAACTCCTTCGCAACTTCCCAAGATGTCCAAGCCTCCACCCTCAACACTCGTGCAGCTACTGCTAAAACATGTAGAATAGGCCTACCTCAAGGCTGTGACACACAGAGCCAACGGTTGGCCAGTGTTGGGTCATCGTTGAGCATCTTTCGGCCTTGTTTGCAGTGTATTCTACACTGTTGACACTAGTTAAACAGTTGTAGTAAAGCAGTTGCTCATTATCATGCACCGAAACGGGTCGCTGTGAACAGAGCTGTTTTTGAGGAGGTAAAAAGGGTGTTGTTTTACACAACCATTGAGGAATTTTAACCAAAGTATATTACAAACTTTACACGAAGACCCTAAAGAGTCATACCAACTTGTGGAAAATGGTCATCCGATGACCCATTTAAGGCAACGACACGGGGTGACAACAGTCCGATTTGTTGCTGCTAGTTCATTGATGTTGGTTTGATGTGTCTGGGCCTTTAGAAAGTCAAACTTCAATAACACCATTACAACCTTAAGACCACTCAGGACACCTTAACAACTCCCTAAAAAAACCCATCAACCCTTGCATTGTTTCAGTCACTTTTGCCTGGGTAAAGACTCGGAGTTTCTCCAGAAAAAGTAAACTAGTTTTTGTTTGTGCCTTGTCTAGTGCCGAGTTTGCTCGTAGAGAGGATGTGTCCAAACGTGCCCTCTTCATCAAGGTCCTGTACAACGATAAAGAAGTTTCCAGAACGGACAGTCGAGCCCTCAACATGGATTTCAGAGTCCACTTTGGTCAGATCTTCAACCTGAAGATTGTGAACTGGCCAGAGAGCATTAAACTGCAGGTACGATTGGGTGTATATGCACAATTCTATTGCCGTTTGTTGTGTATGCGTTTCAGACGTTCTGGATGTTGTCTCGCAGGTGTTTGAGGGTGTCGGCTCATCTTTCACCCTGCTGGTGGAGGTGTGTGTGCCGGTTCCAGAATCTTCTGTCCTGACCGGCAGTGCACCATCTGAGGAGATGGAGTTCAGCAGCAACCAGAGAGTCACCTTCAACCACGAGGGTGTTGGCAGTGGTAAGCCAGGGATAATGTACATCCAGCCGGTTGTTATCTCAGAATAAACCCCCGACAGGGTGATGAAGACCCCGACGCGAAACGGAGTTGATATATTTTATTATGTCTTTAAACGCAAAGCTTCCGCGGAGAGAGCAGTTGCTAGCGCGGCATGTTCAAACTAGATGGACATTTAAGAGATACGGTATACAGTCACACCACTTATTACACAGCATTTCGCCACAATTATGGAGATAAGAGATATTGATTTCAGATTAAACTGTTTTAAAATCAGAGCTGTTTTCTTATAATGCAACAGTGTACAAAACAATAGTCACAAAATGCCAGCAGCTGCTTTTGTATGAAACAAGAGAGAGCGTGTTCACAATGCTGGATGGCATAATTAAATAACTGTACACAAAATGTTTTAAATATTTTATTAGCTCACCAAATGCAAAACTTCCACGAAGAAAAAACAAGCGTATAGCGCTGCTGACTTCAGTGACCCGGATGAGCCTGTGTTTCTGTTTTCAGCGGTTGTTATCTAGGAATAACACACCGCTGGATGGCGCTATTGACCAATCAGAATCAAGTATTCCACAGAGCCGTGTAATAAACACGCCTAAACAAATTTCTGTGCATCATAGTCATTCCCCCTAAAGCAAAGGCTGTTGTTTTATATCTCATTTGTGGTAGGTGTCCCGTTCTCTTTCGAGGCTGACGGCACCAGCACACAGACCCTGCTGACGTCAGGGAAGCTCTCCTGCTGCGTGTCATGGGCTGTAGGGGAAGATGACGTCCCCCTTGCTCCCCCGTCCAGTCAGCCTGCAGGGGGCATGTACAGGTCAGAGACCCAGCCCTGCATTAGCGTGTTGTTTTCAGAGTTGTGCTGGATAAGATGGACTGTTTTCTCTCTCTTCAGTGGTATTGGGCAGATGGACGCTATTGCCTGTATCGGGGCATCTAGTCTGAATGACAGGAAGAAATTGGGGAAGTGGGCGGCTGAGTCTCGCCTCGACCCCAACGACCCCAACAACACCTCCATCATGCAACTACTCTCGGTACATTTCCCAGAAATCTTGAATACACCTTGAAATACTGAATGCACCGGTCCGTTGCCATTGATGATGAAATATGCAGTTTAGTCAAAAAATATTTGAGTACTCAACACCACTGTAGAAAATACCAAGAGGAATCTATTATTCTTGGTGTCTCTCTCTCTCTGTGTCTGTAGGTGGTGAGTGGTGGAGATATGGCGGTTCCCGAATACTTTCGTCTGGAGCAGCTTCAGGAGGAGTTTAATTTCATGAGCGATGAGGAGCTGCAGCGTTCCCGTCGCTTCCGTCTCCTGAGGCTGCGGAGTCAGGAGGTGGCGGAGTTCCGGCACTTTAAATGCGTCCCCTCCATGGAGCGCGAGATATCCCAAAATGTGTTCCAGGTGAGATCACTTAACCTCTGTGAAAACCATAGACTGTTAAAAAATTTGTGTCCGTAGTGTCCGTGACGTCACCCGTAGGCTTTTGAAGAGCATTTTTGAAGCCCAAAGTGGGCGGAGCCGGCCATCGCCATCTTGGCAGCGCGTCACTCCCGGATAACAGAAAATGGGCAAAAAGGCTGGATTAGCTGAGGTGACGTGACGCTAACAGACAGCAGACAAACGGCTAGTAGTGACAGCAGCGGCAATCCACCTGTCACTCAAGTGGCCACGCCCTTAATTATGCAGAACTTTAAGGCTTAATATAAATTAAACGGGTGAGTATTAAAAAAAATTCACCCCACTCACAGTTTTCATGAAGGGCAACATTAGCTATATAGACCAAAACCACTTTCTGTACCAGGCTGTAAACATGTTTTTTTCTGCCGTAAAATTGCCCATATTAACATGGGGGTTTATGGGATTGACTCTCTTTTGGAGCCTGTCTCTAGTGGCCAGTCGCTGAATTGCAGTTTAAGTCACTTCCATGTTGGATTCAAGAGAGAGACTGGAAGGTTGCCGCTCGGTGAAAACGTTGTTACAACAGTCTGTGAAGTGGTGGGTGTCCTAAGATTGTCCAGGCTAGATGAATGGCCAAGGGCTTCAAAGAGATAGTGTTTTAAAAAGATACATAAAAATGGGAAGACCGTCCAGGTAGGAGTAGAAAGTTGCTTTTAAAGATTAAAATATATATATTTTTTTAATGGTCAATTATTATAGTTTATTGTAGTGCCACCTAGTGTCGAGTAGATGTCTGTGCAAGATGTCATGGCAAGTCTGTGAATGAAATGTACAGTTAATGCGGGTTTCCTTATCTTTTAGGAAGTACGTAATTAGTTTGTATGTTAATTGAACATATGTTAGAACAAATGGGTGGATTTGTGTCATTATTTTGTTTCAGGATTATGAGAAGAGACTAAAGGACGGCGAGATCATCGATACAAAAGAGCACATTGATTCACATCGAGCCCTCGTGGCCAAATATCTGCAAAAAGTGAGTGATGAGTTATGGAGTTATTTTGCTTTCTTTCTTACTTGGACTAGCGTTCAAAAGTTTGGGGTCGGGAAGATTCTCTTAAGCTTCTTTTTTTTTTTTGGCTGCATTTATTTGATCAAAAATAGAGCAAAACAGTGTGTTTAAAAAAATATATTATTACAATTTCAAATAACTGTTTTCTATTTGAATATACTATGTTAAAATGTAATTTATTCCTGTGATCAAAGCTGAATTGTCAGCATCATTACTCCAGTCTTCAGTGTCACATGATCCTCCAGAAATCATTCTAATATGATGATTTGATGATCAAGAAACATTTATGATTTATTATCAGTGTTGAAAACAGTTGAGCTGCGTCATATTTTTGTGGAAACAAATTTTTCTTTCAAGTTTCTTGTATGAAATTCAAAAGAACAGCATTTATTTAAAAATAAATCTTTATGTATGTCTTCACTGTCACTTTTGATCAATATAATGCATCCTTGATGAATAAAACTATTAAATAAAAAATCGCACCGACCCTAAATATCTTGTTTTTTCTTCTGTTTTGTCTTGATGTTGTAAACATGAAAGGGCAGTGGACAGTAATGCGAGTTGTGTATAGGATACATGTGGTATGTATGGATTGGTCTGCAAAGGGCCCTTAAAATCAAATTCTCTGTTTGTCACTCTGTCTCAGGTTCGGGAGTCAGTCATTAATCGTTCCCTTATAGCGAAGCATCATTTCATCCTGTCCGATGTGGTCTCGGAGGACGAGGTTCCCAGCATCGGGTAAAACGTCTCTATTGTTGATCTCACTTACTTTAAATAGAGGCGTATCGAGGCATCCTCATCTTTAACACTCCGCCCGCTCCTAGATGTCATATTCAGATATGGTCTGGTACACATACTCGCCCAGTAACAAATGCTCTTTCTTTCAAGCTAAATCCAGTTCATGCACTGTAGTTTATTAAATAACTATTGTATTTGATGATGATTATTATATAGAAGCAGTTTATCCCATACACAAAAGAAATATATGTAAATATATTTTAAAGTGTCAAAAATATATGTGGCATATATTCCAAATACATTGACGTTGTTCACTTATATTTATCATTTTGAAATATATTCTGAAATATAACAAAAATATATGATGTTAAGTGTGAAATATATTTACATTTATATCATGTAATTTAAAATATATGACAAAATATTTATGGTCATAAAATGTTTAGCTTGCTAAAGAAGGGTCGAAAATGTATTTTTTAATCATAGTAATTCCTCTACCTTTTCCCCTATACACAACAGTAGGCTACCATATTTCACTACTGTATTATGACACACAGCTATAATAAATACTGTACTTACATTTAAATGACTGCAATGTAAAATGACAGATAGTTGCTTTCCTAGGACTATTAGGCCATATTAGGTGGCACGTACCTAACACTAAGTGCAATTATTAGATTTATTGTTGTTTTATTGACATCTTTCCTGAAGTCATTTAAATATTGAAAATATGCACAATATTTATGATGCAAGTATAACAATGATACTCCAACAGTGAAGTGCACTTAAACAATAGATAGAACTCAGTGTCTAACACTGCATACACACACTATTAAATATCTGTATTCAATTCTGTAAAAATAGGGGAAAAAAACTCTGCATTCTGTGTGTTATTTCCTACATAAAATTGTCATTTTAGGCCAATAAAGTCAGTAAAGGGGCAGCCGTGGCCTACTGGTTAGGGCTTTGGGCTTGTAACCGAAGGGTTGCCGGTTCGACCAGTAAGAAAAATGTGGGTGGGTGAAGTAGAGCACTGCCCTCCCATGCCCACATCCATGGCTGAAGTGGTCTACCTAAAAAATAAATTGAAAGTGTGTTGTTTGTTTGTGAAAATGTTGACTTTTTAAATTTCTAAATATATTTACATATATTTAACTAAAATATATTTATTGGGCCAATTTCAAATATTTGCATATATTCTGAAAATATATTTCAAATACATTTCTTTTGTGTATGGGATGGTATGTTCATGCCATGGGCAGTGTAGTTTGAGAACGGACTGCAGAGCGCCAGATTTGATCTATTTCATGTGTATAAAGTGATCTTTATTTGACAGCTCTCGTATTTTATTTCTCTTTTTTTTTCTCCTGTATGTTTGTATATTCAGTGGTCCAGGTGCTGGGTATGTTCTGAGGATTTTTCCGTTCTTTTTTCAGTCTTTTGTATTCCTTTATTTTCCTTGTGTTCCTCCCCTCAGATCTTGTGTGTTCATGAGATGCCATTTTCTGTAGAATTAGTCAGTGTAAAGTATGTTAGAGGAGTCCAGTCCCACACTGCAGTGTGTGTGTGTGTGTGTGTGTGTGTGTGTGTGTGTGTGTGTGTGTTACTGTGGAAATCACACACTCAGAGAGTGTTTGTGTGTGTTTGATCTGCTGTATGGTGAGTACTGATAGTGTGTTTAGAGCAACAGTACTAATGTATGTGTGTACTCACCCTCATGTTGTTACAAACCCATATCCTCCAAACACAGCAAAGCAAACACACACCCTTTGAGGTGCAAGTTAAAGGAAAAGAGTATATAACTGCACACTCTCTTTAAGTCCCCCTGTGTTTGGAAAATCCAGTTTTTAATGTGGTTTATATGTCTATGTGGTGTTTTTAATATGCTTTAAGACAAACCATGTGTAAATTCAAGTCAAGTCAAGTAACCTTCATTTATATAGTGCTTTTAACAATATGGATTGTTTCAAAGCAGCTTTACAGTGATAATAGGAAATTACCGAACAGATTGTTTAGGCTTTACAGCAGCTCTAGGATAAAGTTATTGTCCAGCTAAAGTTAGTTTTGATTGATTCACTTCCGTTGCGAAGATCATTAGTTATTAACTCAGGGGTCGCTAACACAACACCGTTCTAACAGGGAAAACCCTTAACGCGCTCCGGTCGCTCATCCGCACAAAACAGTGCCTGGTGTCTCGAGAACGCACTCCCTGAAATAGGTTCGAAGGTGCAAACGATTATCCGTTATCTCTGCGCAAACCTCAAAAACGCAAACCCGCGAAAACGCAGACGTTTCGCACATGCGCATTACGTGTTCAGTCCAAAGGTATGCGCGCTTGAATATATATATCATAATTCATAAGTCGAGTATTTTCTCCTTAAAACTGCAGTGAACCAAAGACAGTCTCAAAAACACGGTTAGAAATCGCTGGTGTTTCTGACGTCACAAACTACCTTGTAACCAATCAGATCAACGTGTGATCGTCAACCAGTGGATCTCTGAGCTGAGTGAGTGAGTGGAGGCGGGGCTCATTTCCATATTCATAGAACCGCGCATACTAAATGAGACAAAGGTGTCGAGTTACATTCAAGATATTTTAAGGCATGAAGAACATTTTTTTCAAGGAAAAACGTTTAAATATGTAATTTTGGTGATCAAAGATGAGTTTTAAGGGATACAATTATTGACTACAGGGGGACGTTAAGGACATTTTATTATTACCAACGTTTCGCCACAACAAGTAGCCTTTGTCAAGGTATAATTCCTTGCAAAGGTAGGAATTATACCTTGACAAAGGCTACTTGTTGTGCCGAAACGTTGGTAATAATAAAATGTGCTTTAGTGAGTGTGCAGTTATATTCTCTTTGCATTATGTTCCAAACCCATATGACATTCTTTCTTTGTGGAGCACTAAAGGAGAGGTTTAGCTGAATGTTCAAGCTGCTCTTTTCCATATAATGAAATCATAGATCGACCAACATTATAAAACGATTAAAGCTTTGTGTGAGGAACAGGCTGAAAGATAATCTTCTCTGCTTAAGCTTTCACATTTGGCAGTGATATTCAGAACAACAGCGTTATTGGGAGTATGATATTGCTTTTATACAGCAGATCAATAAACAAAATCCTTGCATTTTAGACACAATATTGTCAGTTACTTTGACTCTGCCAGCTAAAATAATTCTAAACCAAGTCAGTGCAGAATCAACACCCTGTATGTGAGGCTGATGAAGTCCTGTGTCTCAGTGTCTATTGTTCAAGCTGAATGTTAACTGAAATCCCTCACTAATACTGCAGTGTGTTATGGGACATCTCCACACTGACTCTCAGCGGATGCTTTTGCAGGGTGTTGGGCTGGAACCTGTTCAAACTGGCCGAGCCCAAGCGGCCCCTGAAGCCTCACAGGAAGGAGAGGAAGAAGGTGACCGCTCAAAACCTCTCCGATGGAGACATCAGACTCCTGGTCAACATTATCAGAGGATACGACATCCCTGTCCGCAGACATTATGCCAGGTACGCGTACACCCAGGAAAGTTAGCCGATAAGAAGAATGCTTTCTCTCATGTATTGTTTGCTGTATTTTCAGCAAGCCCCCTGTGTCGGCTAAGTCTGGACGATCATTCACGGAGCCATTTGCAGCTCCTGTGTCGTCCCAGGGCAGTGAGTGGCCCTTCGGACAGGTAACAGCATGACGGCATCACTGCACCAATCCTGTACATGTACTCGTAATTATATTTAAAAGTGCAGTAAGCAATTTCTGAGAGACACTGTTTATATTAGAAGTCAACACTCAAACAAACACACCCCTCCCTATGTTGCTCCGCCCCTAAAATAACTATGTTTCAACAACAACAGCATATCTTGACTCCAAAACCAATGTTTACTCACGTATCGAGCAAAAATAAGGGAACCTCTGAGTCCATTTTCAGTCCGAGTCTGAGTCAAGTCTGGAGTCTTTATTACGAGTCCAAATCAAGTCTGGAGTCTTTATCACTGTAGTCTGAGTCAAGTCCGCTCTCTCTCCAGCGCTGGAAAGCTTTTCTAATATTAACGCTGGTCCTAAAACTCTTGCCTGATCGTAAACTTCGTACAAATTTATTCATGACCTTTTTTCCTCTTTGGTAATATCTCAGCTCTCTCTCTTTCTATAGTCTTTCTACAAATGTCCAGCTTGTTCACTCTCTCTTCCCCCACCCCCCATCATGAACGGATACGCCTCCTACCGATTGGCTACAAGAGTGTCCGTGTTAAACTTAGTTTTTTCTCCTCTTTACACCATAGAAACACCGTATTTTTTTCAGCACATCCACAGAACAGACATCTAGCAAATAATCCCATTTTCAACAGCTTTTCTCAGAAATCACTTACTGCAGCTTTAGCTATATCTGTGTGTTGATGCATGTGTGTTTTAGCCTCTGATCAGGCCGTTTGTGGAGGTGTCTTTCCAGCGTTCAGTGCTTCAGACGTCCACCGCCGAGGGTCCAAACCCCTGCTGGAACGAGGAGATTGTTCTGCCGTTCAGGTCAGGCTCTGAGAGCCGGTGTAACATCACATCAGCATGTCACTATAGCTCTGTTCTTAAACCTAGTGAACGGCTTGCTGTCTACATAGGCTGCTGTCTACATAGGCTGCTGTCTACATAGGCTGCTGTCTACATAGGCTGCTGTCTACATAGGCTGCTGTCTGCTGTCTTCCTGACTAAAACCAAACCTCAACCGTGGCTCATTTGAAACGCTCTGCATAGTCAGCGGCTCCAAGCAACACACAAATAGCATGTTGCTAAACTAATCACACAATGCTCGAATAAGCATAAAAATCCACAGCACATAGAATGGGGGTAAAATAGGCCTTTTTTTTATTGATATTCTTCAGTATTGAATTAAACATAATTTAAAAAAAAAAAAAAGTAATAAATGTACATTAATATTTATAATTTCTCTTGAAAAATTATAATTTCTTTATTCTTTTTCTTGATATTCTCCAGTATTGAATAAAGCACAAGTATTAAACAAGTGCATCATTAGTATCTATTATTTTTTTATATTTATTTTTTAAAATAAATTTACAATAATAAGATTTATTATTTCTTTGAACAAAATGTATTTTTATTGATATTCTCCAGTATTGAATGAGTCATAAAGATTAAAAAAATACATTAATAATATTTATTATTTTTTTGAACAAAATATATTTTTATTGACATTCTCCAGTATTGAATGAAGCTTAAAGATCAAAAAATACTTTCATAATATTTATTATTTCTTTGAACAAATTTGTATTAAAATTCTCCAGTACTGAATGAAGCATAAAGATTGAAAAAAAAAGAATAATATGTATTATTTCTTTGAACAAAATGTTTGTTTGTTTTTTATTATTGATATTCCCCAGTATTGAATGAAGCATAGATCTTTTTTTTTTTTATAAATGTATATTAATAATATTTTTTTCTCTTGAAAATTTTCCATTTCTTCTGAGTTCCTTTTTTTCATTGTGCGACGATACAATTTGGCCAAACATGAGGTGTCTTAGAAGGCACCAATATCACAATATTAGGAGTGCACCTAGATGTCTTAAAATGCTGGTTTGGTAGGCAGTTCACTAGGTTTTTAGTCAGAAGTGTGATCTCCTCAGTTTTCACATTGAGCTGAAGTATATTATCATGATAATCAACCTCGATCCCACTCAGTGCTCCAAACGGAGACTACAGCTCCACCAGTCTGCAGTCGGTCAGAGACGAGGTCTTCATCAACATCTTCGACGAGGTTCTCTGTGATGTGGTGGAGGTGAGAAACATTCAGACGTGTGTCATGTTAATCTTCATGATGTGACGATGACGTGAGCGGTTGGTCTTCACTCCTTCAGGACGAGAGGGAGAGAGGAAACACCATTCACACCCGTATAGAGAGGCACTGGCTCGGCTCCATCAAGATTCCCTTCAGCACCATCTACCTGCAGTCTCGGGCAAGATGCTTACACGCTAATACTTCATACAAACTCTCTCATTCAACATTTCTAGTAGAAACTGTCATGTTCAAGGAATGAAGTACAAGATTTCATGTATAAATGGAAACCCTAACCCTTTTTGGGTGTGTTCACAGGTGGCAGGTTTGGTTCAATGAAAACAAACTCTGGTGCGATTGCTCTGTTAGTACAGTTCAATTGAGTAAAGGCCCGTTCACTATAAAGATTGTTCTGTTTATTCTAAGCGCACACTCCAGTTTTGTAAAAGCTCTTTAAAGCAGGATGGATTCTGATTGGCTGTCAATGGTTTTATCATTCATCAGCTGGAAAAAAAGAAATCGTTCTGAAAGTGATTCCGACTAGGGGTGGGAATTGGCAAAAATTTGACGATTCGATATTTTGGCCACGATTCAATATTATTGCAATTCTTAACATATTGCGATCCAGCAAGTATCGCGATTCGATTCTGCGATATATTGCGATACATGTCCCCCATATTATTCAAAGGCATTACAAAAAATGAGGAAAATAAAGACTGCTCAACTCACTTCAAATGTCACATTAAATCTGTGAACATCTTCTACACATTAACTGAAGTGCAACTTAGGAGGGTAGTGCCAAAACGTTGTCCTTTAACATTCAGGACACAGGACCTTATTACAGAACGTAATTATATGAACGCGTCACCACCGCATTAGCACCAAAAACATGAAGATTTTATTTTAGAGAATAATTACACAACCTATTCGATATACTATAATTAAATAAACTAATCCAATATTCAAAAATCGTCCCTGCATGTAATCTCTTGTTTTTTTCCTCAAAATCTTCACTCATGTCTTGATTTTCGAAGGGGATTATAAACGTTTCTTCCTTGGTTCGCTTTTAATTAGGCGTATTATATTCACCTTCTTTACTGTGGTAAAGTAGAAAAACGTTGTAGGACAGATAGCCTACATTTTTACTTGCACGTCAGATTCATTTCAACACAGTTTTTGCTTGTTATTAGACATGTAAGGCGCGTCAAGTTTGTAAAGTGCGTTTCACACGCGCGGGTGATTTTTAGTTTCGCTCTCACTGGCAGCGCAATTTGAAACATAGCCTAAATGTCTTGCCCTTGTGGAAGATTAAATTCGCTCTTTATACCTCTTTATACGCTCTCAGAGGGATTTATTTTTTTTAAATAGATTTAACCTTATATTATTTAAGTTTCCAATATTTACTGATATTTATTTCAGTGCTTTACAGGCTTTGTGTTGCTTCTTTGACGGAATTGCTCAAATTAACACTTTTTTGCTCGAATAAACACTAAAAAATTGTATTTCAATTTTCAAAACAACCCGCAGGTAGCTGGTCCATTACCACCGGGTCCATTACCACCGCAGGTAGCTGGTCCATTACCACCGCAGTGGTGGTAAACTGCCACCGTCACAGCCCTAGAACCCGAAAGTAAAACAGATAATTTTATAATTAAATATTGCAATACTTTGTGCTACTGTATCAATATAATTGCGTGCACAAAATATCGCGATACTGAACAGAATCGATTTTTTCCCCCACCACTAATTCCGACCATATTGTTTCACTGTGCCGTTATGGTTATAGTTGTGGTGTGGACTCTGCTATTCTTTTATATTTAGAACGATATCTTTACTGTTATCGTCCTTGGTGTGAATGTGCCTCAAGTGTAAACCACGCACACCAAAAAAGTAGACCGGGATCCACTTCCAAATGCATTCTGGTGCGGTTCGACTGAAATATGAACTCAACACTGACCAAAGACATCTAAACAAACCAAAAACAGGACGTGATGTCACAAGATGCGACCCTAAAAAGGTCTGAATGCTCAAGCATGTCTTTCTCATCATAGTCGTGATGTTTCCCATCACAGTTCAGTACAGGATCAGAACCGGGTCTCCTCACAGCAGATCTTCATGTGTGTGTGTCTGTGTGATAAAGGGATTCCTGACGCTGTTTTGTCTCATTTAACCGTTTATAAGCTCTTCACGAGCTCTCAGCGGGTCAAAATACCATCATATGTAGATACACACATACAACGAGCGCATTTATCCCAGAACACAGCGTTGTTTTATATGTTCGTTAAGTTCCGTTGCAAAATATACGTCATAAAAGCTGTTCTTTATTTAATATCTTTAGGTTCGGTGTTCAGAATGACAGTGAACGCTAAGCAAATCAGGACTAAATGTATCATTTTCTTTTTTTAGTCCGCAAAGAGAACCGAACTACAAGTGTGAACACACCCTTTAAATCTGATTGGCTATTTTAATTCAGTAAAGCTGAAAATATCCAGGTTTGATTGATCGTGATCTTTTGTTTAGTTGAATTTGTACGTTGTGTGTTTAGATTGACGGGACGTTTAAGGTGTCCACTCCTCCGGTGCTGCTGGGATACAGTAAGGAGCGAAGTTTGGGCAGTGAAGGGGGATATGACACCATCCGCAGCCTGAGCGAAGGCACCTTCCTCAGCCTCTTCATCACCATTGAACCCCAGCTGGTGCCTGGAGACACCATCAGAGAGAAGGTACAGGAGCCAAATCTGAGCTTATGCATTTTAATTCCCATCTTCTTTACCAAAACGGCTTTTAGGAGTAAAGGAAGATTTTTATCATTTTTTTTTTCAGTATTGTTTTCTCTCTCTCTCTGTTCTTTCTTGTCTTTGGACTGCTTTTAATAGATGAAGGAAATAAAGGTAACAGATTTGGAGTCTGATATCCCAGATATTAAGGAATATTCTGGGATCAGCACAAGTTCAGCAATGCTGTCGATTACCACAGGAAATATTTTTGACTTATCCCTCAATTACAATACAATACACACTTTTCTTGGAGTATGACCAACATATTTTAACATTTTCTGTTAAGATGAGATCAATGCTGTAACATTTATTAGTAGCCTTGTCTGTGTAAAGTTATAATGCCAGTAAACTGGGAGATTTCCACATGAAATGCACATCTCAGAAAGAGACAGGATCCACCCACAGGAAGCCAGAGCTGTAGCCCGCCTCTAAAAGGACCATTTAGAAACTTCACAGCTCATATAAAACACTTTTGAAGTAGATAAATTAATAGAAGTGCTTTAACAAACACACATTTCTATTTGAAACATTTCAGAATGTCTTGCCCCATAGATTGTGATTGTATGTAAGTGCATTACACAATTTGTGTTTGTTTTCACTAATGGAGAGATAAGTTGAATTTTGTTTCTGTCGTGATCGACAGCATCTGTGAGCATCATAGAGCTTTACTTGCATTACTTGTAGCTTTACCCAGAACATCCCTGTGAGTGTTGTGTGTTTAGTGGAGCTCTGTTTAGATCAGTAAGAGTAATATCTCTCTAGCGTATAAAGAGTTTATACGCTACCATTCAGAAGTTTGGGGTCAGTAGGATTTTTATTTTTATTTTTAATTAAAGAAATTAATATAGTTTAATTCAGCAGGGATGCCATAAAGTGATAGTAAACGTTTATAATGTTGTAAAAGATTTCTGTTTCAAATAAACACTGAACTTTCTATTCATCATAAAATAATGAAAAAATGTATCGTGGTTTCCACACAAAAATGAAGCAACACAGCTGTTTTCAGCTTAATGATAATAAGAAATGTTTCTTGAGCAGGATCATGTGACACGGAAGACAAGAGTAATGATGCTTGCAATTCAGCTTTGATCACTGGAATAAATTACATTTTACAGTATATTGAATGGAAAACTAAGGATGCTTGTTTCCGCCACTGAATTAAAAAAGGGAATTTTTTTTATCTCATAATATTTTTACTCGTAATTCTGACTTTTCTTCTTGCAATTGTGTGATATCAAGTCGCAAATGCAAATTAATAAAGTCAGATTTGCGATATATAAACCTGCAATTGCGAGAAAAAGTGGGAATTGTGAAGAAAAAGTTGGAATTGTGAGGGGAAAAAAGTGGGAATTGTGAGATAAAAGTCAGAATTGTGAGAAAAAGTGGGAATTGTGAGGGGAAGAAAAAGTAGGAATTGTGAAGAAAAAGAGAATTGTGAAGAAAAAGTGAGAATTGTGAGGGGAAAAAAGTGGGAATTGTGAAGAAAAAGTGAGAATTGTGAGACAAAAGTGGGAATTGTGAGAAAAAGTTGGAATTGTGAGGGGAAAAAAAGTGGGAATTGTGAAGAAAAAGTGAGAATTGTGAGAAAAAGTTGGAATTGTGAGGGGGATAAAGTGGGAATTGTGAAGAAAAAGTTGGAATTGTGAGGGGAAAAAAGTGGGAATTGTGAGATAAAAGTCAGAATTGTGAGAAAAAGTGGGAATTGTGAGGGGAAGAAAAAGTAGGAATTGTGAAGAAAAAGAGAATTGTGAAGAAAAAGTGAGAATTGTGAGGGGAAAAAAGTGGGAATTGTGAAGAAAAAGTGAGAATTGTGAGACAAAAGTGGGAATTGTGAGAAAAAGTTGGAATTGTGAGGGGGAAAAAAGTGGGAATTGTGAAGAAAAAGTGAGAATTGTGAGAAAAAGTTGGAATTGTGAGGGGGATAAAGTGGGAATTGTGAAGAAAAAGTGGGAATTGTGAGGGGAAAAAAGTGGGAATTGTGAGGGGGATAAAGTGGGAATTGTGAAGAAAAAGTGCGAATTGTGAGGGGAAAAAAGTGGGAATTGTGAGATAAAAGTTGCAATTATGTTTGTTTTTTATTCCATGTCTGAAACAAACTTCCATAGAAAACAGTTATTTTTAATTGTGATAATATTTCACAGTATTACTGTTTTTACTGAAGTTTTGATTGGTGAGTATAAAAGATTTCTTTCACAAACATAAAAAAAATCAGACCGACCCCAAACGGTAGTGGATGTACTGTATCTAAGATTAGCAATGTCTAAAATGAACATTTTGCTCAAATGAATTAATTTAAGAGAAAGCACTGTGCTAAATGACCTCTGACCTTTGCCTCCTCTCAGTTTGACTCTCAGGAAGTGGAGCGTTTGCTGATAGCGAGTGAAGTCTTTGAGAAGGAGGCAAGCCGGCATTTCCCCGACCGGCCCTGTCTCTCCACCGTCATCGACATCAACGGCAAAACCGTGTTCGTCACACGCTTTATACGACCTCTGAACCCCCCGCAGGAGCTGCTGGATGCCTTCCCCAACAGCCCTCAGGAGACCGCGGTCCGTACACACACACACACACACACACGTTCTGTGGCACTCCTTCTCTGGTGTCTTTCTGTTCATCCTCCCGTTCTGTCTCTCCTCAGGAGTTAGTTGCGCGATACGTGTCGCTCGTTCCCTCTCTTCCAGACAGCGTGTCGTTTGCAGGAGTCTGTGACTTATGGAGCACGTGCGACGTGAGGCGTTTCTCTCATCACTTGCTTCTGTTCTTTGAGTTTGAGTTATATATATATATATCAGTCAAACCAACATTTATTCAGACATCTTCAACATTTCTCACATAATCAGAGTTTATTCGCTTAAACATGGTCTGGTCAAAGTGTCTGAATCATTTTTGGTCCTACATTTTTAGAAATGTTACTGGTAGTCACTGTATGAAGAATATTTGGGTGTAATATGTCACAGTTTACTTATTTTGCTATCCTCACTTACTTTGACTATATGCCCAATGTTAAATTTGTGCTGTTTTTAGCAATTCCTAACGCTGCTAGCTGGAGATGAGGAGGAGCACGCTGTTCTGCTCTGTAACTACTTCCTGTCAATGGGGAAACGGGCCTGGCTGATCATAGGATCCGCCATTCCTGAGGTGAGTCTCAGTCACAGGCTTCCAAGCTAATCGTGTTTGGCTAATTCACACGGGTCGAGGCCAGTCATGTCAATAGGAATCCACGCAGTCGGAAATGTCACGTGACGATGAAAGATTTCCTCACTAGATTTCGCATCAGATTCAAGTTGGTCACGCGAATTCGCCACACTGACCAACAGAAAGCTTGGTTTGAACCGCAGTGACTTGTGTGTGAGCTGTGCTTCATATGATACGTCGCTACACTATTGACAGAAGACAGGGACCGTTTTTTGCTAAATGACCCACTTGCTATGCTAATGTGACCGCATCTGAAAGAATTAGTGGACAATCACACCTTTCTCATCTCTGTGTTAGAGAGACTGACAACAGACATCAGTGGAAATCAGTGCAGATGGACATGTGTTTTTGTTTGACGCCTGTGTCGTTGTTTCAGGGCCCTACGGCGTACGTTTTGACGTATGAGCAGAACCGCTATCTGATCTGGAATCCCAGCACCGGGCAGCACTACGGGCAGTACGACATATTCTGCCCCCTACAGGCCATCGGCTGCCTGATCAACTCAGACAACGTTAGTATCACCACATAAAACTCTCACAACTGACCTAATCTGTGCTAAAATACATATTACAATCCATTTAAAACGCACTGCTGTTCAAAAGGTTGGAATAATTAAGATTTTGTATTGTTTTTAAAAGTCTCTTCTGCTCACCAAGACTGCATTTATATTATTAAAAATGCAGTAAAACAGTAATATGGCGAAATATTATTACCATTTAAAATAACTGTTTTCTATGTGAATATATTGTAAAATGTAATTTATTCCTGTGATCAAAGCTGAATTTTCAGCATCATTACTCCAGTCTTCAGTGTCACATGATCCTCCAGTAATCATTCTGATATGATGATTTAATGATCAAGAGACATTTCTCATTAATATCAATGTTGAAAACAGAATTTCAAAATGAATCTAACGTGCGATTATTAACAATAATATAGTGGTGAATAAAGCAAAATGCATTTGGATTCTAATTAATATGACAATGTGTTCAAAGCAGTAACAAATTGCTCAAAAGTCCGAAAATTCGTATTTATTTGTACATATCTGCCATCAGACAGTCTGACGTCGTTGCTCTAGGTTTGTGTCTTGCTTCAGACTTGACTGACGTGTGCATTCTGACACGAGCTTGCTAACCGTTCACTCGTTTTTGTTGTTGTTGTAATTATTCTGCTCACTGTAAATTAAAATACAAGGAGTAAAATATAAGATTTATGACAGTAGTTGCATATTCATAACTGTGACCACAGTCTGTTTAGAATTAAGAATTAAAAATGAAAGACTTAAATCCACATATTCAAAAATTTGACATAATTCATCAATGCCTGTTTGTCATCAACATCAACCGCTCGCAATGTGGCACAACGGACTCTAATTTCATTTGATGATGTGAAGTGTAGTGGTCATTTCCCGGTCTTATTTATAAACCGGATGAAAACTATATATTAGCCACTGTCTGTTTTCAGAAAAAAAAAGATGCATATTGTTGTTATTATTATTCCGAATAGAGAGAAACATTTGCATTTGTGGAGCGATCTGACACTACAACTACAAACAAAGCACTCCACAAAAGTCTCATTAATAGTCAGAAGTGGTCAATTAACTCTTATTTGTGTAGGTTGTGGAGACTGTGATACACTACCATTCAACTGTTTGGGGTAAGATTAATATAAAAAAATATATATAATAATTATTATTATTATTCAGCAGGGACACATTGATTAAAAGGGACAGTAAAGACTTTAATAATGTCACAAAAGATTTATATTTAAAATAAGTATCGTTTCAATGTTTCCACAACTGTTTTCAACATTGATGATAATCAGAAATGATCACAGGAATAAATGACACTTTAAAATATATTTACAGAAAACAGTTATTTTAAATTGTAATAATATTTCTCAATATTTACTTTATTTTTGATCAAATAAATGCAGCCTTGGTGAGCAGAAGAGACTCAAAAACGTAAAAAATTTCTGTCTAAGCTGCACTGAAGTTGATTCCAGTGTGTTTTGGCTTTTATTTGATGTGATGTGGTCAAGTAGTGTATGATTATTCGTATATTTGTGTCCGTGTGTCTCAGGTGTGGTTTAATATCCAGCCGTACGCTGCACCCGTGAGAATGAGTTTTGATGTCTCTAAGCCAAAGCTCTGGAAACCGTTTTTCTCGCGATCGTTCCCTGACCCCGGCCTCTCTAGTGTGCAGGTGAGGACGGCTCCACCAATCACAGGCCTCCGTTTAACAGGGTCACACGTTGTGTTGTCAGAATTGATTTTGAGTGATGTTTTTCAGCCGGAGGCACTAGTGTACAGACACACGGACAAAGCAGCTGCCGTGGAGTTACAAGACAGGTTAGTTGTAAAAGTCTTGTTTAGACACGCACCAGTTCAGGGGTGTGAACACTTATGCAGTTTTTTTTAAATCTCTTTTCTCTGAAATATGTCACTTTGGTTGTCAGTGGCATTGTAATTTCATGGATTTTAATGGTGAGACTTTTGTTTTTGTAATCAGGCTCTCAAAAAATATATAAAAATTTGGATTTAGATTTATCGCCCAATATATCGGTTATCATCTTTCAAATATAAAGAATTATCGGTATCGGCCAAAATTTTCAAATCGGTGCATCCCTAATTTTTTTACATCACAATAATCATCTGTTTTAACAGGGGTGTGTAGTGTATCCACTGTAGGTACACATATTCTAGGGCATGTTATGAAATCATATTCATGCAGTAATCATCTGTGCTGTGATGTAGGATAGAGAAGGTTTTGAGGGAGAAGATCATGGACTGGCGTCCCCGTCGCCCCACTCGCTGGAACCGCTACTGCATCTCTACGCTACGCCAGTTCCTGCCAAAATTAGAGCTGAGCGGAGGACGAGAGGTGGCTGAGGAACATCGCCTCGAGCTGCAAAGCCTTCTGGGAGAATACAGGGTGAGTGCTCTGCTAGAAATTACGCTGTTAAATGTTCCCTGGTTTTGCTGTTTGGACTTTTATTTTGAAGTGTATTTTCTGTTCCCATCAGTGTTCACGTCCTCTGTTTAGTTCCTAGTATACTTTGTTTCTATAGTTACCCTTGTTTGTTGTTGCCATAGTGATTGATTACCCTCACCTGTTGCTAGTTAGCCTCTCGTTATCCTGCGTATTTGTTTCCCTTGTTCAGTGTCTGATGTTGTTGTCCTTTGTGGATGTATCGTGTGCGTCGTTGTCAGTTGTTTTTGCCTGACTTTCCCATTGTTTTTTGGATTTACTCTGTGTTTGTCTACCTCTCCCTGTCCCGTGCATGGATTTACTCTTGTTTCATTTGTGTAAAAAAATGATTATGTTGCAATCCTGATCTCCGTCTCTCTGAAACACTCCGCATTACAAATAGCGTGACATGCAGCCCAATTGCCAGCTCGTTTTGCTAAAACTGTTCTCAGATCAGTATAAGGGCTCATTGAGATGATATTTAATCATACATGTTAATTGTTCTGTTTCAGATATCTGGGTTTCCCCTGCACCTTCCTTTCTCAGAGATTCGGCCAATCATTGAAGCCGTTCACAGCACAGGGGTTCATAAGGCCGAAGCGCCGAACGTTGAGTTTGCCCTGGCGGTCCACGTGCACCCGTACCCCGGTAACGTGCTCTCCGTTTGGGTCTACATCGCCTCTCTGCTCAGTGCACACTAGATCTCAGCAGAGCAAAGACTTCTAGAGATGCTGTATATGAAATCAGTGTCATACATTTTTGATTTTGTAGTGCTCCCGTGTCTGCCAGTGTGTTTTAACACTACGTCTACTTATACTAGTTCTCTTATTTATTCTTAAAGAAACTTAGTCTATGATGTTATTTATGTGTGATTTTAAAACTTTTATACATTTTTATTCTGTATGTTTTTCGTGCTTGTACTGAACCGATTTGTATGAAATAATTTAAGACCATTTTTATTACACTAGATTGCTAAGTTTGTACTCTTTTTCCCCCATAGTATCGTTCTTTTAGGCTGAATCTCACAAAACCCACCAAGAACATGTCTAGGTCATATTGCACTTTCATATTTTCTTTTGATAATGAGGTAAAATATCACCTGAATATGTTCTTTACAGTTGAATACTTTATTCCTTTATAGATATCTTTATATTTTAACTGTACTGGTTCAAGCTGAGGTAAGCACACTACTGAACTGATTCAGTTGATTGTTGAGGCACAATTAAATGTCGAAATAGTACATTATGCAATATTTATGCTACAGAATAAAATGGTGCAGATGCTTTTAACTGTTCTCTGCTTTGCATGTGAAATTGAAAATCTTTTGAGAGACTCTTTAGTACTACAGAGAGATGTTATCACTGTGTGTGACTGATGTATTTGTCTGCCTCAGACAGACAGCAACGGATTATCAGATCTGTCAGCTGTTATCAGCTGTGTTTGGTTGGAACTTGTTGGGTCTTGCAGGTGTTTTTTGGTTATTAGTATCAGTGTGTTTATTTCAGGCTTATCAAACTTTGTGAACTTCCTGATGACAGTTTTACAGCAAGAGGCTTCACTCTTTACCTGGACACTTCATAGATACTGTGTGTTTGGTTCCTCTTTTTCCGAGGATCAAAATCTTGCTTTTTCAAATATCACCTTTATTGTTGGTGTGTTTTATAGCTGTTTGTGAATGTAAAACGTCTGCAAAGTTTTAAATATCAAAGTCCACAACAAATAAAGTTTTTGTCTCCTAGCAGAAAAACAAAAAAAACTATTCTGAACTGGCGAGACCAATCACAACAGACCTCTGCTCTGACCAATCAGAGCACAGTAGATCATTCACAGCAGACTGGGGCCATCTGACCAATCAGAGCAGAGTAGACCAATCACAACAGACTGGGCCATCTGACCAATCAGAGCAGAGTAGACCAATCACAACAGACTGGGCCATCTGACCAATCAGAGCACAGTAGAACAATCACAATAGAGTGGGCCATCTGACCAATCAGAGCAGAGTAGACCAATCACAACAGACTGGGCTGGCTGACCAATCAGAGCAGAGTAGACCAATCACAACAGACTGGGCCATCTGACCAATCAGAGCAGAGTAGACCAATCACAACAGACTGGCCCACCTGACCAATCAGAGCAGAGTAGACCAATCACAACAGACTGGGCCATCTGACCAATCAGAGCAGAGTAGACCAATCACAACAGACTGGCCCACCTGACCAATCACAGCAGAGTAGACCAATCAGAGCAGAGTAGACCAATCACAACAGACTGGGCCATCTGACCAATCAGAGCAGAGTAGGTTCATGGAAAGGCGGGGTTTAGAGAGACTGAATCTTCGAACAAACCATTTTCAAATACTGTGAGAAAAGGAGTGATGCTTGTAGATCTGTCATGGGAGACCTACCAAACAAAACTGGAAGCTTTTAAAATAGCATAATAGGAAACTTTGGTGAAATATGACTCTTGAATGAAATGATTGAGATCAGACAGAAATGACAGATCTGCAGAGCTGTAGGTGCTACACACAGTCTGAAACAGCATATTATGTTTTATTCCGGTGTTTAGGAATAAATGCGTCTTTCCTGCTTCCTCTTTACTACCTCAGCGAGTAATATTTAGGTTTTCATGTGTCTGACCTCAGGACGTTTTGGAAATTCAGAACAAGCTGGTTTTTGTCCTGAGGATATTTTGAGAAAGTTGCAGTTGTTTTCTCTTCACTCTCAGAAGATCAAGGAATCGTATGATTCTTCATGACAAGTGCTCTTTAAAGACGTGACCTGCACTGGAATGCTTTCAGATCAGAATCGAGCTCTGTAGAGCTGCGTGCTGCTTTCATAATGTGCTCTAAATCCCCCCTTTCTCTCGCCCCGCTTTTCTGTATTAAACACAGACAGCACAGAAAAAGAAAAAAAAAACATTGGTACAAACTCTGAAAGCACAACAACACGCAAAAACAGCCAGAAAAGAAACCACTGGGGATATCAAGCATTGCACTGAGATTATTACTAGGTTAAAGTAAATAATGTAATCACCACTAGATGGCTCCTCTCCATCATATGAGTTTAATTTATCCGCTCAAATCTGTTGTTTACCATGCTAAAGGACATGACCGCGGATCACAGCTGTATCAGATCAGGCCATTAGACACCAGACACATGACCGACCATCATGAGTACCGGAGTACATGAAAGCGTTGTCATTGGTTCAAGCTGTAAAATAAAAAATAATCTCAGAGTTTTGTCAGATATCTTTAATTTCATACACGTTGGGGCGCAGATGGATGAAATAAACACTCTCATCCATACATATGTCACAGTTTCCCTTTGTTCGCACTTTGGACATTAATGACTTTCAAAATGCAAATCGGTGTCAGTGTGAACGGGCCTCCAGTGTGGAAAAGAGAGTGTGTTGCTGCACCGTCTGGTTAGGACACGGTGTAAGCTTCGACACGTCACTTGAGGATTGAATCATAAAGCATCGCACGGCATTTCCGTTGAGCCTCGGAAGATTCTCTTGAACTCATTGTTCTCTGGCATCTGATCAAACACCGCAGAATGAAAATGAAATAACTCTGTTGCTGTCATTATTCTGATGTAAGAGCAGCAGCACTGCTCGCTTTCATGTCTGTTTGGACACAAATAAGTGTATGTCTGTTATTTCCCTTAGGAATGTACAAAAGGAGTGTAGACAGCATCTCATGTATGTCAATGAAACAAGAATGAAATTGCGGAAAAATCAGCCCTTGTTTGGATACACTGAATGTACTGACCGAACTATAGCCATTCAGACGTAATCTGCAGAATCTTTCGTTTTTCCTCTCTGATTTTGGGTGAAAATTGGTGGAATTTTGCAGAGTTGGATTTGAACTTGGTCAGATGTGCTCTTATACATGTTTGAGCCTCTCTGGTTGAAAGTGTTCTTCTTCTTGCTAGGGTGTTCTGTGCTCTTTAGTCTCTTTAATTTTCTGATTTGGAGATATTACATGGGTCCCTCCTTCATCGCTAAAATTACACATTTAAAGTATATTTAAAAAAGGTGCTGACACTAAAACCATTCATGCTGCAAAATTACCCAACAAAACAGGCAACTTTTATGCAGAAGTGGACAAAGTACACAACTTCCTTACTTGAGTGAAAGTACTGATACTACTGGTTAAATATTACTCCGTTACAAGTAAAAGTTGTAAAGACCGATTTTTACTTAAGTAAAAGTACAGAAGTACTTGTTTTTAAAAGTACTTAAGTATCAAAAGTAAATTTCAATGCATTGTTTTATGTTGTGTGTAATAGTTACAGTACCTTATGCCTCTGAATCTATGCCTGCCCTCATATCGATATCAAATTTATCTCTAGAACACAGTTCCAGTTGTGGGATTGAATGTGAGATTGAATAAGTCACTCAATAACGCCCACTATGGTTTCGGACACCCAAATGGCTGTTCCCTCAAATACTGCCCTATTTAAAGTTTTTGGGCTTTTAGGATGAATATGTTAGCCTTACTGTTATCTATAAGCTAGTGTGCACCAAAACAATGACAAAAAAATGCACATTTAGAAGACCAAACCCAACGTTGAAAATGAAAATCAGGTTGATGTCAGAATCCAACGCCAGATTGACATTAATCTCCAACGTTGGACAGACGTTGTATTGTGGTTGAAAACGAAAATCGTGTGTTGACGTCAGAAACCCAACATCAGTCGGTTTCTGACGTCAATCCGACTTTCATTTCCAGCCAAAATGCAACCCCTGCAACCAAAATCATCCCCTGTCTGACATTACTACTTTCTACTCAAGGACCTTGACAGAATTGTAGTGGAGTAAAAAGTACGATATTTGTCTTTCAAATGTAGTGAAGGTAAAGTAAAAAGTTTCCAGAAAAAATAATACTCAAGTAAAGTACAGATACTCAAAAAGTGTACTTAAGTACAGTACTCAAGTAAATGTCCTTTGTTACTGTCCACCTCTGCTTTTATGTCTATCATATAAGCAGTTCCTCCGAGAGCCAAAAGGAGGCAGCAGTGAGCTACAGCACTAAATGCCATATGCAGCACTGCAGTTCTTTATATTACTTCATTTGAATGCCGCTGCTGTGTTTGCATGAATGTGTGTGAATGTCATTCCATCAGATGTCTGTGTGTGTGTGCGAGGTTGTAGATTATCCTGCCGAAGGCGTCATTGAGATGTTGCGGTCATGCGTGAAGTCAGATGGTGAAAGCCGGCATTGTGTGAGTCCAGCCTGAAACTCCGAGTCTAAATCTGGGCTCGAGGAGGAACTCACTGGCCCTGAAGAGAGCATGTTTCTCTGCTGAGCGCTACTGTCGGGTCACGCTGGAGATGACCGGACCACAGCAAACCATGGCGAGAGAGATAAAGGAAATGTAGAATAGTGGTGGGGTTGTGCTGAGTTTGGAAAGTCCCCTCTTTTCCCCTCAGAAGTGAACATCACCCTGACCTTAGCATAGTCACACACCAAAAAAAATCATGGTAAAAATATTAATTATTGGGTTTGGCTACCCAATCACAACGCCACAGAAATCTAAATCCATCAATGCAATACTGTTATGTTGGCAATCTACAGTACACTGTAATGCATTTACAGTGCAAAATTCTGCAAACCCTTTGAGAGCAGGACAAAACCTGTCTATTCAATATAAAATCAAACTAAATGAAATATAAAGTTTCATTTAGCTATCATCTGCAGATAATTGTTTGGAAATATTCAAACCATAACCATCTGACCCCATGACCCACATGCATAAACCCATGCACCAGATTTACACTTGCATACACATTTAAACAAACACAAATGTACAGACATATTTGTGCACACTATTACACAGACACAAATGATATCTTGAAGCAATCATTCTCACCCAATCTAGCTTTACACAGATAAAGTCCTCTCATGTGATCTGTGGTTCTTCTAGAGGCCTGTGGACTCCTGGGTGATCTGGAGACCAGACCAGGGACTCTCCTCCGCTCCTCCCCACAGTGCTGCTCGCTTTATAGGCCACACACTCTTCTTTGTTGCTGTGATTTATGGAGCTCCATCTGTTACTGCTACTACTCTATTCACAACCAGGTATGTGTGCATGGAAAAACGAAGCTTGAGCTACTATTACTGTGAGGGATTGGGAATGAGGAAAGAATTTAAGAGAATTTGAAGTGGGCATGTTTATTGTAGGCCAATCGAGTGTGTGTTTTTGCATATTAGGGAGCGCTATGTTACCTGATGCCTCAATGTGTTCTCATTGTGTTCTTTTAAATGTAACCTGCAATGATTCAGAGAGAATGTGTGAGGTGCATTCATTCATTTGATACTCTGATGCTGAGAGATACTGCACGATACTGTGTGTGTGTGTGTGTGTGTGTGTGTGTGTGTGTGTGTGTGTGTGTGTGTGTGTGTGTGTGAACCCACAAAGAGCTCTATTTAATGTGTGAATGAGGGCTGATTGCACCTGAGTCAGTTTCCTACTGACCAACAGAGTCGTAATTGTTAGATTTTTTTTCAGTCTGCATTCTTTGGCTGTGGTCTTGATTACCATCGCACACATTTCCCGGGGCTCTTGTTTTGAGATTCGTTCATTCTCCTTTTCCCTTCATCTGTTGGATATGTTTCGGCTGAGTGACACCATTAAGAGAGCATGTGGGAACGTGGACATTTCAGTTACTGTAGTAGAGAAAGAGATTCTTGAACTCAAGCATCAGTCAGATTTAAACACCTGTAATATAAGGTATAAAAATGAGAGTACGGCAGGAATGAGCCCCTGCCCATTTAATTGTGAAAGTGAACATCACCCTGTGTAATGCGATTTTCCCCCCCTACCCACCCCCCTGGGAGGCGATTTCTACCAAGGGGGAAAGTACCTCTGATAATTTGAGGAAAGGACAATGAGAATTGGCGAGTGGAATTTCCCCCGGACATTCAGGTCTAAAAAAAAAAGGAGGTGTGCATCCACTCAGATTTGTTCTTCACCTCTGCGAAGAAGCTGAGTATTGCTGGCGATAACAGGGCATCACAGCAGTCTCTCGAGCTGGGCACGGATAAGTGCAGAGAGCTTTTCCTGGGCACTTTAGCTAAAAGAGCAGCTTTCTCCCAAAAGAGCTAACAGCAAGGATGGAGAGAGTCTTTTTAAAAGATGCCTTTCTGCCTGTTTCTTTGGTTGCGGTCGATTTCTCTCATCATCGGACTGCCACAAGCTCTGCCTCACCTAGGTTTGGGTCGTTCCCACGCTGAGAAAGAGTTTGTGGATGGTTTATGTCCTCATTTTGAGAACATGACCATGGAAATGTTGCGGTCGCGACTCTCTTTCCTGGTCAGATAAGGAGTCACTTCTGTCGCTCCCCACCCCGGTCCTTCTGCAATGCACAAAGCGGCCACGGCAAGCACTGAGGGCGGCAACAACAGGAGCATTTCAACCGGGTCACAGAACGCCGCCACCTGGCGAAATCATCCTATGCTCCCGTCCATGGCCTATAAGTTTACTTCGGTTACAGTTGGGGTTTACAGAGCAAGGTAGATGTTCCAGTACACCCACAGCCACAGGGTCGGGACACACTGCCTCCTGAAATGGCGACAGGCTCATCAGAACAGTCAGACTCGACTATGCGATTCAGTTCGCCAGGCACCCGGCCAGGTTCAACAACGTCCTCTTTACCTTGGTGGCAGGCAAAGACACCCCTGTCCAGCGTGTGGAAATTTGCGGTCCTCTTGGCTAAGGACACAATAGAGCCTGTCCCTCCAGCCGAGATGAAGAAGGGATTTTACAGCCCTTGCTTCATCGTACCGAAGAAATGTGGTGGGTTAGACCTGCGAGTTTTGAATCGGGCCCTGCAAAGACTCCCGTCTGCCAACTAGATTGGTTTGCAGCTAAAGACCTAAAGGACACGTACTTTCATGTCTCAATTTTTACCTCAACACAGACCGTTTCTTTGGTTTGGTTTTAAGGGTCAGGCATACCCGTACATGGTCCTCCCCTTCGGGCTGGCGCAGAGGTGGCACTTGCACCGCTAAGTGAAGTGGGTATCCGCATTCTCTATAATCTGATCCCAGCTCATTCTTGAGATTTATTGTGTGTGCACAGGGACCTGCTTCAGGTCAACTAGGAAAAGATCAAGCTTTCCCCAGTGCAGAGAATCTCCTTTCTCGAAGGGAGTGCGTCTCACAAACCAACACGGCCAGTCAGTGCTGGATTGCCTGAAGTCATTCAGGTGAAAAACAGCGGCCCCACTAAAACAATTTCAGAGGCTCCTGGGACATATGGCGTCCTCGACAGCCATAACGCCGCTCGGGTTGATGCGTATGAGACCACTTGAGCACTGGCTTCAGACTTGAGTCCTGAGATGGGCATGGCGCTGCATTATGTGGCTATCACACCGATCTGTCACCGTATGTTCAGCCCTTGCATTTCTACAGGCAGGGATTCCTCTAGAACAAATGTCCAGGAATTCAATGCCAAGCACAGAATTCGTGAAGTACATCCATTTCAGGTCAGCCTGTGTACTTTTTGGCTAGGGGCTCCACATGTAGTAATTCCCTGATGGTAATCCAATGTGATGTATTGTCCACAGCACGGTTTTGCTGACGTTAAACTTGTGTATTCCCCTAGACAGAGCTCTGCTCTTCCACCAGTTACTGTTTTTTGTAGACATCCTCCCTTTTCAGGTAGGGACTTACCACAGAGACTTATTTCCACGTGTGGAACTTCCCAGTTGGTAAGTCCATGTGATGTTTTCTCCACATGTTAACCTCCTCTCTGGCAGGATGTGGTCTCCGTAGTGTTCTTTCTCCTTTCTCCGTTCTTTCATCGACGTGACTGACAGATGGTGAACTTCCTGGTTACTATTGTAATCTCCTTTCCCTGATGGCCACAATGCTGTCCTTTCTCCCACCTAATAGCAAGAGCACTTCCCCAGTGCTAATATCTGAGCTGCAGAGCTGTTAAAGAAAGGAGAAAAGGGTCTATTCGCATTGTAAGTACTGCCCCTTCTGTCCCCGTGTGGTACGAAGGACTACACGGCCTGCGTTGGGGGTAGGTTAGGTTACGATGTTGTGAGTGCACTTGTTACCTGGCACGCTGTAACTTGCCCACATCTGCTCCCCACAAAACCTCAGTTTTAACCTAACTCAGTTCAGCTGTTCTGACGCTTTCCACATGGACCCCTAGTGTCAGTATAGCGACACAACATCAAAGTGACTGACAGATGGTGAACTTCTTGGTTACTATTGTAATCTATATTCCCTGATGGCCATAATGCTGAACTACCTACTGAAGGGCCGGGACACGCTTTTGGCTCCTCAGCACAAACCTGAATGAGCGGATGCATGCCACCTTTTTTTAATCCCCTTATGTCCGGTGGCACATGCAAATTCCACTCGTAAATTCTCATTGGCCGGTTCTCAAAGTATCAGAAGTGTTTGGGGCACCCAAGGATGACACCCAGTGTCAGTACATTAACACAACGTCTCATTCCCTCCATCAGGGAACGGAGGTTACAATAGTAACCAAGGCGTTATCAACATCACAAATCTAGTAAAGTTTTTTTCATATTTTCATTTTTAAAAAGTTTAATATACATTTATAATGCTGTACTTTGCGTTATATTACCTTGGCAGTATATTACAAAAAATTAATCAATGCTGCTGCGAGGGTGTTCCTAATACAGTGGCTGAGGGACTGACGGATTTTACATCTTTTTCTCTTCTGATTGCTCTTATCAATCTCTCAATATTTTTCCTGGAAACACTTTAGATTAGGGAACACATATTCACTATTAACTAGGAGGTTTCCCTCAATAAACTCCTAATTACTGCTTGATTGATAGTACTTACTAATGGTTATGTTTAAGTATGGGGTAGGGTTAAGGGATGCAGAATATGGTCATGCAGAATAAGGCATTAATATGTGCTTTATAAACACTAATAAACAGCCCATTTGCTAGTAATATGCATGTTAATAAGCAACTGTTTAATAGTGGATATGTTCCCTAATCTAAAGTGATACCTTTTCCCCTCTTTTGGAAAGTTGTGGAAATGCTGTCATGTTTTTTTTTTGGGTTTTTTTGGTATTGGAGCAAATGGGAATTAAAAAATTAAACTTGCTGTCGTCTCCGATTCACCGAAGTTTACCAGACTATGACAAATTATGCTGAGAACGCTGAAAATGTGAAAAGGGTCTATCGCTTCTTTCTTTTGGGAGACAAAAACTCTATCTGCACTTTGATCTTTGAAACTTTGCAGACATTTTAGTTTCACATTCAGCTATAAACACACTGAAAAAGCCGAATAGGAGCACTTTACATTTCTGCAGAAATTAAAAACATCATTATACAATATTATATAAGAGGAGCATTCAGGTCAATGTACTGTATGTACGAATTTGTTTTTAATGTATTATTTAAATAAATCAATTATAACACTTTACAAACATTTAACATTTAATTTAACGTTTAACACATAATTTAACATTAGTTAATAAAAATACAGCTGTTCATTTTTAGTTCATGTATGGTCAGGTCCATTAAATATTAACAGATACATCTTTTGATTTTAATAATGTATTAGTAAATGTTGAAATTAACCTTAACTGTCATGAACACAAGGAGGTGGTGTATCACTAGCCCCCACTGCCCCCCATCACTCACGTGTGTGTGTGGGTGTGTGTGCACGCTCTGCATGTCTCTGGGCTAATTAGCCTGTGTGCTAATTACAGCGCTAACTTTAGCACTGCCGGCAGCTCGGGTCTAATCTGGGGCGGGCTGTGGGACAACCTGTCCCTGAGTGTGTGTGTGACGCACTCGCCCAGTTTAAAAAGATCTAGTTCTATCATCGGGGGATTCTGACACACACACACGGCTGCAGGGCAAAATGAAGAGAGAACGATGATAAATGGTGGAAGTTTTTGGAGGTGTGTGTGTGTTGTCCTGGTAAACCTTACGTTATGGGGACAAAATGTCCCCAAAGATGGCAATATCCGAAATCCTTGTGCTTTGGGGAAATTGTTTGGTCCCCATGAGGAAAACGGCTTATAAATTATACTAAGATATGTTCTTTGAAAATGTAAAAATGCCGAAAATTGTCTGTAGGTTTTGGGTTACGGGATAAAATACACAGTTTCTACAGTATAAAAATTGTTATGTCTGGAATGTCATTTCACATGAAAAACATGAAAACCCATGTTTTATGGTGTGTGTGTGTGTGTGTGTAATTAACTCACCTATACTGTTATATTTTTATACTTTAATCTTGCTAACTTCAATTTTGTTGATGTCTTCAAGGTAAAAGTGATTCATAAACATATACCTTTTAAAGTTTTATTTTAGGATTAGGGTTTAAGGTTTGATGCAGTCATTGTAATTAGCTTTATATAAAAGTGTGTGTGTGTGTGTGTGTGTGTGGTGATAATCTGTCTTTTTTCAGGTAAGTCAAACCTTTTCAAATGTCATTTCACAGTTTCACACTGACCCAGCATCAACTGAAGAGTGCGAGACATTTCACAAAGCAAAGCTGAATGTGATCACATTTCTTACTGCTTGCCGGAGGTCACAGGTAACTGATACCAGATATATTAGAGATTAGCAGCACAAAACCTGGTGAGGATGCACAGATCAGTGAAAGAGAGAAGCTTGGAGGGAGGGAGAGGTATTTGAAACTCTCTTCAGTTTTACAGCACACTTTAGCCAGCTGAAGAGACACACAGAAAGTGTGCAAGGGGTCTTTTTTTGGGGCTGTGCTCTCTGTGTTCTGTGAACAGGTACCATGATACTACATGTATTTGTACTTCGTAACGTTTTACTGCTGTTTTGGGGACATGTATTGTATTTATGTTATTTTTGTGGACAATAAGCATGGTATTGGACCCAGTGGAGTTACTTAAATTGGAGTTCTGACAGATAGATTGGCAGTTCAAAGGTGTGTTGGTGTGCGTTTCCCGTTCAACAAAGTACAGTAACTCACTGCCTAACTACAATGCATCGTTGGAGATATTATCGAGCCAATAATGGCTGTTTCCCAAAACTGTAGCAACTTTGTTGCACATTTACCATTTGTACAACACACCATGTTGATTCAAGAACATAGAACTGTTATTAATGACGTCATGCATGTGGAGTAATGACATCTGCTAATTTATCTGTTAGAGACTGAATTAAAGTCAGGTTATTACTATAATGAACATCTGATGGATATTTTGTCCATTTTTAATCTCTGTTGTTTTGCTTTATTTTTCAGATGTCTGATTCAATATGTATTCCATCTTGTCTAGGGTTCACATACACACACTTCTGAAATGGTGCTTTCGTTCTCTTGGCAAACTAAAATCCTCTGACTGAAATTTATGAAATTTAATTATAATTTGCTCAAGAAGTCCACATGCTAAGAAGAATGTATATGCTCTTTGAAAATGTTTGTTGAAATCGTGCTTATGGGAAACATCAGATCGTTGAATTGTGTCGGTAACAACGAAACTTGCAATCATAGTTGGCTAACGATGCTTTTTTGTGATACGCACCCCTGGTTTTGATGTCAAAAATGTGAATTAGTGGGATGTGCATATTAATTAGGTTATGCACTAATTATTTGACATGATCTTCGATATAAAAGTAGGTTCTCATCACAATGATTTGAGGTAACAATTATTATTTTTGCCCCATTCAAGAGCTCAGATGAACTTGGGACCTATTTCATTTAATTGACCAAATTTACTCCAACATCAACCACTGTCTTTCCCGGGGTTTTGTGGATCAGTGGATAAATGTTGGGTTGAGCAAATACTTGATGGTCCAATGGTGTTGTTTTGTGTTGAAGGGATTCTGAATGTGCTCTGACTGATCTGACTGCTGTACATCATGGACGTATCCTATATCAGGACTCAGGATTGGGGACACATTTGCATTTTGTTCTGTGATTTCACTAGAATGTCTAGCAAGCCAGAAAGCATTTGGAGAACTGAAAGAATGAAAGAGATTGGAGCATGTGTCTGCAGGGACAACCACAATATCTAATCATACTGGCAGTCATAATGTAATTCCACACGAGGGGTTATAACAAAAGGTGTTTGAATTTTGGCCTATTTGTATAGTGTCCAGTGACAGGATGTGTTGTGAGAATGCGAAAGCATTGAAAGTTAAAACGCTGTGCGCCAGACAGAAGCCGTGCTGATGGGGATAACAGACGTCCAGGAGAAACCTCCTTCAGCTGATGGGGAAAACAGATGAGACATGACAGAATAAGGAGTGAGGTCAGGAGGGAAACACTAATATATGAAGGAATAGAGAGGTTAAAGTAGCCGAGGAAGAGGCTGATTAGTCACAGTTTCATTCCTCCCAGTGGAGTGATGTCATGATTCAAGGTCAAGCCGGTCTTTCCCTCTGATGTGAGGGCGAAGGAAAGCCAGAGAACGACAACAAAACTCCCTTTCGGATGATGCTAGAAACTGCTTTAGCAGCTGATCTTAAATGTGATATAAAACATCTGTGTCGAATTTTCTTGTTACTTATTTATTCATTCATTTATTAGCGCTGAAAGTACTGGGATGTAGGTCGACATACACAAATGCAAGGTTGGTTTCGTTTTGTTCTGAAATGTGTCATAAAGCAATTCATAACACAATGCAAGTACAGCCGCATTTCCACCGAAATTACCCGAAACAATTTGTCCCAGGAACTTGTTTCCCCAGACCTGTTGCTGTCTGCGTTTCCAAAGGTGGTTGAAATGAAATGCTGCGTGAACTCAACCAATCAGCATGTGGCGTGAACTCAACTAATCAGCATGTTCAGCGCCCAAGTCCCACCTCCGAAAGTTCCTGAACTTTGAAAAAGTACCTACTAGTCCCTACTTCCTGGGGGAAGTTCCTGCGGTGGAAACACGGCTTATGTGTCACATTCTCAGTGTTACCACAAGGGGTGCTATAGTGGGCATTAGTGGAAACCATCATCTTCTACTGTCAGTTTTATCTTTCAGGATCTCACTAATTGGTAAGTAGTACCACGTTACCAAAAGGGATCAATACCATCCATTCAAAGCAAGTAACATTTTTATACTCCATGTTTTGTGAACACTGGAAGCCAAGTTTTCTTCAATACTGACAGTGTATAATGTGAATTATAGATGAAAACAAACTGCATCAAACAAACCCCATTACCGTAAATACAAATTAATTAAATACTGCGTCCATGAAGAGCAAAAATTCAGAATTCAGAATTAAAATTTCAGTCTTTTGTAGTCACAGACATCCAAACATTAGCCAACATAAACACATGGATCTTCTGAAATGTTTAATCCACAGAAATGTAAATCCAAGAAATAGGGACAGAAAATCAGAAAATTCTGGTCTTTGATTCTGACTGGTTGAGCTGGTTTCGAAGCCGTTGTAAATTATTCTATAAACATACACCTGCGACATTAACCAGGTATAACTATTTTTTAAAAGCTGTGAAGCCATGATTTCGTTGAAGAAATCAACTAGCTAGTCACGACTGTTTCCCGAAACCGTATTGTCGCAAATTGGTCGTTCAACCACGTTGGTTAATGATGTCACGCAAGTGTTGGAGTAATAACTACTTTTAATTAGTCTTAAATTAGGTTAGATGATCTATATAAATTAAGAGCAGAAGGTGCTTTCATAGGTCAAGGCACAGGTGGCTAGAATTTGAAGAACAGATGTCGTCTTATTTTTTCAAACTTGAGAAAATAGGGCTAAATACAATTATATTTGTCAATTAAATATTGAGGCGTCTGTCTCAGAAAATCGTAAAGAAATTTCCCAATATTTTTATACATTTTATTCAAATTATTATAGGTCTAAATTGAATCTAGCTGACTTAGTTACTTTCTGTAAGCACCTTGGTTTTGTTAATTCTCTTAATCAGGATGAAAACGTTTTTTTTTTTTTTTTTACCAGTTACTGTTGATGAGGTTAAGGAAGCAATTTCACACATAAAAAGTAATAAGTCGCCTAGTAACGACGGGGTTAACGGCTGAATTGTATAAGTCTTATTCTGAGATTCTGTCCCCTTTCCTCCTCGAAGTGTATATAGAGATCTTAAATTGCTCTGAACTTACAGCAAGTATGAAGCAGGGTGTCATTTGCTTAATAGCTAAACCTAAAAAAGATAAACTTTTCTTAGACAACTGGAGACCCATCAGCCTCCTTAATAATGATTAAAAAATAGTTTGTCCTTATTTTCTCAAGGTGTTTCAAGTCGATTTTGAACTCCATTATTGATGAAAATCAATCAGGTTTTATGAAAAGCCGCCATATTTTTTAATAATATTATTTATGTCTTCGACCTCATTGATTTCTCTGATCTTATTGAGGATGACAGTTTAATAATTTTTTTGACTTTTTCAAGGCTGTTGATGCTATTGAGCATCCTTTATTTAATTTTTTGGTTTCGAGTGTTTTGGTTTCGGGCCCTATTTTAGTAATGCCATGAAAACTCTGTTTGCAGGAGGCAATTGCTCAGTGAAATTAGGACATGGTACGACCCAGATATTTCTTCTACAAAGAGGAATTCGGCAAGGCTGTCCAGTCTCGGTAAATCTTTTTCTTATTGTAGCACAGGCCTTCTGTCATTTTATTAAGGATAGCAAGCTAGAAGGAATTAATATTGCTGGTAGAAGTATTTTAATTAGTCAACTAGTGGATGACACAGCCTTACTTTTAATCAGACCATCAGACAATTAAAAGTATTCACTTGTTTTCAAATGCCTCAGGTCTGTATTTTAATATTATTATTTTTTAAATATTAACCTTGAAAAGCTGCTCCCTCGTATCTATGGATGGTATCCCTGTTAAAGAAGCTGTTCATTATTTGGGAGTTGTTGTCATGGAAAGTGAGCAATATAGAGTTTCTCTGAATTTAAATCCTGCTTCTGAAAAAAAATCCCTGCTGTGAAAATCCAGGAGTGACGCGATGCCAGGATGGCGAGGGCCGGCTCCGCCCACTTTAGGCTTCAGAAATGCTCTTCAGAAACCTACGGGTGACGTCACGGACACTACGTCTATATTCTTTTACAGTCTATGGGAAACACCCTGGTGGCTAGATCCTAGAACTGAGTTCCTAGAACTTATGTTTAGTAAGGAAAAGGTACTCTTTAATTTTGTTTTGCATTTTGAAAATGTACTTTTTGGATATTTAAAGTATGATAACAGTGTGAATAAGGGGGCTTTTGTAATTAATTTGTTAATTTTATTAGTCAAATTTCACATTCATAAGTGTTTTCTAACAAAAAGTCACTTTTCTTAGTATTCCTTAAAGAATTTGAAAATTACCACCATTTCTACCATTCAATCTAGTACTAATGGAAAAGCTATTAAGACTGTCTTCAAAATCTTTGATTGATACAAAGGTCTTGTATTTTTGAATGTTTTGTTTTTATTTACTTTTTTATGTGTTTTCTTTGCTCCTCTGGCCCCAAAATGTATGTAGTAGCCTATAGTTTTGTTGTTTGAAGCATAAAAAATTTAAATAAAAACTTTTAATGAATCTGTTTGAGATCAAATTAATGCTAAAAGTTTTGCTATAAATTACGTACATGACATCTGAGGACTATTTCTCTTTTTTTTTTCGCTCAGTTATTTTGCTTTTTTTTTGCCAGATTCAATCATAGTCTCTTTCTTACGTACTAGAGCACGTTCGCACATGCGCACTCTTCAAAGACGACACTTTAAATCTCGTACTGTAAATGACATTTGTATGTATTCTAAACAAAATATATAGATCGTACTGAATGTCAGCTTGCTTATTTGGCTCAAGATAAGGACTTATTGAGTCCACATGTCATGCAAACAACAAACTCGGCTTCTAACCACAGCTCGAGAGTGTCGTTGCAAACACACAACTTTGCGATGCTGTTTGCGAATGTTCGTTGGAATGATGGTTACGACTCATTGAATTGCTGATAACGACGGTACTTGCGACCATAGTTGGTTAACAATGCTTTGGTGAAAAGCACCCCGTGTGTCTTTTTATCAAGATGGCCGCCCTCGCCCCTGTTTAACCATGTGGCTTCCTTAGAAAACAGCAGTTCTTCCTGGTCAGATAAAAGTCCCTTTAAAGCGTGACTATAATATGAACTAAATCAACAAAAAAAGAAGCCATTGTTTGACTCAAGCGTATCCTCATGAATCCATATGTTACATAACACATCTGAATGTGAGAGGACGTCTCAGAACCCTTCGTCTGGCTTTATGCTCCATTAAAAACGTGACAAGATAATAACAGTGATTATGCTTTCACCGAACAGGGATTAACTCAATGTCTAGGTTCATCTGAGACCCTCTTTAGTCTTCATAAAGGCTCAGGCAAACACCTGTGTGATCAAACCGTGGTTTTGTGTGGAGAAACTCTTCATACTCCACAATAGGCCAGTAACTAGCGTGATGTCAGAGGGTTTGAAGTGAACCGAACTGTGACGCAAGTGCTTATTGTGGAACACAGATGTTAAAGTGGCTTTAGCAGCGCGTCAGTGAGTGTTTGTGTGTGGATTGGCCATTAATATAGCAAGGTGTTATGCAAATAATTGCTTGAAGAAAGCTTTTCTAACAGGTGTATGAAATAAGGCTGCAATTATAGTTCACAGGGCGTTTTGAGCTGTAATGTTCATGGGTCTCTGACTTCTGCTTCTAAAAGCATCCGAGCATGTTTAAGTCCAAATCTTTAAGGAGTGTTCTGTGTGCAGTATACATGGCTGTGGCGTCGCATCCATGGCGTCATTCTGTCAATTATCTCAAAAAATATTTTGGGTTTGGCCCTTCAGTTGGTAAAAACAAACACAAATCATCTTCGCAATAATGCACTTACAATGGAAGTTTATGGGCCAGCAAAACTGACAAAAACTAACTCTTGAAACTAGCATACATATTATTGGATCTTAAAGCTGGATTTAAAAACTCTCAAACATAGGCAAAAGCCCATTTGTGGTCTTATTTCAAGCAATATATTATCCTTAAAATTAGTTCACAAAGTCATTGCATGTTTGTATGTAGCTCAACGTGATGCCAACAATGCTAAAGTCAGTGGTTCAATTGGAAAACACACATACTATTAAAATGTAGCTATACCGTTAATGCACTGTGTGTGGAATTAATAATAGTAAGTTAAATTGTTAGATGATAAATAATTGATTAGCTTTATCTGCAATGCTTATAAAAAGTTTGCTTAATTGACTGTCAAGATAAGGATTTATTGAGTCCACATGTCATGCAAACTAGAAACTCAGCTTCTAACCACAGGTTGAGAGTGTCGTTCCAACCACACAACTTTGCGATGCTGTTTGCGAATGTTCGTTAGAACGATGGTTTCGGGGAACACGACTCGTTGAACTATGCTGATAATAACGACAGAACTTGCAAACATAGCTGGCTAACGATGATTTTGGGAAACACACCCCAGAGCGTTACTGACAGACGGGGAAGAGAGGAGCTGCAACAGTGGAGAACATGGGGAACATAATGTGTTTTTGAACATTCAAGCATGAAAACCTGATCTAGTAGAGCCAAAAAAACAAGACTTTAAAAAAGGGCATAATAGGTAATCTTCAAAATATAATAACTTTAATTGTAATAGGCCTATCAAAAAACACAATACAGCTGATTTTGGTATTACTGTTGTAAACACACTTGTGACTTTCTAACTTTGAAATGTTTTAGTGTTTTTTCACCCCATTTTACATTTATCCAACCTCTACATCCGCCCTTATCAATAGACAGACAGGCTTTAAAAACACAGCAGAGATGGCATTACACACCCTCTGTGGCATTTCCTCCACTTCCTGTGTGTGTGTGTGTGTGTGTGTGTGTGTGTGTGTGTGTGTGTGTGTGTGTGTGTGTGTGTGTAAGTAAGTAAGTTTCACATTTACAGTACATACAAGACCGAATAGTAATGAGTCCAAAAAATGGGCATCAATGGAGAAAGTGGCTAAATATAAAGTAAATATATTATTAGTGTTTTTGTTATTAACAGTATTACTCAATACTTAAATACATAATACGACTGGTCATGTGATCTTAGCATGCGGCGTCCATGACCTGCTCCATGCAGAATAAAACTGCTTTTTCTGATAATATGAATATATATGTTATGAGTAAAACATTTGTTATTAAAAATTAAAAATTAAAGATTAGAGTGCATCTTGCTTGGATATTATGAACTATTTGTAATATTGATCAAATAAAACACTTAAAATAATTGCAGATTGTGGACAGACAGTAAAACATATTTCAGTTTTCTCAGTTCAGAAAACATTGGCAAGTCTGGCTCAAAGTTGATGTAGTTGCATGTTAGTTGGCTGTAATGTGTAGACTATGTCTCTCTCAGACGCAGTATAGACAAAACAACGTCTGGATGATGTCGATAACTACAGCTGTCTCTGACTCTCATAATTGTGTGTCTCTTTTAATGTAATGTGAAGTGTCTGTGTCTCTCAGTAAGTCATTATTGGCTTTAATCATGTTTCATTATTTGAACCATCGGTTGCAGAAATGTGCAGCGAGTGCGAGACGCTATTACCCTCAAACCTTTCATTTAAAAATTACATTTTCTAATTTGAATGCAGACGTCTATGACACATCTGGTCTTAGTTAAAACATCACTACTACTGTAAATATTTAAAAAAGGATTTTCGCATGCTGAAATGTTTCCCTGATGACATATTGCAACGATTACACACCACAATTACAGCCACTGGCTCTAAATATAACCATAACCAAAAATAAAACTGAGACGCCATATTAGAGGATTAATGTAAACACTCAATCCCAACTCGCTTTTCAACACTTTCACACACACTGGTTCTCGTCTGAAACCCAGGCTTCCTACGTATAGTAAATTCAATGGTATGGATAAGCTGAAAAATAAGTGTGCTAAATTGTAATGAATGTGCACTTCTAATGTACTTCGAATCTTCTAAGTATTTATTTTTCAAATCTGTACTTGCAGATAATATTAAAGCTGCCGTCGGCAACATTTTTTTGATCATATTCAGTGAAATCGACACCATAATCCGACAGAACAACATAAATAAGGTGGTTTTAGAAAAAAAACCCCGAGCTTCTAACTCCACCTGGAGCGTGTTATTTGTTTTGCAAAAATCCACCGCTCCCGGATCATCGGGTCCAATCAGCGCAGGGGGGTGTGAGATCTGACTGTCAATCACGGGTCGTGCAAACGCCACAGATCCCCCCTCCCTTGCGCACGTTACAATATCACATGCACACGTGTGACACGCCTGAAGTTCGCCTGAAGATTGTATGAAGAGTGATGGCGGAGAAAAAATCTACTAACAAGCTTCCAATTCCTCGGTTATTGCTATCTATGGGTAGATTAGCCAGGGCAGCCTACCTCCGAGTCCATGGTGTTGATCAATGCTGAAGACACGGACGCATTCACAGAAAATCAGGTACACACGCACTGACGAGCACGACCTCGATGGGAGGGTGCTCGCTGGTAGTGGGGGAGGGGCATGAGAGTTGTAAACATTAAAAATTTTGGCTAAGTCGACCCAATCTGCCAGACTTGCCGGCTGCAGCTTTAATGAAATAAAAGGCCACTTACGTGTATTCATAGGCGTCGGAACCATTGTATATGGGTGGGACAAGACCCACCCACTTTTTAAGACCAATGATATTGGACCCACTTACTTTTACCGTCTCTGATTCAGCGCATTTCTCTTTTCAGAGCGCCGTCAGTCAAATCCATTCCACTTGAGGAATTCCCTAATAAATTAAACTCCATTTCCGCTGAATCGCTACATTATATTTCTCAACGAGCCGCAACTGACGAAAGTAACCGCCCGTTGTACCCTACCAGTCAAATATTGCGTTGCAAACATCAATAACAGTTTTAAGTTGTCATTGCTGGCAAATGACCATGGTATTAGCGGGATAATCCACGGATAGCTGTGCATTTAATGCACGACGTGGAGGCAAAGAACCGCCCGACGTGAAGTGGAGTTTAGTTTACTTGTCTTAATTAAAAGGCAGCAGAATACATGAAATGGTATTTAACAGTTACTCCAGTAAACATTTTTTCTGGGGGAGGACCCACCCACTTTTTTTTTTAAATACACGCCCATGCGTGTATTTAAAGAGAGTACACTTTCATGACTCTTTCTGAACAGTCTTAAAGGAGAACTCGGCAATTCTGGCAAACTCTAGTCACTTCTTCGCTGATTTTCCCTTTTGTTGTCGCATGTTTTCCCCACGAGCTCCCCCTACAGCTGTGGGGGGGCGTATATTTCACAACACGGTCGAAAAAACTCACGTGCGGCGGCCTCCTCCCCCTCTCTACCGCTGCTCATGTGCGTTTGTTTTGATCGGAGCAAGCCAACTGTATCGTGTGGAGCTATGTCTACCGAGGTGGGTAATCTGGTAATACATCATACATGCGTGTGTGTTTATGTCGAATTGCCGTAAAGCAATTTGTGTTTCGCGCTCGTTCTCATTCTCGTTCTCGCTTCTCACGAGACTTCCAATTTCTATCTTGCCGGGACGGTAGTGAACAAGTTGCAAGGTTGGTTTTCCGCCTGGGAACGCTGGGGGGAGCGGGGAAAGTCACCAATATCACCAGAACAGGTTGTTTAACCATCCAAATGATTTCTAGACAGTTTTATTACGTTAAAAAAGTTACCAAGTTCTCCTTTAAATATACTTGTGCACCTTATAACTTTTGATTTATTGCATGGTCAGATGTTCAAAATATTCATGTATTCAATATTCAATATTCAACATTATTTTTAAACGCTGGCGGTGAAAGAGTTTATTATCAGTATTATTTTTTACATTTGTTCTTTCTGCCTGCAAAGAGCGTCTATTTTTAAACAGCTATCCAAAAACATTGTACACTGTATTCTGACAAAATAAAAGTCCCATTTCTCCAATGTTTCTCTTGAACAACAAAGATGCCGCAAGTTTTCAATGTGAAAATTGAATCCAATTCTTTCAACGACAAACTATCTGAACTGTATCCACGTTAATTGTATAGCATAATACTCTTCCTGTATGTCAACAATTGACTTTTAAGGAATTTCAGGAGATCATCCGATGCGGATATGATACTTGAAACCTCAATGATAACGGAAGTAAGTGCTTCTTTCTGTGCTGCGTCTCTTTTCTCTTTTCTCTGCCTGTGCTTGTGTTGGCGTCTCTCTAGCTCTCTGTCTCTCTGAGTTTGCTGACAGACAACATGACATCACTCTCAGTGCCGGTAAGTGCAGAGTCCGGGAAAAGCCTGGGAATAAAGACCTGGTCCCTTGGGTCCATCAGTCATCGGTGCACACGTCTGATCTCCTATCAGTAGAGTGTACTGTCATAATAATCTTCATTATTATTCAGTGGGTGGTTTCGCTCAAGAGAAAGGCTCCAGGTTTCTGTACTCTTCTTTTATAGTACAAAGGTCAAGTTATGAACAAGTACACACTCATTGTCTGTCTAATATCATCATCCTTCTTTCAGACTACCGCTACTGTGAACATTTTAGCACTTGCATGTAATGTTTTTGAGACATTTGGGTTTGCTTGTTGCTGTTTAAGATCATGTAATAGTTTAAGATAATTGCCAGCTGCTCCTCTTTCTGTGTAGATGTGTAGACATCTTTTCAATGAATCATTTGATCTACACAGAACACAGTCTGAATCATTTGTTCGTGAGTCGGAGTGATTCAGCTAAAATGAACCAGTGATGAGGAAGACTAACAGTGAATGGTTTCTAACAGCTATCATAAGACTTAATGAATCTTGTAATATAGAGCATGAGTCGGAGTGACTAGACTCCTTTTACGATACAGTTTTTTTTTTTTTACTTGACTGTACCAGTCCTCGTTAACTTTCACTAATGAAAAGGCTAAATATTATCCTTTTGCATTCCAGAATGAACGCCATACACTTTTGGAGTGAATAACAAAACAGCATTGTCATTTTTATTTTTTATTGAACTATTATTTTTTAAACAGTGTATAAAAAATAAAGGCAACATGATTTTGAGTACAATTATCCTCTTAACTGTCCTCAATAATGTCCCTTTGTTCAGTCAACTTAATTATGTTGTTCACTAAATGCTAATTGACAAGGCAAGAAAGGCCTCATTTATAAAACGTGTGTGCGCACAGATTGATCCACGCAAACTTTCATATTGATAAAAACGGTCTTTGACGTCGAAAAGTGCTTATGCCACGCCAGGGTCTGAGCAGACGCACGCACTTTTCCATGTGAGAGAGACGGAAAACTGCAGGTATATTTGGAAATAAGCAATTCTTGCCGCTCACTGTTCTCAAGTAAAGCGTTTGGACGTTGACTGGCGCTCCTTTATATGCTAATGACATTAATTAGGCAGTGTTTACAAGGCGGAGATCTGAAACCATTCAGCTCACACCATTTCAAGCTCATTTGCGATTTATTAATTTCACATCTGGAAGAGAGGCGTTCGCAGGTTTGTTTGTGCGTACGTTCATTTCTCTGAAACACACATACGCAGAAATGATCGTAAAATCAAATGTTGGAAGGTTTCTACGCAACATTTTATAAACAAGGCCCCAGATTTCTAATTCATACAGTTTTTCAACCACCAACATAAATTACATAAACAGTGTGAACAAACAGAAATATACACAACATATAACCAAGTACGTAAACAGAAAAACAATACTCATTTAACTAATCATGCCACAATGCATGGTGGGAATTCACACTCTTAAAGTCGGCATGAAATGAAAATGTTTTTTTCATATGCATGTTATTGATCTTAGTGTGCACCAATCATCCGTTTCCTTTTTTTTTTCTTTTTTTTTAATGGATTTAATCTTTAACCAAAAGGCCATAACTGGATCTTCCAGTGAAAATGACAGACGTCTCTCTGGTGACATATGCTGGACTTCTCCAATCATTTAGTTAGTTTAAACCCCGGCCCCTGCAAGCTCAAGTTCATATTCCTCCACCTTTGAGTCACACCCACATCTCAACATCCAATCAACAACTGATACATAGAACCAAGTCCTGCCCTACATCTTTTTATTTTTTGATAAACCGCTACATTCAAATGTACAGCAAAATAACCTCTCTCTTAATCCATTTCATCATGACTTTAACAAGTCAGCATCACTGGTCAATATTTTTTTTATCAAAAAAAATATTTTTTTATGTGCATTAAGGGTGCTTTCACACCTGCCTCATTTAGTTAATCGCACTAGAGTTCGTTTTCCCCATTGGTGCGGTTCGGTTGGGCAGGTGTGAATGCGGCAATCGCACTCGGGTGCGCACCAAAAGCGGACCAAACAAGCGTACGCTTTGAAACAAACTCTGGAGCGGTTCGTTTGTGTTGAGAACGTGATCCGACTTCGAACAGAACCAACTGCCAAAGAACTGCGCATTTTTGGACTAAACCAGTTGCCGTAGTCAGTTGTGCTGTGCATTATGGGATGAGGAGAAATATTTGTTGACAGTTTGCACTTTAAGCATGGCAGCTCGCGGACAAACTTGGAGTTGTGAGGAGGTGCGGAGCCTGATAGAAATTATTAAAATTATTTTCGAGCCGCATTCTCGCTTCATTCTCAAATATTATTGTTTGTCTAAAGTGGTGTAGACAAACTCGATAATATGACCAAGGATACAATCAGCCCACGCAGTCGTCTCTCCATAGTAAACAGCTCTTTGTTTACTTCCGGGAGTTCTGTTGGAATTTTCCCGCACATTAATTCTGACGAAGTGCAGTTACTGAAATGCGTTCAAGACATCTGGCCAACGAGTGACGTGGATGTTGTCACGTGACTGCATTTTGGTTCGTTTTATCAACTCATAAACTGATTCGGACCAGAGCGATCAGTGTGGTGTGAAAAGGAACCAAAACACCTGAAAAATGCTACAAAGTATAATTTTTTGCCCTTGGTCCGGACCAAATGAACCGAACTACAGATGTGAAAGCACCCTAAGAGTAATTCACAAGTACCCATGACCCAGTATGCTGGCTAAAATATAAAACGTGTTATACAAAGTTACCTGAAATCAAATACCCAGCAAAAAATAAATAAATAAACAAATACAATAAAAACTGTATTCAGAAGCACAAACTCTGACACTGATATTTAACATTTCAAACTCTCACTCATCCTCTCCCACTCTCTTCAGTTCTCTCTCTCCGCCTCACGCTCCTTCATTTCTCACACTCTATCTCAGTATCTGCATTGTCTTCTGAAGAGGCATAATCAGATATGAACCCACTTTATGACATTTGCCTGGCTTGCTGTGACCTACATACAGACATCGTGATCAGACTGTGGGTTAGATCACCACAGCACGCAGTCATGACCAGGACAGCACTGATTCACAGCTCTAGTCTGAATCTGGGACCATACAAATGTCTGTCTGGGCTCTTTTGAGCTGCAACAACTGTATAGTAATGATCCACAACAGCCTAGCATCATAGTTTAATTGAACAAGCATTACTATAATTTTCTTCAGAAAATTTTAAAATCCAGTTACTATTGTATAAGATAAGAAAGTTAATAATATTGTAGAGCTGTGGGGGGAATAGGAAAACACTGAAAACACCAAAACTTCCCAGAGTTTCAAATTAATAACTACTGAATTTCTGGAAGTTATTTGGAAACCAAAACGATAGCCGTCTTCCAAGTGAAAGCGCTCAGATCTCCATGTAATTCCCTCCTCATCTATTAGTGTGTAGTCCTGCAGTCTGCCCACAGAGCTTGGCTTCTGCCCAGCCCCGCTCAATAGCTGCTTTTCAGGGGCTTTTAAAGACGGCTTGTTCATCAGCGGCGTCCCGCCACAGCAGCAGGAGGAGTAGAGACTGGAGCGCAGATGAACACAAACCCCACACCACTGCGGCTGATCAGATACTGACACAGTTCAACATGAGAACATGACCCAAGGGCTCAGTCGTAGCCCATACGTTAAGAAAGTTTACTGGAATTTAAAGCTGAAATTGTGTAATGTTCTTATAGCCCAACTTAATATGCAGTTCAACATGTTTTTTTATTAAAAATCCCATGTCAAAAATATTAATATATTATAATAATTTGGAACCAATCCTAAAGACATCAAATATCTTATAAGAATCAAATTAGAGCATTCTGAATTGATCATTTTCAGTCATTTATCAAGTCTTATGAAACCTGCCTGTGGCAACATTTTTGCAAAATTATATCATGTTGCTTCTTGCACTTTTGGTGGCAGTTTCAAAACTGGCCATAACTGGCGATAAAAAGCGCATTACATAAAGTAACATTTTATGAATACGACTGGTCCATGCACATATTACAGTACTTCAGAAATTAAATGTCCAGTTAATAGCGCTAAAATATCAATGCTTTTTAAAATAACATGCAACCCTTGAAAACAAATGAAAACCTGAGAAAAAAAAAACACATTTGGTGAAGCAACGGTGCAATTTTGGATTGTTTCTACAAGGCTTTAGCGCTTTTGTGGTCATGACTCTTGTGTCACGGGTCTCCTGGAAGCTCCCTCGAGGTCCTTCTCCGAGCAGAACACACAGAGGCTGTCTTTACCGTAATGTACCAGATGAACAAGGTCTAACAATTCCTCTGTATCTCTCAGGAGGATTCTAACTGCCACTAGATCCATTTGTTCGGTCTGTTCTTCTGTCAGCAACGGTTGCATTGACAAACAACAGGATCTAAATGCGGCAGTAGATTTATTAAACGAAACTCAAAGAAACAAAATAGTCAGAGTACTTAGACTGGATTAACTTGGTCAGAACAACCAGTAAATCAGACGAGAACAGACAAACAAAACAAAGGGCTTAAATACAAAAGGCAAACTAATCAATGAAATGAACAACAGGTGCAACTGATAATCAAATCAACAAACCTAAACACACGAATTCAACCCACCCAAAAACAGAAACTAACACAGATTACCATAACACTCTGCAAATGTGCCGCTGTTGTCGGTGTTTTACAGTGTTTTGTTGTTGTTGTTGTTTTACAATCGAGACACTGTTAAATGTCGCTGTAGATTTAGCAGCACAGTACTGTAAAAACCTACAGTACAATACCATATGTCTATATTACAGTAAAATACCGTAATTTGCATTGCATTCTGGGTAATTTTGTAGTATTTTTGTAGTATGTAGTATACATTTTACAGTATATTTTAGTGTTACTGTAACCTAGCTATAACCTGGCTGTAATATACCAGGCAATAATACAGGATTGCTGTAAACTGCACAACACAACTGCAGCTTGAAGAAGTACACTCACTGGAGAAGAACGGTGGATATCTGGATGTTTGGTAAGTTAATTTTTAATTTTATAATACGATTTTATGATTTTACGCTATATGTACATAGTTTTTAGTGTGAAATGACAGCAGAAGTTTAGCCGGCGAACGTTGCAATCTCCCTCACCCAACCATTTCTGAGTTAACGTTAGATGTCTAACTTATCCGCTGACATTTTCAAATCTAACTCAGTTAGATAAACCTTAGGGTTCCAGAATCGGTTATTGTTGGAACGGTGGAAAGACAAATCGAGATGGTTTTGTGAGTTTTATTTTGTTTCTGTCGAGTTTAAATGAAGTGTGTCTTACAGTGGTCCACGAGGTACAATTACTGCATTTGCCAATGGAGTCTGTTAGGTTTGAAGGATCTCATGATAACAAAAAAAGTCTGTCTCTGCAGGGATCCTTTAGTATCCGACCCGAGCTTGTCAGTGGTTAGTAGACGTACTTTAGTAGACGTACATTGACTGTGCTCAAACTGCAGTCCGTTTACCAGATGACGGCTGCAGTGGTCGCTGCCCATATTGGACCAATTTGAATAAGTCACTTAGACACAAAAATACGTGAAAAAAAGGTTTAAAAATACTAAAGTGGGTGATTTGGGCTTGGGACAGTATATATTTTTATACTGTAATAACTACATGTATAATTATAATATAATAGTATCATTATTAGTTATTATTGTGAAAATTACAGTAATATTTAGCAGTAATGTATCAATATAGATATGACAGTATAACACAATATAATAAATTACAGCAGAATCAGACCAAATTACAAAATATAATAAAAATACAGTAAAATACTGTTTTGTAGTCTACAGTACTGTTCTGTGTACTGTAAATTGAATTACAGTACAATTGCTGTAAATCGAAATGCAGTAACTTGCTGGCAACCGTGCTGCCAGTAATGTACTGTAAAAATACAAGAAAATCGTTAACAGTGTAGGACACATTTCTCAATACTTTTTTCAAAACTCTTCCCTCATTACTCCTCACCAATTGTCAACTTGGTACAGCAATTCATTTCACAATCAAAATGCACTAAAACTATCAAAAACGCTTCATTCATGTCTCAAATCAACTCATTCTTCCATAACGTTAGCAAAGTTTGTCACAATTTTATGTTAGGTTTAAACTTAAATTTAACAGTTTTGAAAAGACATTTTAACATGTGCAAACTGACCTGTTGGTACATAGAGTTTTGGTGTGGTTGTGTCGAAGTGAGAAAAGTTTTATGTAATTTGAAAGATATAGTCATTGAATAAATGTTGTGCTAAAGCAATGATACATGATTCATAGTTTACCCCATAGAGACTGCTGTTGTGACCACTATGTGCGAAGTTTTGAAAAATGACCTTAGTATTGAGGAATGTGTCCTAGCGATTTGTAAAAAAAAAAAAAAAAAAAAAAACATAGTGCCACCAGTGTTCTTTTCAGCTGGAAACCACAGTGGATTTGATGTATTGGTACATTTTGGAGTTTTGTAAAAGTGTAGGTAAAGGCATGTTTTTCCTGTGAGCCTGGGCTGGAATTCTCGAAGGATCCCTAATTGCTCCCTTCAGGATTGGTGCCAAATTATGAATTATGAAACTCCATTAGCAGTCCATTAGCATGCTTTTAGAGTTGTTGCACAACAACACATAATGCACCTGTTATTGCATGAAATGTTATTTCTGCAAGGTCCAAAAGTGAAGTGCAAAACATTAAAGGGAAAGTCTCAAAGAACATTAAAGGGAAACTATTCTCCCTAATACTTTTCCTGTCCTCTCTTCAATACAATCAATATTACATCGTCCAAATTACACTTAAAATCAAACAAAGAAATTGTGTTACAGTAAACAAATCGTTATGTCTATGGAAAGTCCCCTTAAAACATGAAAACCCAATGTGTCTGTGTGTTTGCGTGTTACATAAGCTCTATTATCAGTTATAAAGAAACAACATGCTGAGTGAATGATTATGTTCCAGGGAAAGCTCTGCAGGACGGCTGAAGATGTGGATGGCCTGTAATCAAAAGGTCTTGTCTAGACATCTCCCACATAGCTACTGTGCTTACGAAACATACATAGCGTATACACTGTGTGCAGCTTCTTTTCAACAGCACACATACAAATACTTGAACAGATCCAGACTGTGTATTTGAACGGAAAAGCTCAGGGATGAATCCCTGCAGTGTAGATCTAAATACTTCACATTCCACCAAACATCTGAGAGAAAGACAAAACTGCTCAAAGGCATGTGTTGTTGTTGTTATTAGACTATATGTTATATACTTTGTCTTTTTCCTGTCTTTCAAACTATTTGTAGACCTCAGAAGAACTCAAATTTATTGTAATTGGTGACAAGCCATCTGAGTTAAATATGCCATTAAATTTAATCTCTTAAATCATAAACAACATTCCCCAGAAATGATAAATTCATCCCAACAAAATGTATAATACTTTAAATATTGTATTTTATATACAGTCATTGCCAAAAAATATAGGCACCCCTGCATTTATGTCAGATAATGTGCCACTTCTCCCAGAAAATTGTTGCAATTACATATGCTTTGGTATTTTCATGTTTATTTCCTTTGTTTACATTGCAGCAACACAAAAAAAGCTGAGGGGGAAAAAAAAGCCAAATCTGAGACATTCCACACAGAACTCCAAAAACTGACTCATGCAATGCTCCTTTATCTCACCTGTAGCAATTCACATGTTCTGGCAATATAGAAATCACACTTGCAACCAAGTTCAAATTGGGCAAAGTTGACTCAACCTTTGTGATGTGTGTCTGTGTGTATACCACACTGAGCATGGAGAAAAGAAAGAAGATTAAAGAATTTTCTGAGGATTTGAGAACCAAAATTGTAGGAAAGCATGGACAATCTCAAGGCTACAAGTCCATCTCCAGAGATCTTAATGTTCCTGAGTCCACAACATTGTCACTGCATTTGCAGCCAATGGCTCAGCAGCTAATCTCCCTGGATGTGGATGAAAGAGATAAATTGATGAAAGATTGCAACAAAGGATTGTTCAAATAGTGGATAAAGAACCTCAATCAACTTCCAAACAAATTCAAGCTGACCTGCGGGCACATGGTACTACAGTGTCAGCTCACACTATCTGTCGCCATCTGAATGAAAAGGGTTGGAGGCCCAGGAGGACCCCGCTGCTGGCACAGAAACTCAAAAAAGCCAGGTTTGAGTTTGCCAAAACTGACCTGAGAAAGCCAAAATCCCTCTGGGAGAATGTGGACAGATTAGACTAAAATAGAGCTTTTTGGTAAAACACATCCTTCTACTGTTTTCAGCAAAAGAAATGAGGCCTTCAATGAAAAGAACATGGTCCCTACAGTAAAACATGGTGGAGGTTCACTGATGTTTTGGGGTTGCTTTGCTGCTTCAGGCACTGTCTGTCTTGATTGTATGCATGGCATTATGAAATCTGAAGACTACAACAGAATTCTTGGGTGCAATGTAGGGCCTAGTGTCAGAAAGCTGGGTCTTCGTCAGAGGTCATGGGTCTTACTGCAGGACAATGACATAAAGCATACTTCAAAAAGCACCCAAAAACTATATAAGACAAAGCGCAGGAAAGTTCTGAAGTGGCCAGAAATGAGTCTAGATGTAATTCCCATAGAGCACCAGTGGAAAGATCTCAAAACAGCAGTGGGAGAAGAAACCCTTCAAATCCGAAAGACCTGGAGCAGTTGGCAAAAGAAGAGTGGTCTAAAATTACAGTAGAGAGGTGTAATAAACTCATTGATGCTTACAGGAAGGGATTTATTTCAGTTATTGTTTCCAATGGGTGTGCTACCAAATATTAAGTTGAGGGTGTCAACATTTTTGTCCACATAATTTTTGGAGTTCTCTGTGGAAGGTCTCAGATGTGACTTTTTTTCTCTCTGCTTTTTTGTCTTGTTCCACTGCAAAACAAAATACATAAACATGAGAATACCAAAACATTTGTAATTGCAAAAATATTTTGGGAAGTAGTGCATTATCTGATTATTTGATCAGAAATGCAAGGGTACCAAATTTTTGGGCTGTGACTGTATCTACAACTTTATTGTAACGCTCAGTCTTGTTTCAGTTTAGTGTTTGATGGACTTTTAGTTTGTTTCACCTTGTTTTCCTGTGTTCTGTTCCTGTTTCCTTTCTTCCCCACTTTCCTACTCTTCATTTGTTGCCAAGTTTAGTGATTTAGTTGCATACCTGTTTCGAGTCTGCTTAGTTTGCCCTTTGTATATATAGCCCTTAGTTTGTTAAGTTCTTTGTGTTTTTTTTACTCCCAAGTGTTTCTCCTGTGACTATCTTTGTTGTGCATTATCTTCTTTGTTTTTGTTTCTAAATAAAGTGCTATTAGATCCCCTTCTCCTAGTTTTGCCTGACCTGCCATGACAGAACACAAGTCCAACTGAAATTATGGATCTACCAGATGCCTTCATTAATCTTTCCTGGGAAGGACTTCCTCTGTGGGAATCCTCCATCCACTTTTGTGAGTTGGATAATATCTCCAAGTTTGATGACAGCAGTTCAAAGACCATCTATTGGGTCTGCACGCAGAGCTGCTAGCGGGTGGACTTGCCAGAAAAGGTGAATCTCACTTGGGTCTGCCGACCCGGAGGTGATGGGTTCCACACACCCAAAGCCAATGCCAGCCTGCCAATGCTCGCCATGGAGCCAGAGCCAATGCCCACGACACAGAGCCTGAAGCCATGTACCAGTGGAGTTATTAGTGGAATTAGATGATTAAGAGAGGCTTAAAGACTGGAATTCGGCAGAGTCAGTTCCCAGCCACAATCCTCTTCCTCCTCTGGTGGTTCTGTCTGGCTGGCTGGATGTCCTGGTCACATCTGAAGTTCTCCCTCCTCCACTCGTCCCATCCAACCTTCAGTCTCCTTCTTCACCCAGCACCAATTCTGTCTGTTTTGTTACTGAGGAAGCCACCCAGCCTCCCACCCCTCCACCTCTGCCAATCTCATCCAGGTCCTCTGCCCCCTTCCTCCCTTCGTGGCTCTGCTTGACTGCCCTGATTAGCCTTGGGATTCTCGGTCTCCAGCTTCGCCTTGGTGTGGTGATTCCCTGGCTCCGCCTCGGGCATCCATCGGCAAGGATCTCCACCGCCATCAGCTCCACCTCAGTCAGTCATCCCCCTTGGTGCACCTGGTAAGGCTCCACCATGGCTCCTCCCTCCCTCGACTCTGCCGAGGGCTTATTTTGTTGGATTCCTGCTGGGGGTTCCACCCTGGCTCCTCCATCCAGCGTCTCCTCCCTGGATACCCCCTCCTTCCACTCCCCCATGGACTGTAATGTCGTGAAGACGTGCCTTATTTGGAGGGTGGAATAATGTAACAGTAAATCTTGTTTCAGTCTAGTGTTTGATGGAATTTTATATTGTATCACCCTGTTTCCTTTTGTTCCCCACTTTCCTGGTTTTCATTTGTTACTATAGGTACTATTTTAGTTGCACACCTGTTTCTAGTCTGTTTAGTTTGCCCTGTGTATATACAGCCCTTAGTTTGTTCAGTTTTTTTGTCTTGTGTTGTTTTTACTGCAACGTGTTTCTACTGTGATCATCTTCATTGTAGATTTCTTTTTTTTGTTTTTGTTTAGAAATAACGTGCTGGAGTTAGATCCCCTTCTCCTCAATGGTAATGCCTTAAAAGGACAATTTTTTTCACAAATGTAATTTCCAAAATGTGCCGTAAATATACACTGCTGTTCAGCAAAGATGCATTAAATTGATCAAAAGTGACACTGTATTTGGTTGCGTTGTGAGTACTTACAATACATGTGTTGTCAAATATTTTCTTTATTTGCTGGTGTTTTTTTTTTCTATTTGCATAAGTTTTCTTCAATTGCAGCGCATTGAGCTCTCTCAGCCACCGTATCCTTTGTTTCTAGTTTTAGTTTATGTTTGTTTGTTTAATAAACTCCTTGCACTTATATCTGCTCTACTTCTGCCATCTCTTCCATTTCTGCCAGACATTACAGCCACATCCCAAGCGAAATCATCTTTGTTATGCAGCCTTGTGACTGAAATTCACACAGGGCCTCATATCCCACAGATCTGACATGTAGTTCCACTCCAAACACCATTGATTTAGCTTTATGTCAACATGTTGAGACGCTCAGACAAACAGAGAAGTGTTTTGAAAACCCCAAACAGCTACAGTGTTCATACTTCATAATCACCCTACAAAAGTCTTACTCTGCTCATTAAACTGGGACATAAAAAGTAGTTTGAATTCCATACAGCTGGGGATGTATGTTTATAGAAACATAATGTTTCCAGAGCAAAAGTAATTACGCTACTGTGGTTGTTGTGCTGTTAAATGTGTCTCTTTAACACAATATAATCTTTTATCTATTACAAATACTGCATTGGACTATTAGAATCAGAAGAATAGGCAAAAAGCTTTTTTTGAAGCTCTCCACATGTTTTAATGAGGATGTGGCCTGTGGACGCTTTAAGCCATTTGTGATTGGTTGTCATTTGAGCTTTCTCCTGTGATGATTGGCTTGTTTTCACATGTTCCTGAGCGGTGCATGTGAGAAGTGCGTGAGCATTGTGTTTCGCCCTGCGGGGTTCACCTGTGACCCTCTTCCACACCCTCAGAGCACCCAGCAGAGCTTTACGTCGAGGTCACGACCTTTCACCTGTCTCTCACAAACTACCCACAGAGAGGTCACGCTTCAGAAGAGAGAGAGACGGAGAAAGAGAAATGTGCCTTCATCTTTTGTTTCTTGTCAGCAACACAAACCTGCTTCCTCTCTCTGTCCCTCTCAGATTCATATTCAAGTTTATTAACATGGTACAAAACTTTACACTGGCAAAGCATTATGAACATTAGTCTGTATGAGAACACATTTAGACACGTAAACAGTTTATCTATCTATCTATCTATCTATCTATCTATCTATCTATCTATCTATCTATCTATCTATCTATCTATATAATTAGAGAAAAAAGGTAGATTTCAGATTTTCATGTGAAAAAAAAGATAATAATAGGTAAGTTCACTTCTTCTCAACAAGACATATGTTGTTTGTAGAGTAAAAAGATATGCACCAAAGGTTTTGTCTTTGTCTTTTGTTGTGTCTTTGCATTTCTAATAAGCATCACTGAGAACCATCACAATAATCAACAGTGAACGAGGCTCTTCTGAGTGTGAATCTAATGCTTCTTTGCCGTACAGCAACGGAGAGGAAGATGCACATCCTGTCCGGCTGAATGACTCTTCCTTGTTAGCGTACAGGAAACACAAGGAAAGACAGCTGTGTTGGCAGACACAGACACACTTCAGTCCCAGCAGGGTAAACTTCTGTCTTCATGAGATCTGAACCAAACTCTCCTCCAAACATCTGCCCTTCATCTCTGTTCAGTTTTATGTTACTTTACAGAGTCTGGCTTGCTTGAAAATGCTAAATATGGTTTGTTTTCCCCTTTATTTAATGCTACCTCATCACCATTACTATACTGTTATTGCTCACACAACCATATCAGAATATCATAGAGACTTGAGAGCTCTTTTCTGGGCCAGTAAATGCCTAGTTCCCTTTCAAAGTGGAACGAGCCTCTGCGTCTTTCATTGACGCTATGGGGAACGCCATCAGCGTGACCAGTGTCTGAAGCACGTGTGCAATCTTGACAATTTCATTGAACTAACTGTGACGTCATTACTGGAGCCCCGTGAGTAGAAGAGGAGATCTACAATGTACGTAATCATTTTTTTTTGTCTTCAGGAGCCGTTTATTTTTATTAGCGCATAGTGAAGGCTATCGTTATCGATAAAGACTCAAACAAGCTTTTCCGGAAGTATGTGCCCCCGTGTCCCAGGTTTTTGACAGCTGAGGACACATGATCTGTGCTTTGTGTTTGAGCGAGGAGCACACGCGTTCAGTACTCGAGGAAGCTAAATGCACTCATTGTGATAAATTCAAAATGGGGAAGCTACGTTCACGCTTGACCCCTTTCTCAAGCGTCTGCAAAAATAAATAGCCAAGAGTAAAATAAAGGAAACATAGATTTGACTTCTTTATACACCTTTTAGGCATTGAATGAAATTTACGCATAGTGAACTTGTCGCAACCTTTGTGAAAAAGAAAAAAACACTTTTACAATACTTTTAAAAAGAGTGTGCATTATGATAATATTATATTTTAAAAGGATATACTTAAGTTCAAAGTGAATAATGTTTTCAGACACATTGCATGTGAACCGAAATTTAAAATTTCGAAAATGTATCATTATAATAAATGTAATTAGCTGAACAGTATTAAATGTAATTTCACAATTACTTATATAGCCTTTTAAATAGGATTAAAGTGTACTGCTGAATGTACTGACAAGCTTTTATGGTACTCTAAAATATACATTTCTATTGAAATTTGTATGTCATGTATTTAAATACATTTGTAATTACACATTTGTACTGATGAAGTTGCAATTTAGTACATTTAAAATTTTGACGTTAAATGTAACATCAAATTACACACTACAGTTAAAATGATGATAAACTAGAAATTACTTGGAACTGAACATAAATTGACTGAGAACTATCAACACAGAGGGTGTTTGGTGTGTGACGGCAGACGCTGAGGGCAGTGCTGGTTTATAAAGATATTGAAGGAAGGGTGAGAAAGAAAAAAAGTTTTGCCATCAGAATCAGGTCAATCTCAGGAACAACACATTCACTCTTCTGTCGTCTGTCTGAGGTAGAGGAACATGTTTTGAAAGCCCACATAAGCAATATGAATTTCTGTAAAACTGTAGTATGCATCAGTTTACGGACAAATGGTTTTTACAAATGATTTATGCAGAAGTTCATTGTGATTGTGTTTCAATATGGGCATCTGTGTGTAATAGACACAAACTAAATATGTGAGGGACAATAGAAACAATTTTAAAAAGAAATGTGTGCGCTTGTTTATGTGATTTATGAGGACACAAATTTGTATAATGACATGGGTATTACACTGGTTTTACAACGTAAACGTGGTTTAGGAGGAGAATTCCTGAGTCCTCGTAATTAAAATGGCTTAAAAACATATTACAATGTTTTATTAAAAATGTTAAAATTCAGAAGGTTTTCTGTGATGGTTAGTGTAAGAGGAGAGAATATAAAAAAACATTACGCCTATGGAATGTCCTCATAATGATAGGTGCACTAACGTGTGTGTGTGTGTGTGTGTGTGTGTGTGTGTGTGTGTGTGTGTGTGTGTGTGTGTGTGTGTGTGTGTGAGTGTGTGTGTGTAAAAGGGTAACAGGAAAGGCATGGAAAACAGCTGTCGACCAATCAAGGCTGTTGTCTGTCATAACCTCATCAATCTGATTTTACTTTCTCAAACACACAACACATCCTGTTATGTTTTTGTCTGTTGATACTATAATGCTTCATACTTTTTTTCAAGTTAAAGTAAACCAAAAAACTTTACTTTTAAAATAAAACTAAGAAAAATTGGTAACACTTTCTATGAAGTCCATGCTTATAATGAATTATAACTCTGTATTACTATTCTATAAATACATGTATAAAGGCTCATAAAGACCTATACTGAATTATAAGAACAGTTATAGTTACATTTATATTATTTTTATAATTACTTATAAGTCATGCATTTACTTTTTCAATGCACATGCTCATAATCCATTATACACTGATTTATAAATGATCAAATATAAAATAGTTCCAGAGACTCTTCTTTGCTGTACCAATTAATTATCAATTAAACAAAGCAAATGCATGGCTTATAAGTTATTATAAAAAAATAATAATACAAATGTAACTATAACTGTTCTTATCATGCAGTATAGGTCTTAATGAGTCTTTATAAATATATTTATAGAATAGTAATACTTATAAGTATAAGTATAAGTATAAATGGGGCTATAATTCATTATAAGCATAGAAAGCATAGAAAGTTTTACAATATATATATGGACATGTTGAAGAACAAATGAGTTGCCTCACAAAGATGGCAATATGCAAAATCCTTGTCCTTGTGTGGACATTTTTTGGTCCCCATGAGGAAAACAGCATTTAAATCATACAGAATTACATTATTTTTAAATGTAAAAATGCAGAAAGTCGTGTGTGATGGGCAGGTTTAGGGGTCGGGTTAGTGTGTGTGTGTGTGTGTGTGTGTGTGTGTGTGTGTGTGTGTGTGTGTGAGTGTGTGTGTGATGGGTGGGTTTAGGGGTAGGGTTAGTGTAAGAGGAGAGAATATACAGTTTGCACAGTTTAAAAACCATTACGTCTGTGGAATGTCCCCATAAAAAACGAAAACCCAACGTCTCGGTGTGTTGATGTGTGTGAGAGAGTGTGTGTGTGTGTTTGTGTGTGTGTCTGTGTGTGTGTGTGTGTGTGTGTGTGTGTGTGTGTGTGCTTGCTTCCTGAAATTCACACAGGTGTGGGTCTCATGTGTTAGACTGTATCCTGGGGCAGCGGGCCAGGGCCTGTTCACCCGTTATATTTTGGTTGTGTATGCATGGATTCCTGTGTGTGTGTGTGTGTGTGTGTGTGTGTGTGTGTGTGTGTGTGTGTGTGTGTGTGTGTGTGTGTGTGTGTGTGTGAGCTAACCATTCTTCCACATTTCCTTGTTTTCATTCTATTGAGTTGTGTATTTTTTACAGTGAGAGTGTTTTGATGATGTTCACTGAGTTATTCCATATACGTATCCAGGGCTAAATATGGATTAGAACGTTTGGTTCTTGTGGTTAGATGATGTTTAGAGCTGCATTTATTATGTTTACCTCAGTGTCTATTTTCTATCTGTCCCGTTCAGCCTTGAGTCTGTTCCTCTGCTAGTGTGCAAGTTCTTCAGTAACATACCTGTCCATTATCTGCTACAGTCACACAAGGTCAGGGTTGAGGGTTCAGAGTTGGGCACACACTGGGTTCACTGATATGTGCATAGATGTTAGAGGCTACAGAGATGAAATGACCCTCATAGGTCAGTCAGAGTCTGTTGTCTGTTGCCAAGAGGAGAAACTGGGATGTGATGTCAAAGGTCAAAGTTCGGGGGATAATGATGGGCAGACTAAAGTGCAGCCATGCATGTGTGGGCTGTCAACTTCAGACATTTCTACAGTTTGATTTCACTGTAATGTGATGAGACATCCCAGTTTCAACAATTGTGCTGGTGGGCCCTAACAATTTACAAATTGGTAACACTTTATTTCGATGGTCCACTTTAGACATTCTGCAACTATGCATGTCAACTAGCTGTCATTAGTAGTATTAGATTGTTAGCAGATTGTGCTTAATATCTGCTAACAGTACGTCAACTTATTCTACTATCCAGAACCCTATACCTAACCTAACAGTCTACTAGTACTCTTATGAGAGTTAGTTGGCATGTAGTTGCAAAGTTGCAAACGAATGTCTAAAGTGGACTATTGAAATAAAGTGTAAGCCCTAAAATATATAAGTATGCCCTAGTTCCAGCTGTTAGGCTCACTGACAATGTCCTTCTCAGTAGCATTACATTAGAAGGCAGGACAACTGGTTGTTTGCTATTAAGAGAGAGTTGATTTGTCAAAACTCAGATTAGAAATCCTTTCAGTTTCTTCACACAAAATATTTGAAAAGCTAATAATGTAATTTCATAAAATATAAAAAAAAAACTGCAGAAGTTAATTGCTAACATTAAAGTGTTAATGTCGGGTGTTAAAGCCCCACTGAAGTGCCTTGGAACGTGCAGTTTTGTTTGATGCGTTGAGGTAATTTCCAGTGAAACAGGAAGCTGAGGCGAGACATATTGAATGGCTCCTCCGCCTTTTCAAATAGCCAATAGAGTTTAGTTTACCTCACAGACTGCAAGTCGTACTTGAAAGCACCATGGAAGCGAATCCGAGATCTGATGATATGTTGGATTCAATAGTAGAGGTGTGAATAAATTCTAGTAATTTCATTCTTAACCAACGTACAGTTGGAAAACAGAATAAAACTCAAGTGTTTGATCAAACGAACACACATCTCCAACACATAATGCTCCGTGACGTGTCAACGGCCGCTTTGGCCAGGTGGTATTTATAGCATGGGGGCGAAGCTTTAGATTCTAGAGAGCATTTGATTGGACAGAAGATGCGATAAAGAGCTGAAGTCTGTGGTGACGTCATAAAACTCCGTGATCCATTTTAGCGGAAGTGAGAGACTGTAAGTTTTGAATGCTTATATCTCCGAAATGTGAAATGTGTCATTGTTTTTGGAATACACCAGCTTATTCATTACCTTAAGGCTAACATATGCATACTAAAAGCTAAAAAACGTACATTCTGATTTCAGCGGAACCTTTAAAGCTATATCCCATTTTTATTATTGGGATTCCTCAGGGTTCAGTACTTGGCCCCCTTCGTCTTCTCAGTATACATGTTAAACTGATGATTGATGCCTGTGGGTCACTGGGAAGAAGAGTTGAAAATAGTTCCTCATGCATACTTGCAAATCCAACTCTTAATCATTAATTTGCATGTTACATACACATTGTTTAGTATGTAATTCAGGAACATAACTTGTCCATAACTGGACTTCTCCCACTACACAAGTTCACTTTTCAGCCTGATGACCCAATTTAGAATGGGTGGATAAGTATAGGATACTGTTCAGCACCAAAAATTAAACCCCCGATGCAAAGCCAAGAAGAAACAGAGAGTCGAGTCCAATGAGAGGCATGAAAAAGCTAGGAAATCAGTTGCCTGGGCCCGCAGTTAATGATACAGTTTAGTGGTCACAAATATTATTTGAGTGTGTGAGAAAAAGAGCAAATATTCATTAGTTCAAATAGTTCCTGACTTCCACGTTCCCTTGGCATCGACTATTTTTATGGCAATGATCTTTTCTACATTTTCTTTCTCAGGACATTTTTATAGTCAAGAGAATATAAAAAAAATATCTTATTTGAGATATTTAGGGCACAAAAAATACCTATTATATATTTATATATATAAAAAAGAAATGTATTTGTGGGAGTGCAGCATTTATCAGTGTGTCTTTACACTGGCAGAATATTTGTTTTTTGTTTGGCTGAACACCAGTTAGTTTAAGCCACCATGTGCAGGTCCCGTTTCATGGCATATTAAATGCACTTTTACAAGATCTACTGACAGAATGGAGTTTAGAAATGCGGAGAAAATCTGCTTGTTCTTTTTTCTAACCTTCTTCTGACTTTAGAAGCTCTTGCAAAATGACAAACATCATCTGTACAGATGTGAATCTTGCCATGTTTGTATAATGTGGATTTTTTGGTTACACTTTATTTTGATGGTCCACATTAGACATTCAACTAACTATAAGTAACTTTGTACCTACATGTCAACTAACTCTCCTTACAGTATTAGTAGACTGTTAGGGTTCAGGTTAGTAGAATAAGTTACTTACACTGTAGGGTTAGGGTTAGGGTTAGCAGATATTAAGCAGACAGTCTACTAATACTGTAATGAGAGTTAGTTGACATGTGGTTGTAAAGTTATTAGAATGTTTATCATCGAAATAAAGTGTTACTTTTATACTTAAAGTCCCCATGAACTCAAAATGTAAAAAATTTTTTGTCTTTTAGTATGAATATGTTAGCCTTACTGTTATTATAAGATAGTGTGCTCCAAAACAATATTTCGGAAAAGACAAAATTCACATTTAGAAGATATATGTATTCAAAACTTACTCTCTCACTTCCGCCAATATGGATCAATGATTTTGAGCACTTCATCAGATTTTCTGTCCAATCAAATGCTCTCTAGAATCTGAAGCTCCGCCCCCTATATTATAAATAGTTGTGGCTGAAATCGGTCACTTGTTCACACATTTGCTATCTCTACATGGCACATAGTGCACTATATAGTGCACAGGGAATGATTCAGACAGTGTAAATATGCTTTCCATTGGGGCGAATGAAGTCTGGTGTCACGTTAGAGTCACACGAACTGCTGGCGCACACACAGTCTGCTCCGGTCCAGAGACACGATAGCACAGGGCGGATTATATGATCGAGTCGGCGGCGAGACCAGAAAACGTATCGGACCCATTTGAATTCTGCACAGAATGCTGCATTTTAAAGCAGCGCTATGCAGTTTTGGCAATTTCTTCTCTTTTTGCTCACGGGTTTCTCTACAGAGCTCCCTCTACAGCTTCGGAATAGATATTTGACAACACTGTCGTCAAAACTCGTTGGCGACTCGCCCCCCTCCCATCTTCTCCCTCTGGTCATGTGCATTTGTTTTCAAAGAATCCGGCGAACGCACAGAGCCATGTCCACTGAGGTATGTATGATACACAGAAGGCTAGCATATAAATGTTTAGATAGTGTATGTGTGCAGTGCCGTAAAGCAATTCGTTACATCGCGAGACCTGATATCACGCGATACTTCCTGATGCTGAGGCCGCCGGCCCAAAGTTGCAAGGGTGTTTTTTCCGCTCACAGGCATTAGGAGGGTGCGAGAAGACCACCATTCAACCCGAAAAAAGTCATGTAACCATTCCAATGACTCCGAAGCTGTAAATTAAGCTACAAAAAACCTGCATAGTTCCCCTTTAAAGCAATATGGAGGAGAAACTGTTAGACAGACTCGGCATTAGAAACAGCAGTGATGAGTGGAAGAGATAACAACGGTGCCGTGCACCAATATAACTCACACATCTCAAACTGCACATCCTCAGCATGATTATGATCACTGTTTTGCTTCAGTAACAGTTTAATATTAAATCTAAAAGGGGAATCGGTAACACTTTAAAATACGGATCCTTCGTTAATGAATAACTACACAGGAACAAATGAGTAACACAATATTAACAATCTAGTAACTACAGTTAACTAACAAGTAACTCTGATTAACGAATTAGTAAGTAATAGCACACAGATTTAAGTGGTAGTTCACTATTAACTAATCAATAACTACTATTTTTTAATACTTCACAGAGAACTACTGAATTTTTTTACAGATTTAAGTGGTAGTTCACTAATAACTAATCAATAACTACTATTTTTCAATACTTCCCAGAGAAATAATGAAAAAAATTCACAATTCATGCAAAACTAATTAATAACTAATGCAGGACAAATTACTAGCACTAGATTAACATTACTGCTAGATACTGTACACTAATTATAAATATGTAATAGTGTAGCAGACTTATGATTTGGGAAAGCTGTCAATAATTAGCCTATGCACTGCTGTCTTTTAGAGAACTATTCATAAACTAAATAATTTTTAAGAATTGTTTTTATAAATGCACTTGTCTGGAACACTTACCCTGTGGCCGATTTTCCGGCATTCCTCTGGACTGGCTTTGAATAACTAGACTCATCATGGTGAGTACTGGAACATACTGAGTCATCAGCCATCCAAATACCAGTTATTTTATTATAGCTTGAGTCATTTGAGACACTTGAGTCATTACTAGTTAGTTAACATGATCTTCACTTTAGAATACGGATCCAAATAGGGGTATGTAGTAACACTTGAGTCATTACTAGTTAGTTAACATGATCTTCACTTTAGAATACGGATCCAAATAATTAGTAGTTCCTATAGAGGTATGTAGTAACACTTGAGTCATTACTAGTTAGTTAACATGATCTTCACTTTAGAATACGGATCCAAATAATTAGTAGTTCCTATAGAGGTATGTAGTAACACTTGAGTCATTACTAGTTAGTTAACATGATCTTCACATTAGAATACGGATCCAAATAATTTGTAAGTCCTATAAAAGTATGCATTAACACTTGAGTCATTACTAGTTATCATGATTCCATGCTGTAGTTACTAATGAAGAGCCAACCCGAAAGGGTAGAATCATCTAATCATTCACAGGATATATATACACACACATATTTATATATATATATATATATATATATACATATGAACAAAGAGACATACATAAAAACAATTTTGAGAGGTAGGTTAAATAATAAAATAACTGGTATTTGGATGGCTGATGACTCAGTATGTTCCATGAGTCTAGTTATTCAAAGCCAGTCCAGAGGAATGCCGGAAAATCGGCCACAGGGTAAGTGTTCCAGACAAGTGCATTTATAAAAACAATTCTTAAAAATTATTTAGTTTATGAATAGTTCTCTAAAAGACAGCAGTGCATAGGCTAATTATTGACAGCTTTCCCAAATCATAAGTCTGCTACGCTACTACATATTGATAATTAGTGTACAGTATCTAGCAGTAATGTTAATCTAGTGCTAGTAATTTTTCCTGCATTAGTTATTAAGTTTTGCATGAATTGTGAATTTTTTTCATTATTTCTCTGGGAAGTATTAAAAAATTTTAGTTATTGATTAGTTATTAGTGAACTACCACTTAAATTTGTAAAAAATTCAGTAGTTCTCTGGGAAGTATTAACAAATAGTTATTGATTAGTTAATAGTGAACTACCACTTAAATCTGTGTGCTATTACTTACTAATTCGTTAATCAGAGTTACTTGTTAGTTAACTGTAGTTACTAGATTGTTAACATTGTGTTACTCATTTGTTCCTGTGTAGTTATTCATTAACGAAGGATCCGTATTTTAAAGTGTTACCGGGGAATCTATTAGACTGGCTTTCATAAGCTGTCAAATGCGGCTTTACCGAGCTCAATGTCTATGATATAAATGAAACGCTATTGGCTATTTTAAAAAGGGGGACGAGCTGTTTGATATGTCCCCTCCTGTCTTCCTATTTCAGTAGAAATTACGTCAACACACTAAATGACTTTAAGGTGATTCCCAGAAAACATGTGATTTCCAGTTTCTGCTGAGTTGATTTCTCTCAAGTTGTCGTTCAGAGAGAAACAAAACTCTGATGGCAACAGGAAGTAAACCCTATTATTTGAGGCAATGACAAATGGCCATTTCCTGTCTGTGGAGGAAAAGAATGTACTCGATCTAAAACGGTACAACCTTCCTCAGCAGCACCCAGCAACAACGGCAGCTTTCTGCAATCTAAATGTGTGTATGTTTTTCATAGCTGTGTGTTTTAGGAATGCCCTAGGGCCTCACTAACTGGCTGCTTTTGACTTGTGTGTGTGTTTGTGTGTTAGGCGTTGTTAAAGAGTCTTAATGTAGGTCTCTGATCCACTCTGACACAAACACACACTACACATTTTAGAGAGCTATGTTTTGTCTCGTTTTGGGATGTAGCATTCTGTGGGTGTGTGTAGTGCGATACTGATCTTGTTTACAGTTCAGTCAGCCATTTTGAGACCTTTCAGATTCAGGAAATGAGGGTAGGAATTTGTTATGTGTGTGTGTGTAACTTATTCATGGATAGAATGGTCTTTTCAAAACACAACATGAGACATTTGGAGAGTTAAAGCCATTGCATGGGCTGTACATCCATCCCTCACAGTCTTGTTTTCTTCTGTGAAATATTAAATGTGTTGTCTACCTTGATAAGTTTTACTGGTGTGTGTTTCTCTGTGTGTTTGTTTCCTAATGTGTTGGACACCTGCTGAGGAAGCTTTTAAGAGCTTAGCCTGTCAGTCCTCCCCTTCACTCATCTTTAGCCTGACAGAAGCCCGAGGAACCCAAGGCTATTTTAATGCTTGTGTTGAAGTTCAAGACAGACTGTCTTAACACCATCTAGTCTCGGTGGTCGCAGACAAATGGCCACGGAGTGTATCTGATCTGTTAAATGTGGTGAGGGGGTTACTAAGGTCAGGTCCACTCTTTCAATGTTAAAATATACAAGTTTACTGTGCTAAGAAGACCGGAGAAAAACGCGGCGAGGCTAGATGATGTAATAATGGCATCTACCAGCTGAGACTAACCAGCTATCCTGTATTAACCAGCCAAACTTTGAGCCCTTTGTTTAATGTGCCCTTCAAGTGGAGAAAGAAATTCGTAATTACGAGCTCTGAGCACACGAATGACAGAACGTAGTTGTATTTACGAATTCTAGACTATACATGTGTTGCCAAGTTGGCAGGGGCCTGTTGATATGAATTATGATGGTGTTATTTAAATTTGACATGCTGTATATCAATCATGTTGAAGCTGTGATGTATGGAACGGCTGGTAGATAACATCCGTTAATCAAGTTAATCGTTCTGCTTACACAGTTTGCTTTATGTAATACAAACATTTAGTTTGGACATTTAGTAACATTGCACCTACATGTCAATTTATTCTACCAACATCTAACCCTTCCCATAACAGTCAGTCTACTAATATTCTACTAATACTCTACTAATACTCTAATAAGAGTTAGTTGACATTTAGGTGCAACATTACTCATGTCTAAAGGGGACCATCAAAATAAAGTGTAAGCTTTAATTTTTGGTACCAAGTATAAATACGAGATAGAATAATTTTTATAATTTTGAATTCAGATGTAGTTTTTTGGGGGTTATTGTTCACAATATAATTATTTTGTTTTGTTTAGGCTACTATAATGAATGAGGAATGATTGTCCCAGGTGCACTTGAAGGCATCCTGACATCGTAACCTGGCTAAACCATCGGCGTGAGTTTGGGGCGGGACCGGTTTCAAAAACCATCAGCAAAACGTCCCTTTGGTTTGTTCTTAAAAGGTACATAAAGTAAAAAAAAAATTAAACTTGTCTTTTATTGGTAGTGCTGAAGTTGGGGTTAGTTATTATATAAAAACAATAGAAGTCTATGGTATGCCCTTTTTTTTATAGCTATATTTGGCTTGTTTGGTTTCTTCCACAACATTTTCAGTTTTTTCCAGCTCCAAATACCATACCTCATTCCAGAGAAGAACTCAGGACAGAGAGAAAGAGAGAAAGGTCTTAAAAACATAGTAAACAATCCTCTTTCAAGACAGCATAGCTGATATAAAACCTCATAAGGGATTGATTTTGAACATGGGCAAGTAACTCTGAGTGCAACACAAATAGTCACTCTCACACGAAACGCAAAGAGGAGGCAATGATTTTGATATTATTTGATGTTAGCATGTATAGCTAAGCTAACAATGTGATACTCTAAGAAGCACAAATCACAGCACACATAAACACTGGGTAAAATAGTATTTTTAAATTTGTTTAAAGTATTTGTAGCCTACTGATGCCCTTAGACTTTGGCTTAGAATATCTTGTGGAAGATCTTTGTGAATCGTGCCTAAAAATGCTGTCTAGGTAGGAAGCTAACATCTGGTATAATCTTGCAATAAATCATCACAACTTTTTTCAGTCTGATTCCAACAAACTGTGTTCGTAGATTCTTTGCTTGTGTGTCATGTGGCCCCGTCCATTGTGCTCATGACTGCAGCAGATGTGCGCTAAACAATGCAATGGATAAATAAAAGGAAACTGTGTATAAATAGCCTTGTTTGTGTGTGTGTGTGTGTGTATGTGTGTGTGTGCAGCTGCAAAGCTCAAGCATGTGAAGGCATTTGGACCTATAAAGACATTCAAAACTTCCAATATGGGGCCAATTTGTGTCCTAACTCTATGACTCTTTCACTGCTTTCAACAGGTGTTTGGCATGTGATGTAACAAAAATTAAATGTAATAAAGTGGGCATGTGTGAGTGCTTGTGTGTATGTGCGTGTGAAGATCTATATGCTGGCAGGCGCACAGGGTTGACGATTTAAATACAGCTCAGATAAGAAACCCAGAAATAAATCTCTTTCTGTTACAGTGCTCCCACCTGACCTTAAACCGCATTCACACACACAGACACACAGAATAATGCTATCAGCCGCTGATAACGTCAGCGCTGAACACACTGATAAAACACAATGCTGCAGTGCTTCGGAAATGATGACCTCTTACAACATGCAGGAAATGATTATCAGTGCCAAAACGAAAAGATAGAAAGAGAGAGAGACTGCAACAAATACATGAAAAGAGAGCAGAAAAGCCAGGGTAGGGTAGGGTGGGGTGGGGTGGGGTAGGGTGGGTTGAGGTGGGGTAGGGTAGGGTAGGGTAGGGTAGGGTAGGGTAGGGTGGGGTAGGGTAGGGTGGGGTAGGGTAGGGTAGGGTAGGGTAGGGTAGGGTAGGGTGGGGTAGGGTTACAGCCTGATTTTGTGATTTAAATGGTCTAGTGAACCAATAAAAACCTGCATACCCTTATTAAGGTGTGCTCACATTTACCTTTGTTCAGCAAATTCACAGTAATTTCAGTAGGAATGCACGTAATTCGCAATGTGAGGACGAACGATTTCCTCACACGGATTTTACAACGTGTTCACTTTCTGTTCGGTCTGCTGGTGTCTGAGGCCGAATCCCAAAGTATACATCAGTTTTGGCCATTTACACGACAACAAACAAAACAAAACGTGTTTCAAAGTGCACGTTTTTGAGAACGAAACCGTTATCGTCTTGAAATGTAAACTACAGAAATGTGAATTTGTGAAAACGGTGACATCATGCGCATGTTTATAACGTTTTCAGTCTAAGGCGAGTAGTGTTTCTTTACAAAGTGACATCGCCTCCTAATGGCCTGGCATGAATAATACAGCGATTTTAGTCATTTTTGCAGATCCGTGTGAACAGGGATCGCTTTGAAAACGTTGTCGTTTGTACGTGGAAAAACGCAAAGGAAAAAAATTCAGTTTTTAGTGCATCGCTGTTGTGTAAACGTACCCTTAGTGTCTACAGAATAACAATGCTAGCTGTGCACAAACAAGTACTGCTGACGATGAAATGTACATCACACAAGCATACCCTAACCTACATGTAAAAACTGAAGTATAATTTGGGCTTGAGGCTAATCTGTCAGTAGCCGCGTTTCCATTACCCTTCAAATTGCACAAAATGAAATTCCGGATTGAAAATACGCCCAATGGAAACAAGTCAATTTCACACAAAAAAATGTATGCTCGCATGTGGTGGTTTTTCAGGCAATTCGAGAAAGGAATATTTCACAAAACTGCAATGGAAACTGCAATTTTCCGCATTTACAGGTCACATGGCGTACGTTAAAGTCGATCATTCTTTAAAGAAGACGCTGTATGTTTGGGCAGAAGACGAGACAGAGTTTTTCATTAAACTCATAAAAGACAAAAGTATTACAGGAATACTGGATTCTAAACAACAAAGAAATCCCACAATCCCTCATATGTGCTGCTCACAATTATAGGGGCTTTCCTCGCCATTAATGTTGGATAACACGCCTATATGTCTCCTTTCATTAAAAATAATGGCTAGTGCAGTGGCGGAGATATATACGTAAACCTACACCGACATCCGTTGCCATGATTTTTGGAATGACTTATCGCGATAGGAAAAAATTAAGTTTTAGTCACATAACATAATCATTTCGCAATCGGTTTTTATCGACATTTGGAAAACATTACAAAAGTTTTGCGCAAATCTGCAATGGAAACACAGCTAGTGATCTTCACCATAATAACTGACCTGGGGTGCGTTTCCCATACAATGACGTAACTCACTGCCTAACTTCCATAGTACAATGCATCGATAGACAAAAATGAACTAGCTAGTTATGACCATTTCCTTGGTAACAATCCCTACAGAATAATCCAGCATTGCTGGTCACCACTCACCAGCATAAGGTATGTTTGGCTTGCTGGGATCAGCATGGGATGCTGGTTGCTGGTTTGTTGGTCTCCATCATGGGAAGAGGAAATGCAACTAGACCAGCACAAACCAGTTTGGACCAACATTGATTTCATGCTGGTTTATGCTGGATTTTCCAGCAGGGATGATATAAAATCCACTGCATGTTTAAGTTAGCTTATTTTTCCTATACAGCATGGTCTAATGAAAGTCCACTTATCGTATTAACAAGGAACTGTGCTTCTAACCACAGGTCGAGAGCAGTAGTTTCAGACACACACGTTTGTGATGCTGTTTGCGAATGTTCATTGGAACTATGGTTTTGGGAAACAGCGGATAGTTAGTATTGATGGCACAGTTGGCTAACAATGTTTCTGGGAAATGCACCTCTGGTTAAAAAAGCAGAGGTTGATCTCTGGAGATATGTATTGAGTGAGTGTGTGGGTCGAGTTTATCGTTAAGAGTGAATTAGTTACATTTTAGTTGGGTTTTCTCTGAAAGGAGAGCACTCTTACTCTGCTTCTAGAACTGACGCTCTCTTTCCTCCTGTCTTTCGTCCTAGTTTCCTGTATTCTGTGACAGCACCTTGGGGAGTTCTGGGGCGAGGAGAACGAGAGCTGAGAGAGTAGAGGCTGTATAGGTTGTATTTAGTCGCTAAAGGTTCAGCTGTCCTATATTAGTGACACACTTGAGGCGAAAGACGAGCCGAGCAGTAAATTTGACGATCAGAGCTGTGTGTGTGACTGGGAGCTGAGACGGACCAGTATGTGTCAGACTAAAGAGTGGTGTGTGTGTGTGTGTGTGTTTTGTGTAAGGGTGGACATTACAGTTGTTTTCAGTTGAGATTTGGTTTCAAAGGCAGGTGTGTTACCGAGACCCTATTAAAGATTTGTGTGGGTGTGGTCGTGTTTGGTTTAGCCTTGGGGTGCCACGTGAATGTCATCATGACCTTTTAGAAATGAAAGACACAATCCAAACAGCTGCATGATCCAAAGATGTCACCAGGTTTGGATAACTTTGGGAGAAGTATCTAAGGGTACGTTCAAGACTTCAGGTAAATGTGGCCCAAATCTGATTTTTATGACTTTTTGTCATGACAGTGTGAACGACACAAACCTCATAGACTCTGATCTTTTCGATTCTGATTCGGGCCACTTCACATATGTGATCCTGAATCCGATACAGGGCAGATGTTTTGCAATGCGACCTCAGTCTGAACAGTCACATCGGAAGTCACTCTAGAGCAATGTTCGTCTCTGTTTTTTCACATAGCCTACTCATCTTTGATAAATTCATAAATCCGCTGTATTCTGCGGCCGATCACGCTATAAATAAATGCTTAATCACTTACTTTAATGTCTTCCCTGTTTACTTCCATTTGACAGCGTGCTGCGTGATGTCTTTTATCCCTCTTTTGCGCATGCGGGTCAGTCCAGGACCATGATCTGTTGACCCTGGAATCTGACATTTTTACAGCTATACAAAAAGAAAATCGTATGTGATTCAGAGCCTGCACAAATATCTGCACTGACATCGCCTGGTGGTCTCGGCCCAACTACAGACTCTAGAGTGGTTTGCTTGTGATGAGAAAGCAATCTGACCCAATCAAGTTGTGTCATAATTCATAATGGGAAATGTGATAAAAAGCAGTAGTGTCTAATTGTGTGGTTAAGCACATTAGTTATCGCAGTTGAAAACTGAAGCTCTTAAAATGTTGTGTAATTGACCTTCTCTGAAACTGGAGCATTGCAAGAATGCTGGCCCGAAAAAAGCCTCGATTCCCACTCTGAAAAATTATGTTTTATTAATTTGTAACTGTTAGAGTGGGAATCAAGGGTAACACTTTAGTTTAGGGTCCAATTCTCACTATTAACTAGTTGCTTATTAGCATGCATATTACTAGGATATTGGCTGTTTATTATATTAATGCCCTATTCTGCATGACCATATCCTACATCCCTTAATCCTATCCAATACCTAAATTTAACAACTAACTTACTAACTATTAATAAGCAGTCATTTTATTGTTTATTGAGTTTATTGAGGCAAAAGTCGTGGTTAATAGTTAGTTAGTGAGAATCGGACCCTAATCTAAAGTGTGACTGAATCAAGGCTTATACATTTGTATATGTGTGTGTGTGTGGCAACAGCTAGACCTCATCTTGATGGGTGAACACTATGAGCAGAATCCCATAACATAAAAGAGTGTACTCTGACCAATGAGAGGACAGTTTTACACATGTGCATGAATGCATTTTTGATACGATTTGAAACGGTGCATTATGAAAGCAAACTAAACCAAGGCAAAAGGTAACGTTGTAACAATCTGTTGTTTCAGAATAAAGCAAACTATCTACAGCCCTTCACTTCTACAGAATATTCATGACGTGCAGTAATCATGAAATATATTTAATGATTTTGTGCAGCTGAAATATAATTTACACCTAGCAATAATATTCCTTCTCGTTTTTGATCTTGCAGATTTACTTTACAAAAAAATTCTGGTTACACTTTATTTCAATCGTCCCCTTTAGACCTTTTTTTTGACTATAAGTAATGTTGCACCAACATGTCAACTAACTCTCATTAGAGTATTAGTAGAGTATTATTAGTAGACTGGTAGGGGTAGGTTCGGATTAGTAAAACATGGTTAGTAGAATAATTTGACATGCACTTGCAAAGTTGCTTATAGTCAGTAGAAAGTCTGTTGAGGAGCATCACAATAAAGAGTTAGCAGATATTGAGCAGACAGTCTACTAATACTCTAATGAGAGTTAGTTGACAAGTATGTGCAACATTACTTAGTTAACAATATCTAAAGGGATCCATCAAAATACAGTTACCAAAACTCTTACTTTAAATGTCACTTTTCAAGATAAAAGACAAAAAATAATAATGCATGGTCTCTGTGAGTTTCTACATGTATTTAGATTTTTTTTTTACAGACATAATCTATTATTTGTAACAGATTCATAAACGGACCTTCGCATCTTCTCGTTGTTGATTGTCCGCTCAGGGTAATGCTGGGAGTCATAAACCTGGTTAGTAACGGTTGTCGACCACTCTCTTCTGTGGTATGTTTACAGTACCTCGGTTTTATTGTATCTTTAGCAAACATTAGAGCCGAGAGCTAACAGCACCATGTTTGTAATTTTATAGCTAATGTAATTAGTCATTCATCACGTTGTTTTTTTTTAAGCCACACCACAATGAATTCCCCACCCAGAGGGGAATTTTATTGCTCAATCTGGTTAACCTGAGACATTGTGTCGGGATACAGCGCTGTAACTAGGATCTCATGGACACCAGTGCAGAAACGCTTGACAGAAATTACATCATACAATAACACTTTCTAATTAAATTTTTCCCAAGATTCCCTGGAGTATGTGTCACTTGCACTTGCACGGAGGATTGAGGGATTGACAGTGGATCAGAGAAAGCACTGAGAGTGGTTTAGAGTGTCCACAAGGTTGAGAAATGCTAAACTGAATGCAAATGTTAAGTAAAAATGCCAGCAGAAGTCAGTCGGTCACGAGCGTTTCAAAGCCTGACAATTGTGCCAGAGTTTCTGCTGGATTTAGTGCATAAATCATATTGTTTACATATTACTATATTTAATTACAATTTCAAATGCAATTTGGATGTTTTCACTGTGACTGTTTAACAATAGTCCATTAAACTAACACAATATCTTTAACTTTAATCTTGTGTGTGTATATATAGATATATATGATTATATTGGAACTGAAAACAACTAAAAATGATTTCCAAGGCAATATTTTCTTGTCATGGGCTTGGGAGCATTTGGACAGACATGTTTTGTGGTCTGTGCTAACTCGCGCATATGATCCACTGTGAAGGTTCGAGTGACCCTAACTTCATTCACCCCAAAGAATATTTACACTGTCTGAATCATTCAGACCCTTCAAGTCTCTGTCTTTAAGGGTAACTCTCGCCAAAATGCAACCTAGGCTCTTTTTGTTAATCTACTCGAGGCAAACTTTCATTTAAAAGCATAATTAGAATGGAAACGCCACTTTTAAGTTTGACCGTATTTTCGTTTTAGGTCAAATGCCTTGTGAATGGGGCACTTCTATGATAGCATCAAAATGGCTATTTCTAAAACACTAAGAAGGCTCGACACAACATGAAACTTTGCTTTAAGTATCACCAGAGGCTCTACACATGAACTCCAGCATTGAGAACATTGTTTGTGTTCACAGAGTTTACTAAAAAGAAAGGTTTTGAACAACTCACTGTGTGTCCGTCCGCCGGCATTTTGACAGTCAAAAATAGTCGATTTCCGAATGCGAATGAACTGACTCTGGATTTTAGTATTGCTTCTTATATGAGGATCCTTTTTCAAATACAAGGTCAATATTGATTTTCACTAACGACAAAAAAGCTTTCCATCTTTACTCTCCTCCCTGTTACAGAGATCGACTATTTTTGACTGACAAAATGCCGGCGGATGGAAACACAGTGAGTTGTTCAAAATCTTTCTTTTTAGTAAACTCTGTGCACACAAACAATGTTCTCAATGCTGGAGTTCATGTGTAGAGCCCCTGGTGATACTTCCAGCAAAGTTTCATGTTGTGTCGAGCCTTCTTAGTGTTTTAAAAATAGCGATTTTTGATGCTATCATAAAAGTGCCCCATTTACTCCCATTCAGAAGGTATTTAACCTAAAACGAAAATACGGTCAATCTTAAAAGTGGCGTTTCCATTCTAATTATGCTTTTACATGAAAGTTTGCCTCGAGTAGATTAACAAAAAGACCCTAGGTTGCATTTTGGCGAGAGTTACCCTTTAAGTCTGGTCTTGTCTAGTCAACAACACTGATAGTTTATACACTGATAATCTACAACAATGATAGATTTCTCCCACGACGGTGGACACGCACCGTTAAGAGTCTCAAAATGTAATCTAGCAGGGGTGTATACGTGTTCAAAATACTGTGATAATGGGCCCCTGTTCTGTGGGCCCCGGTGCATTACCCCGCCTGCACTGCCAGTATTCATGCTACTGTTCAGATCTCTTCCAAAAGAAACCTGTAGCAACAAGTGACATCTAAAGAGATGGTGATTTCATGCTCTGTAAAACAACAGTATAAGAGTGAAATAAAACTCTCAAGAAATATGAGATCAGAATGAGAATTATAAGGCTGTTTTATGTGAAGAACAGAGAGATGACTCACAGGTTTACCATCTGTGAACACAAACACACACACACACACACACACAAACACACACACACACTGCGTGTCTGCGCAGCATGCGGTGCTACAGCAGATCTGCCTGCAGCAGTTCACTGTGTTGATCTGTGTATTACAGGACACAGTCCAGGATATAAATTATACCTGCAGTCACAAATGTGTTGGATCTCTAAAGCATGTGTAAGCAAATATTTATACTGAAAACAGCTCCACCAGTTAAACTGGATCATGTCTATTACTAAATGCCTTCGAAAGAAGGAGCCCTGTGTTTTTTGGCAATACTTACTAAATAATTACATTCTTAAGATTTCCTGGCTGATGAATTTTACATGATGGTTTTTGACAATGCACACAAAAACCAGGATGGACTTCGTAAGGCCACTAAACTTAAACTGATGTGACATAATTTCAAAAAAAAATAAATAATAATAATAAAAAAGCAGGTCAAAACGAAGTTTCTTAAGAGTTTGTTTTGAGAGTTCGAAACAGCTTGCCAAAGCGAACTTTCCAGAAAAGTTTTCTCCGGCTAGTAAACACCTTCGACCTATCATTGGTCCCTGGCGATTACACAATAGGTGGGTGTGGCTCTGAGGCTCCGCCTTCTTTGCCGTGAAGTGAAAACATGAACACATTGGAGAGCCGCTTTATAGAAGAAACTGAAGTCGCAATTCTAACTGAAAGAGACACTGACACTTTTTTCATGTTTAATACTGTAAAGCTGCTTGCTTTAAATTCATACATTGTATAAAGTGCTATATAAATAAACGTGCCAAACTGGTGCAAACATATCTTCCTCGCTATGATCAGATGCTTTCTCGACTGCTGTTTTCTCACCGCTGTCATTTTTGTTGTGTGTAAAGTGAGAGAGTAAAGTGAGTAAAGAGAGTAAAGAGTGCATGGTGGGCGGCAGCGGATGTTCATTAACCCTTTAGAACCGGCTGTGTCGTCGCCAACACGTACCAGCAAGCTGTATTCATTTTAACTCTTCAACCGCTTGCCCTATCAAAATTATTACAGTAATTTCATGCTTTCCATCTGCAAATGACAGCAGCGCGGGAGGCAAGGAGAGATACGAAGCGCAGCCGGTTCGAGTGTTTCGGATTGCATAAAATAATAAAAGAAACGAACAATGGCATGGCGAAAGAAGTGTTAGACAGCAGAAGAGGGGATTGGGATGACTTTTAATGAAACTTGGGGAAGCGGATGGCCGTTACTCTTTCACGTATCTAAGCATGTAGTGTGTGCATGTGTATGTGTGAGTGTATGAAAAAAAATGTCCTAAATGAAAACTGTGCAACCCAATGTCACAAAAAAGACTTGTATACATGTATTATAGTTCATTTTTCAACTTTAAAGTGTTAGTTTCTTTCGTTCATGATGTTTTCTGGTTTTTTCTAAATAAAAATCAGTAAATTTATGCTCGTTTTTTGTTTTGTTTTTTTTTACAAACTTTTTACACACAATAATGGCCAATAACTGTCATTTGTTGAAAGCTAGAACCATTTTAGCTTCAGGTTCTAAAGGGTTAACAGTTTACTTTTTTTTTTTTTTACAAAAAATAACTTCTCCATGAGTATGTCAGGTTTACTAACCTTGTCCACCTAACAAATCATCTATTACACTGTAGGAACCATCTAGTAACAACCTGACAACCACCCACAGAATCCTGGTATCATTGTGGTGACTTTTGCAGGTAAACTCCATTCACATTTTCTTCTAAATAGTGAAAAAAAAAATAATAATTTGGGAGTTTTCTGTTGAAGGTATAAGGAAGTTTAGAAAGAATATTTGGTTCATCTGCTGTCTGCTTGTCTCTCAGTTTGCTGTGTCAGGACATTTTTTACATTTTGAGATACTCATACTTTTAGCTCGACAAACATCTGGGCCCTGTTAGTTCTTTGTGAATGCGTATACATGTCTAAGAGGAGTTTTGACACAGATAACCCTTCATTAGTCAGACATGTGCTCTCCTGTTTAACGGTTTTGGTCGTCCAGCCAACAATGAAAGCAGAAAACCAAGCCCAAATGAATTACAGAGTTTGTCTCTCTTCGTGTTTTCACATTTCAGATTTGTTGGGACAGGGAGAGACTTGTGTGTATTATGAAGTACTCACAATTTTCATTTTCAAAATATTTTATCTGAAAGATCAGACCCCTGAACCACATACATCATTGTTCATAATGTCGAAAAAGACAATAATTTACTGATCATAGTATGATTAAAAACAAAACCCAGATAAAACATATCTATACTACAAAAAAAGCATAACTTTCACTCATCCTCAACTCTCATCCTTACTGAAAAAGGAGCATTTATTGAAACTAAGCCGCATGCCCATCCATAACTTTCTGACATCAAGCATGTGAATACATTTAAACTGTTACACATCAACACCCTGACAGTCAACCATAACTTTCTAGCAACTCGCGAAGAGCCTCTAAGGATCCCTTAGCAGCAACTTCCTTGGAATAAGCCTCAATACACTACACTAAAATTAAATCTTTAAAAAAACGGTCAATGACTGTCAGCTACGGCTGCCAAACCAAAAAAAAAAAAAAAAAAACGTAAAAATAAAGTAAAATATCCTAATTTAAATCAAATTAAATACATTTACCTGCTCATCCTGGACTGAAGCACAGGCTCTACTCTCCAGCTCAATGATGACCCACAAACAGACAATACAGAAACACTTTAAATCCCATCCAGACTTTATTTCTTTCATACTGACGTTCTTATTGAGAATTAATAAGAGAGGTTTAGAAGTTGATGTTTTATTGAAAATAATAAAGTTTGATGTCACCATTATGATGATCAGTGTTTGCTTTAGTTGGGCTCTTGACCCTTCAGTTTATAACATTAGTTTTTCTCTGGCTGCTTTAAATGTGTGTCTCTGATTAGCTATGGTAGGAATCCAAGAGAAATTAAGATCAGATGACAGTGTTTTTTTCTGATTATTTCATTTAGGATGTTTAACTTTAATTATTAGATAATTATTATATTAAAGATTATATTTATAATTTTACATACATTTTTATGTAATTTAAGAAAACAGAAAAAATGCTGTATGAAAAATACAGTCAATTTTCTGTATAAAAAATGTGAATTACCGTACTGCAATTTGTCATTAATGTCACAATACCTAAAATTATAGCTGAATTCTTTTTTTTTCTTTTTTTACAGATTTTCTCCTTTTTTTTAACAAATTTTATATTTTTTTTTTTCTGTAAAAAAAAAGAAACATTTTTTTTTTTTTTTTTTTTTTTGCGTATTGTTGTGCTGAGTTTTGTACAGACATCAATCAGTCAAAATTCTAAAGTTAATATCTCTATGCACAAGCAAACTTTGAAAGATAATCAAGGAAACCCCATTGCTGAGTCCAGTGATACTTTTGACTTCAGTTATATTTGGGTTGTATTTTAGAGACTGTGGTTTCAGTTTTAATACCAAACACATGGGATCCCAATACTGGCTTACCCACAACATTTTTATAAGTGTGTGTTAAAAACCGCTATTTCTATTTCTGCCTTTGTGCCTAAAATGAGCTTTTTATGTGCTCCGTATACGTAGCTCCTGTGTATGTGTTTAATGCACTTTTTCAGAGTAATAATGTACAGCATTATGTAAATAATGTACTATTTATACTGACTTACAAACATCAATCCTTCACAATCACGTGATTGTGAAGGATTGATGTTTGTAAGTCAGTATAAATAGTTTTGTGGTCATATCCATCAATTACCATATGACTGAGGTCTTTCCTCTAGATGACATCACACCTTGTTTGCTTCCCAATCTCCAGAAATCCGGAGCAGGAAGTGGGGAGCTTCCTGTTGTGATGCGAACGTGCTGTTGCGGTCGTCACCTGGCCTGTAAACAGAGCACTCATGCTCACTTCTGATTGGCTGTCGAGAGTCTTTCTGATGTGTAATCAATGAATCACTCAATCACTCAGCCAGTCAGAAGAGCAAGATAACTGTGATCCCCCTCCCAACACAATGGGCAATTATTCAATAGTATATATTAGCTGATGTCACATTATGATGCATTTCCTGCACATGATTTTATCTGAAATGTGTGGCTTGTTTGTTTTAACAAGCCATTCACTGAAAGATGTATGACGTTATCAGTGGACAGATGAGTCATTTAATCTAAATGATCTAAAAGGCTCTAAATGGTAGACAGCAACATTTGTCTGCCTTCTATGATATTTTGACTAGAACATTATACTTTAACCAGGTGCAATTAGATAAGATTCCAGTGACAATCAATTTGTCCACACTGAATGTGAAAATTACAGGAGTGTTTGACTTCATGCGGTGCTGTGCAGACTGGTCAGCATCTGACTTGAAGCAGTGCATGTTGGTTAAAATTTTACACCGGGAGAGAAAGTGCTTGTATTGCTTACGACCTCCGGCTCTAAATTACTGGCCAAGTGACAAGGACCCTTTGTGGTCACAGGGCGAGATGGGGATCTCGATTACGAGGTAAGGTGGATGGTCAGGGGTGGTGCATGTCAAATGTATCACCTCAACCTGCTAAAATGCTAGCTAGCGACAGCAGTTTCGGTAGAGTATAATCTCGGACCAGAAGCAGCTATCCCAGTCAATCCACTCGCTCTGGTCCCGGGGGTAGACAGTTGCAGATGTGTTCTCACCCCTGCCCGGTCGCACCATCCGGGTGGTGGGAGTGTGTGGTGAGGGGGGCATGGCAATGCGGTGTCTGCATGGGGAGAGCGTGTGCGGAGACGTGGGTGAGGACTGGATCAAGTGCATAATGATTAACACCTGTTTGTAATTCCAGTGACTGGCGGAGAGACGGTATAAATACAGCCGGCAGACTTGGGAATAGGAGGGTTGAGTTAAAAAGCCTTGTCTTATATAGAATGGGCAGGAGCGCTATAGTTTATGAGATAAACTAATAAAGACTCGCTGACTTGACTTCTTCATCCTTTGTATTCCTTGAACATTGTTACACATTCAATTGACAAAAAGCTGTATAAGACATTTAAAGGTACAGTAAGCGGTTTTTTTTTTTTTTTTTTTTTACATTCATAATCGGCCTTACAGTCGTTAAGTGTGTCACCGGCTGAACGTTCATACTAGACACAAATTCTAAAATACATTCACGTGACACGTGACATTTTTGTTAAATACATCAGTTAAACACAACTCTGAATAAAACCATTGTCTATTTACATTAAAAAGAGTGCAGTTTACTGTTTAATATGTATAACAGTCATTGTAGTTTGACAAGGAAAGCATGATGGTGGTTCGTCACCCTTTGATAATTAGCCATGAGTAAGTCTCTGGCTGTCCCTTTCTTGGTAAGGTCTGTTAAAGGGGAACTTGGCAACTATTTCAACTTAAAGGTATAGCAGAGGATTTTCTTTTTCCCGGTGGATCATCAAGACTATTGGTCCTCCTAAGTGTCAATCATTCTGGTGATATGTTTACGTAAGGCCGTCGTACGTGCGATTCACACGATGGCGTGCGCTCAAAACACAGGTTGGGCTTCCCACTGATGCCTCAGTCGCGAAGTTTCTACTTGACAGGTAAAGTTTGGCATGCTATTTGGAGAAATTCATTTAAAATCACTGCTAGTAAAAGTTAATGTAAGCTATGATTAGCTCGTGCATGCTCTCTCGTGCACACGTTTAATAGGCGTTCCCTCTCGGGAGCAGGAAGAGTGTTGCGCATGTGCATTTTTTCAAAAAGTGGAGAGGGCGGTTCTTTTCTAAAATTCGGGAAAATCCTCCGCTATACCTTTAGTAAATCTGTTTATAAATAACCTGTTCTGGTGAGAATGGTGACTTTCCCCATAGCCCCCAGCGTTCCCCGGCGGAAAACCAACCTTGCAACATGGGGACTAATGTCCCAGTAAGTTGGAAATTGGAAGTCTCGTGAGAAGCGAGAATGAGCGAGAAACACAAACTGCTTTACGGCAATTCAACATAAACACACATGCCATATGACACTGTGTATGATGTATTACCCACCTCGGTAGACATAGCGATAAAGCTGGCCGGCTCTCAAATGAGATTTTTTTTACTACAGTGTTGTGAAATATACGGCCCACAGCTGTAGCTCGTTGAGAAAACAGGCAACAACAAAAGTGAAAATCAGCGAAGAAATAGCTAGAGTTGCCTTGTTCCCCTTTAAAGGGCAGGCTGGAATACAATGTCTCTCATGCAGTGGAACATGAAGGGTGCCCCGTGCAGTCTGGAAGTTAGTACCCTATAATGCCAACTTTCACTTAGTATGCCTTTGGTGTGCCAAATAACCTTTTTCTGAGGTCTAATTTCAAGATGTAGCGAGCTTGGCCCAGACTCTCTATGTGCTCTAGGAGCGGGTAGGGTCGCTGCCTCACAGTTTTTCTTAATGCGATCTGTATTTCATTTGGGAAAACATTAGTCTTTCCAAGAGACTCAGAAAATACATCAGAGAATTGACTTACCTGGTTTGTCCCACCACTTTAGCTGGTTTTAATAGATCTGCTCCACCCGTCTACGTTACTAGCTGATGGACTCTGAACACCAACAGCCCCTCCTGCTTGGACACTGTGTAAAGACCCTGCCACAATGCTAAAAATGATCACAGGAGATATACACCAAGACACGGTAGCCCGGGTGAAACTTACATGCTTGGGCTAGGCAGTCGTAGACACTTTGCAGAGCATGCTGGGCTTCCACTAGGTTTTCTCGGACAATGGGTATCACCCATTCAGTCCTTTCCCTCATAGACTGTACATGCTCCACTACAGTTCTCTGTGGTGACTGATGTTTCTCTGTCCAGGAACCCCCTTGGTTGTCGACCACACAGCGGTTCAAAAGGAGTAAATCCTGCGGAGGCCTGGGGCACTTTTCTGACAGAAATATATATGGAAGCATGAGGTCCTAGTTGTGCCCATCCTCAGTGATCACTCATCTCAGCATTCTCTTCGAAGTTTGGTTAAACCTTTCTACCAGGGCATCCATTGGGGGCGATACACAGAGTCGCAGAGTTGTTTCACCTGCAGCAGTTTATAGAGGTCCACTATAAGCCAGGGTACAAAAGGAGTTCCCTGGTCTGTGAAAAACTATTTGGGGATTCAAACACAGCTGAACAGCATGTTGGGCCCTATCTTGCACACAGCGCAATTTACTTCGTACACCGACGCATGTATCATTCCTATTTTGCACCCGACGCACAGCGGACTTTTCCCTCGACAGACGCACGTCGGTAAATTAGGGAATGAACTTGCGCTCCCGGGGGCGGTTCAGCGAAAAGAGGAGGCGTGTTCCGGCTCAAACGTTCCCTGGTTTTGCAGTTCCAGAAAACAATTCCGCCACAGACCAGGAAAAACCTAATCTAAAGGCGCGTTCAGATGCTATTTTAAGGGCGCATGCTTGGTCATAATGTAGCGTGTGCACAACGTGCATGCACTTTGCTTCTCTCATCTACACAGACGCAGCAGTTGTCATTTTTGCAAACCATACATAATTACAATGAAAAATATTCCACATGAGGGAAATCATTGTGGTGTCCATGAAGATGTGAAAAAATAGGCATAAATCTAGCTTACACATTTACCAAAATTATTATACGCCTGTTTAACCGAAGCTAATTTGGATGGGTTTCTCCATCCCCAATGTCACTTCTCTGTGTTTTACGGCCCTGACGAGAACGTCGGTCTCCTCGGCTGTGAACCGCTCCTGGCGTGCGCCTGGCAAATCCGCCGTTATAATAGCCATCCGCCATGGAACAAGCACACCTGCTCTTAAAGGGAATGTGAGATGATGCTCTGATTGGTTTATTTCACGTTACGCCCAAACCACACCTATGAATAATGAAGCTACTTCAGACCAACCCATTTTAGATTTGCGTCGGGCGCAAGAGTCCCGAGATCCGCCCACAAAGTTACTTGCGTTTCGCGTTTGATACTTGCGTTTCAGATTGTTAAAATAGGGCCCAAAGAGTCTTTTAGCGATGTTCTCTGATGTAGCGTTTTCAGTGGGACTGCCTATGGGTTGTGCAATCCACAAGGACTAGGATGTGCTCATGGCCCCAAGCAAACTTAGACAGCAGACCCACCAAATTCATTCCTATGCACTTAAAGAGCACCTTAATGATAGTCAGTAGAATAAGATGGCTGGTCACCTGGGTGCTGTTCTCTGACAAACTGCACAACTCTGGCAAAACCATCTTACTTCTGCCTCCATGCCAGGCCAGTGGTACTGATCTCGTATGCATTGGGTGTGTACAAACTCAATCACATTCTTTGTTTTTGGAACTACCAAAAGTCGTTTTCCTCCTCCGCCTCTGGGCAACAAAGAAAAACAATCATTTTCCACAATGAAATGCAATTCCTTACATGGCAACTTCCTGAGACCTGTTTGAATAGATTAGAGAACATATTTGGGGTTGACCTCACCATCTCTTTTGCTGTGGTTCACTGTCCTCGGGGTGTCCATTGCGGTTGTTATCGGGTTCCACTGTTGCCTGACAGTCCAGGGATCCCTACCGCCTTTTGATGGACTCGTGCCAAGGAACGCAAAGGCTTGTCCACCATCACATTCTCAGCTACTTACTTTGTAGTGTATTGTCCTGACAACTACCACAGATGACCTAAGCGGGTTAATTGGCCTGCCTGGACTCAGACCGTGATCTGAGATTCATAAAACCATTCATGGAGCCGCTGCCCCGCACACACCAGTGAAAACCACAACCTTGCCAGGATCTCTTACTTCAGAGTACCATAGTCATCATTTTTGTGTGGGACTAGATAGTAGTAGGCACACTGCACCTGCCTAGTGAGAAAGGGAACTAGTATCCAGCCTCTGTCCACCACTTCAAATGTATGCAAGTATGATATGATCTTGCTCTGTCAACTTTGTAAGAACTGATTAGCTCAGGCATTGGGGTTGGGGATCTCAGTGTGAAATGCTGTTTCTAATCGACACCGCCCTCGCCTTATTATTCCATCTGTTCAGCAAACTGCTGCTGGTGGAGGGTGTCATCCATGTTGAGAGAGAGAGAGAGAGAGCGAGAGAGAGAGAGAGAGAGAGAGAGAGAGAGAGAGAGAGAGTTAGTTGGTTGGTGTGATTGGTGGCTACATTGCTGGCTCTGACTTGTGTTGTGCTGTGGTAAACTCACCAGTGAACCAATGTTCTCCTTATTAACTTCCCTAGGTGTTTGATGGTGACAATCTTGTGCTGATTGGGCTTACTCGTCACTGGAGTCTAGGGAGGAGAGACAGCCCGATCTCGAAAGTGTGTATCTATAGCACAAATTTTATTTCTCGTGCCATTTATACGCTAAAAATAGTTTTCGCGTGCATATGATACGCACTTTATGGCGTGTAATACGCACGCACTCCACACCCCTAATCCTACCCGAGGGGTTTACAGTGCGTATCATATGCGCTGTTTATATGCCAAACTCCTGATGAGCTTTTTTTTTTTATGTATTGGTATTGGAAATAATATAGTGCTTAGCAAAAAATATTATTAAACAAGTATTATAAAAAATATGCCTAATGTTGGTTCAACTTTAATTTAGGAATTCAATGTGTAAACATATTTACCTTTGTGATTAATTAGTTAAAAGTTTTAAATCAGTTTTACAGCTTTAATTAGCTTTATGTTTCCCACGTAGGGTGGGCCAGACCTCACAGATACAGACAGTGACCTGAATCTCACACAAACTCAAATAGTGTTGCCCCTGTCTGGCCTTTGCGGGGTGTGTCTATGTGCTTATGGCATTTTTACAAGGACATTTATTATTATTTATGCTGCATTGTATCTTTTGTCATGATTAAGGTCGTAAATATGTTAGGTGTGTGTGTTTTTGTATAAAACTGAAGTATGATGGAAACACTTAAGTATCAGGAAGCAGGAATGACTGTTGGACTGTACTGAGGGACTTTCCTCAAGAGTGTGCAACAGTTATCGAAACAATGCCCATGTTTTACACCATGACAATGTTTTGTGTCTCATACAATTTCACCGATTTCCTCTGGAGGGTGTTTATGTGTGTGAGGTTACGTTTTTTCTTCTCTTCTGTTGACTGAAGGTCAACCAAGTGCCTGGTTCTTACAGTTTCACCCTGAGTGTGTGTGTGTGTGTGTGTGTGTGTGTGTGTGTGTGTGTGTGTGTGTGTGTGTGTGTGTGTGTGTGTGTGTGTGTGTGTGTGTGTGTTCAAAGCATTGGCTCCTGACTGAGCGCTGAGCAGAAATCCCATCTCTACGTCTATCTCAGTCTGTTTTCACATCTATTTCTGTATTTGTAGCCTCTTTAAAGTGACCCAATTGTGTGTGTATGTGTGTATTGAGGAGGACGGTTCGCCCTTGGCTCTTTTCTCGCTTTCTTAACCCCTCCGGTTCTCTCCAACTTTCTTTCTCTAAAACTCTTTCTTATGTTCCAGTCATTTTACAATTTGCTTTGCCCACAGCATTAACTGTGATCCAGTTACTGCATCCACAAAATATAATCGACTGTGTGTGTGTCTTGTGATATGGTGGTGCATCAGGAGAATGATCAGCAGATATATGCTCTCTCGCACTCTCTCTCTCTCTCTCTCTCTCTCTCTTTCTCACTCTCTCTCTCTCTCTCTCTCTCTCTGATCTCATAGAGGAGTGGACGCGGTGGACGCTCAGCCTGACTTTGAGAGTCAGCCTCAAGTTGTGTGTGTGTGTGTGTGTTTGACAGCAAGCAAGACTGCTTGAGCCCAAGGACATGGAATTAAACTTACGAAGGATTTTACTCTCAAGAAAACTGTGTGAATCAGTCCAAAGGTCAGGAAACAGTGGCAAAGCTGTTTAAAAGGTGAGTTTTATGGCTGTTATTTATTCATTCACAGTGATAATGAAATCTATATAGACTCAGTGTTTAGTGACGACAACCAAATGCTGGACGCTTGGAGAGATACCTCAACCTTTCAAGTTTATGAGGTTATTGCTCTGACCGTGTTGCACTGGTATGTGTAGTAGTAGGAGTATTTATGTTTTTTTTTTATTTGTGTAGACGGAGGCATTATTGAATTGTTGAGCTTTAAGATGTCATTTAGAAATATTATTATGTATGAACATTATGAACATCCAACTGGACACAACATATATCCATAATACATAGAGTGAGGATTACGTTTCAAATGGAAAAATAGAACATTAAGTTATATTTATTATACATTTTCTTAAAATAAGATTCTTAATATCTTATCTAATTTATCTTGTTCTAATGATATTTCATTATTTTATAAACCGATTAATTTTTTTCTTCAGCGCACACATATACTGAACACACATCCATATTAGTCAGAGGAAGACCATTTCCACCTCCTGTTGACTGCTCACCCAGCATGATCATCTGAGGCCAAACAGCACTTCCTCCATCACACACACACACACACACACTGAACCCTTGAAACACAAAGCTGGCCATATAATATCCATCTTATTACACGGCTGCCAATGAAAAAATGTATTGCCATTAAACATTGATTTGAGTTGAAATTTTGAAATGACACAAGAGACATGAAACTAGTCAATGTAACAGTTTACTGCACACAACACACATGCTGCAGAATCAGTGTGAGTGTGTGCATTTGTTTTGCTGTGCTTGGATGTCCAGATTTTTGAAAACGCGTGTGTTAATTTGTCTATGTGTGCAGGTGTGTGTGGTGGGGGCTGTTGACATGTTTTAGGGATTGGGGTCAGGGACGATGGCTTTCATTTATCATCAAAACAACATCTAACATTCACACCAACACACACACTTGAACACAATCATGCAAAGACAAACAGAAAGACGGACGCGCACACAGTCACCTGCCGAAATGTTGCCTGTTACAAGGATGTATCTGAGAAAATTTGCTTTAGATTTGCATCTGGTGGAGTGTGACGATATTCATGCATGCAAACTTACGACAAATGTAACTTGTTTTTGCCCATATAGTGTTTGAGCAGAGTGTTTACCCTCTATATCAGTCTTTGAGAAAGAGTGCGAGAGAGGGACCAACTCATTTAGTTACGATGTTCTTTTGTGTGGGCCGTCCCACCAAACCTGTTGTCATAACAACAGCTGTCTTCCTGGCAACCCCCACCCCACCCGTCTGCGTTTTGTGTTTTTTACTTTGATATAGTCTGGGGTACAAAATTGTTCCCAGAATTTAGCTTAATCTGGCAAATTAAATAATATTCAGTATTTAATATAGCCCTAATATAACCATAACCCCAACCCTTACCCTTTCATTAAAATGGTATATCAATACACACATTCCTTTAGAAGATCTTTTATGTACATAAAAGTTAGTTATTGGTCTGCATGTGTTCTGTGCTGTGATACACACACAGTAGCTGATGAACAGATGTTTCATGGCACAAATGTTACTATATAGGGCAAATTCCAATCGGAAATGAGCATCCCTAAGGGCACTTGCATGTCACAATGAAGCCGTTTGCGAAGGGAGAAAGGAAAGATAACGCAATTTCCTCATTATATTCACAGTCCAGCAATTTCACCCCATTAGCTGTTCTTATAACAATAATTCAGGTTGCGCTTTATTTTACAGTGTGTGCACTTGCATGTACTTACAGTGTGCTTACCTAAGAAAGTAGTGGGCAATATAAGGTAACTACATGGGTTAAGGTTAGGTTTAGGGGTTTGTTCAGGGTTAGTGCCTAGTTATTACCCCGTTATTATAATTACTATAATAAGTACATAGTATGTGCATGCGGAAAAGGACTGTAAAATAAAGTGCTACTAGAATTTCTTATTATTGCTTGATATAATTGTTGTTTTTAAAATATGCGTTATATGCAGAGCCTAAAACTACCTTTTTCCACACCTGCCAATGGCCGGTGACTTCAATAAATTTACCGACCATAAATATTTTTGCAAAAACAGGCAGTTATGACACCTAAATACTAATGAAAATTCGCTGTTCTCTATTCCAATTTCGATACCACAGCTAAAACTACTAGCCTAACTAATATAAATTTAAAACATTATTATAGACAACAGTAGTTTTCACGTAGAGACATTGAATAATGTAATCAAATGTAACATAACACTGGATATAGTCTTCACTCTATAAATGAACTTTATTCAGTCAAGAACTGTGTGATTTTTTTCTTAGTTCTTTGATGTTTGATTAACATTAAAAACACCGACAGCAGCAGCAGAAATATTATCACTTTAAGACATAATGCACGGATCCAATACACTGATACTGGTACGCATCTTTCTCTACGGTTTACTTTCAGTCTTCTCGGATACTCACATTTTTGACATCAAGAGAAGAAAGAGCTCAGTTCAGTATTTGTGCGCTGTCTTACTCGCGGCTTTAGGGGCGCATGATTCGGATGTGTGCGCACACAAAACTTTCCACACAGTGCGCAATTAACAAATTGAATTCCCTATCGCATTTTCTTGACCTTGAATATTTAAATTGCGATGCAGCACTGGTCCGTCAACTGTTTGTTTACGACGTTCATGTTCCCACAACATTGCATTGTTAGGATTCATTAAAATATTACCGGCTAACTGGTGATTGACACCATTTCATAAACTCGCCAACACTGATTTTTACTCGCATTTGGCACTTGGTGAGTGTTAATTTTAGGCCCTGGTTATATGTGTGTGTGTGTGAGTGTATTCCCTCTCTGCTCTCAATTTTAGAACTTGCCGTCTCTCCCTTGGACCCTGCATGTGGTCACAGTTACCTAAAGTATCTACAATTAAACACATATCTTACCCATAAAGTGTATTTATACTTCACATGTAATGTATGACAGGGCTAAATGTGTTTAACATGTCACAAACAAAACAAAACCACTTGACTCATTCTGTTAATATTAATACCTGTTTAGTGACCATGGAAAGTACTTTTTGCTAATGGACTTGTGGAAGAACCCTTGGTTCCCATTCAGGCGTTCACTTTTGTATGGAACGCCCCTACAAATAGCATCTCCTTCCCGAAGTCTCCTTTTGGAATTCACCCATAGTGTTTTTTAGCACAGCTGGAGGTCTATATTTACCAATCAGAATCTAGGAAAAAAGAATAGGGCTGCCCCCTAATAGTCCACTAAACGATCAAGATTTGATTAGTCGGTTAGTCGCAGGAAAAAAAAAAACTCCACAGGAAGTGAGGTATCGCAGTCCGTGAGGGACAGATCCTTAACGGCGGGTAATTACAGTGTGTCGGCCAGGAAGTCAAAATCATCCATCGACCTCAAATATGCCTTATTTGAAAACTACTTTTATTTGTGTACACTCACAATAACAAGGAAACGTTGTGTTTCAGTCAAATAAAGGAATTAAACAGGATGCTCTTTCTGCCGTCTCGGTCTCTGTGAACTGGAGTGCGTCACAGAAATGAACCGAAACTCAGCGTATATGGGCTACTTGCCTCACAGACAAATATATCTATAGAAAGCTAATGTCTACTTTTAAACCAACCAATTCAAACACTCTGATTATGTAATCCGTATGAAAGGTGCATTTCTCTCTAAAGGCGCATTTACACTGAGGAGATGAAGAGTCGTCATCGTCAACTTCATCTTTGCAGCCGACACTGACTCAGAAAACACTAGTTTATTAATAAACAATTAAAATGTCTCCTTTCTATTTTTTCCAACACACTCATAGTCATTACTTTTGCCAGTGCTTTGCAGCGAGCTTTATGCGTGTGCTTGAGCGCGAGGCATATATTCCGACCCTAATATATTTAAGTAGTTAATTAATATTGACGTGCGATTAGTCAACTAATGGCTTAAATGAACGACTACTAGTCGGCTACAAAAAAAATGTAGTCGGGGGCAGCCCAAAAACAAAATAATAATAACACTTTTGTAACGTGTATATTCTGTTTTGTTTTGGTTCTGTGTCTGTTCCCTGCATGTGTGTGTTGTAGTTTCCTCTGTGTGCCAGTTAATCACTAATGAAGTTCACCTGTTGTTCATTTAGTTACGAAACCTTAGTTTCCTTTGGGTTTTTTGTCCGTTATTGTTGCGTTAAGCTTGGTTGTTCTGTTCCTGCCTGAGGGGCCGTTTACACAACACTGTTTTCAATCATAAACAGAATACTTTTTATGCGGTTTGGCCGTTCATTTACACGACAACTGCGTTTTGGTGGCTTGAAAATGCAAACTTTTTTTTGAAGTTTTTGAAAATGACACCCTTATCATCGTGTAAACTACAAAAACGTGAATCTCTGAAAATGGTGACGTCATGCACATGTGTAGGCTGTTACGTGTTCAGTCTATAGGCTTTTTTTTTTTTTTTTTTCAATGAAAGGATTGCCGACTACTGGCCTGGCATGAATAATACAGAGTTATTAGGGGATCATTTTGATAATGTTGTCATCTGTACAAAGAAATACTTTTCCGTTTTTAGCACATCGTTGTTGTGTAAACATACCCTGAGAGTTTGTCCCCGGGTGTTTTTGTTTCCTTTGAGTTCTTGTTAATAAATTTAACCTGCTGCGATTATATCCTCTTTCTCCTTGTCTCTGCAACCTGCACTTGATCACTTTACAATCAGGTTCAGTTGGTTAACTTTATAACACACAAGGAATCATGAACTCATCACCCAACAAACATTTTATGTCGCTCATAA